>NW_025963979.1:5962500-6435000 GCF_023055435.1 Haliotis rufescens
CATAAGAATGTTCAAAAGTTTCAAAACATTCCAGGAGAATAAAACTTAAACCAGAAAGTAAATTATCGTGGTCAGATCAGCTGAGGGAATGTTTTAACTCTATTATATGAAACCCCATTGCAAGAATGATGTCTCCCTGATAGGATATTTGACATGATGTTCAATAAAAGGTCTTTAAAGTCAAGTCGTTTTGCCCCCTCACGACTCTCTTAAAACCAATGAAGCCTATTAAGATTTTAATTGGAAAGTACTTCACTTCAAGCAACCCATTTAGATTCAGATCCAGGTTACATCAAATGAACTGATGAGAGTATAAAGTGTGCCAGTATCCAATATTCAGTGAACTAGTATCCAGTATCCAGTATCCAAGGGACGATGACCTCGGTTGTATGGACATATAGACACCGTGTCTGATGACCATCTACACTACGTTATAGTGACGACAGGAAAACATCTTTTGAAACAGCTTTCTCTTTGTTTTGGACGATGGTGTTTATGAGGTGGGGCCATTTGACTCGTACTTTGAGAAATAGTGTGCATATGCACCTCCAAAAACAAATAAGCACATCCTTTTTTAATTTCATGTGTAACTTTTTAAACATATATATATGACATTGATCTCATTTTGACCAATGTCTTATGATACAACCTGCACCTGCTGAAGACTTGGTAGCGGTAAACTATACGTTTCAACAGGTGGGCGCTCATACATGATCACATATGATTTAAAGCAGAGACGGCAACTGAGAGGGAAGTCACGTACTTAATGGTATAGAGTCATCATTAGATAATCGATATAGCTTTCAGTATATCAATGTGAGTACTCCCAAAGTATGTCACTTTGCGAACAGAAACAAATGTAGGATTTGATTTTATATGTAAATATATAGTGAGGTATTGCTAGAGATACCTTGGGGTTTAAACGTTTTGATCAACGACAACTTAAAACAACATAACCATCATAGCCATCATGTCCCCAAACATTGATCTGGGGGTAGCCCTTTGTTGTCAGAAGAGTTTAGACAGACCTTGACATGTCGACACCATTAGCTTGACAAGGCGCTGGTTGAGATTGCATATCTGTTTGAAATTTGACTTGCCCGTTGTCTTCCCTGACTACTACTACTACTACTACTACTACTACTACTACTACTACTACTACAACTACTACTACTAGTACTACTACTACTACTGCTACTACTACTACAACCACTACTACTGCTACTACTACTACTACTACTACTACTACTGCTACTACTACTACTACTACTACCACTACTACTGCTACTACTACTACTACTACTGCTACTACTACTACTACAACCACTACTACTACTACTACTACTACTACTGCTACTACTACTACAACCACTACTACTGCTACTACTACTACTACTACTGCTACTACTACTACAACCACTACTACTGCTACTACTACTATTACGACTACTACTACCACTGCTCCTACTACTACCACCACTACTACTACTACTACCATTACTCGTACTACGACTACTACTAATGTGTATTTCTGTGCAGCAATGAATCAAACACAACCTCTGTTCATTGCGCTACAATTATTACCCCGTTCAAACGTATCAGAGCATATCCACTTTGATTTCTTGACTCTCTGGGCAGAATACGACCCAGGATGTCAGCAAGGCGCCAGAAGGTTACCTGTTGTAAGCTGGACATGACAATCAATCTCTCATTCACGGGTTTCTCAACGTTTTCTCTTCCTGTACCATCTTGTTGTTTATCAATGAAACAATAGACCCATCCTCGTTCTGCGGATATCTTGTCTCGGGAAGTGGTGCAAGGAATTGGCAGTGATCGAGTGGGAATCGATGAAAACGTCATTAGGAGGAGGTGATGAGTGCGTTAGTGTACTGGGTAAACGTGAGCCTTGATCCGAACAGCTTCGTGCGGCCACAACACACCTGGTCGTCATTCCAGGTGTCCCCTATTGTGTAGCTCAAGTCCACATTCAGTGGGCGACACATTCTTAGGTCGAGCATATGACTCAGAGGTAAGGTGGATGGGGTTTTACATTGCGTACAGGATTATTGCACTTATATAGCACCGTGCAGGCACGTGTATGTGTGGCTGCTTGTACTAGTTCGGACTAATATTTTATAATGCTAGCCCACTGAGATACCATGCCGCAGTTTAACATGGATACCCCACTCAGTCAGTATACTGACTCCGAACCGATCAGTTCATGTTCTAGTCCCTTAATGCCGAGCGACAGGCTGGGTAACAACAAGTACCATGTTTTAACGTCTTTTGGTATGACGCGAGCCTCGGACCTTCCTCTCTCCGGGCGGACGCTCTACCACTAGACCTCGGAGCCGGTCCCGTGAATATAGAGGTGCTGGTGTGGTCGATGATGAAGCTGTTGTCCGGGTTTCATTGAGTAGTGAAAGACACATATTTATATTTGCAGGATAAACATAAATCAATCTAAACTGAGAGAGCGAAAAGGGTAGCGTAGTTTATAACCGGCGTAAAACCAAACTCACTCACTCTAAGCCGTGACGGTAACATGGCGAGGGAAAGACCGTGGTTTTGTCATGTGAGTTCAGTTTGCAAATATCGGGCAAACATAAGTACCCAGCGGATCCCAACTGTTCATGGGTGTCTGGTGTGTAGCTCAAATACAACAACATTGACATCTACCTCGCAGATTGAACTTTACGGTGCACGTGATTTCAATGTGCTTCGGAGGCACGTTTAAGATAACTGTTCAGTGACTGTTTGTTTATCTATATATTTGTTTTCAGGAAATGAACTGTGCTCGCAAATGCATTCAGCTCCGAGGAAAGAATATTAACATGCACGTGCTTGTACCTGAATAATTGTCTTATATAAGCATGGCGGTTGATCTTTAAAGGAGTCCCGCTTCGACCATTGTGGTGACTAGACATTAGAACTTGTCGTTAGGAAGACGGTGTTCATTATAGTCGACGTGACACCGATGTGTGTAGTTTAACCTTGAGTCATTCGGACTGATTTGGTTAAGGAAATACTGCTATTTTCGTGTCGTGTTCTGCGATTGTTTTGGTTATGTATGTAAATATGTAATTGTGGGATATTGATATAGAAAACTTTAGCATTGATTGTCATTCACTGCGAAACACCGTGTATGCAGTGCTTGTCGTAAGAACCGAAGCAAGGTGGATCGGTTGGACAGCGAGCTTGACCTGACTGGTTGTGTGTCCTCCTGCCCTGATGACGTTGTTTGTGGCCCAGACGCGATGGCTAACAGGCCCAACTTAACACCAACCCCTTTCATTGCACTGCTAACATTATATTATAACCGTCCCTAACATAGGATATGGAGTATTTTAGCTCACGTGGTCTCCATTCGAGGTTCCTACCTAAATGCATTTTTTCTAAGTTCGTAAAACGAATGCACGATTCTGTGAAAAGGAATCCCTTTTATTATACTGCTCAAACTTTGATAGACATACTGAGATAACTTCCGGATTATAGGGAAGTAGTTTGGTGTTTAATAACACGGATATCTAAATGCTCCCTACATTTTCTCTCCCGGTGTATGTTGGACTATACGTTAATTGTTATTTTCTCAGTCACAATCAGACAGCATCGGATGTCATGTCTAGGAAATAAGTAGCTGCGTCTAGCTGGCTTTAAGGTACCATAAAAACCTCATTAGCTCGAACTGCATCGTCTTTTTACGACGAGGAAACTGACAGAATCCTTAATGGCAATATAGTCTAATATTGACACTCTTCTTATCCCGAACAACGTTTAATTCGACATATATTGTATGGTTCCTAGGCTTCCTGATTTCACTAAAGATCAATTTCCCTGTTAATACTTTGTCTTTATATATTCGTATGGGGTCACACTCATGTTGTCTCGAAGTAAGTATCGAAATCCTGGTGAGCATCGAGTTATCCGCATTTCGAGACAAGCAGACTGACAGTATTATAACATGGTGCCAGCAAAGATTCCACTTGGCCCATTTATATAATCATAATATATGAAGTTCTAATTAAGGAGTTATAAATATATGTATCAATGATCAAGTTGAAGATCACTGGCCCGTCTTTGTTAAAACATTTGTGCGTTTTATTTAATTAATTCATAGCTTCAAATGCGTGGGCTAATGGACGTCACTGGTGCACTAGAACCAGCAGTGGGCATTTTTTGAATGGACACGTATACCAGAACAACAATACCGTACTTTAACATGCTTCGCAAACTGAAACTGACCTCCCAATGCAATATGAAAGATGGCGGCCACCTCATTCTATGGCGGTGGAGCTGTAGGAGTGTTTGTATACACGAACTTGAGGTCGTCATGTACGCATTTGGGTTCAGCCAGACTTACAGTAAGCGGAATTACCTCACTGATTTCCTGTGGAAACTTGTGATGACTTCACCCCGGCCTTTACCCTGAGGAAAGCATGTGTTCACTCGTGGGGTGGCCTTGATTCTAGAAACAATGTTGATGGGAACATCCTCATTTCTGTAAGACCGGAATAGCTCTTTTAACCGTTATATGAGAAAATATTTCATTATATGTGAAGGTTCCGATAGACGGCTCACTGCCAACTAGAGCGGATTTCAGAATATGCATGGATTGTAGACGAATACCTAACCCCTTCTTACATTTAGTTCTAGAGCGTTCCTCTCCCATATGCGAGATGGTATTTCTTTCTTTTGAAATTAGGTTAAAGGAAACCTCCTGTCGGAATATAACGTAAAAAAATAAACAATAACTACATGTCTTGAAAAGATTGGTTGGTTGGTTGGTTTTTTGTTTAACGCCGGACTGAGCAATATTCCAGCTATATGACGGCGGTCTGTAAATAATCGAGTCTGGGCCAGACAATCCAGTGATTAATATCACGAGCATCGATCCACGCAATTGGGATCGATGACATGCATCAACCAAGTAAGAGAGCCTGACCACCCGATCCCGCTAGTCGCCTCTTTCGACACGCAAAGTCGCCTTTTACGGCAAGCATGGGTTGCTGAAGACCTATTCTACCCCGGATCTTCACGGGTCTGTCTTGAAAAGAGCATATTTTGTTAAAAGAGCAATACCTCGTGTATACGGAACACATGCCATCCGATTTGTAGGATAGGATCAAAAGATGCTGAAATAATAATCTCGTTGCAACGGGCCTGAAATGTCCGGATAAACGGCGTTCTGTTGTTGTGTGTAAACATCCACCACACAATCAATGACGTTGTTATCTCACGAAGGACGTAAGGACACTGAGGTACAGCTCCAAAGAATGACTCGACCGGTCTGTACAATGTATTTATATCCTCCGTTTAGAAGCCTTCACACATGCGGAGAGCTGTACAGGTGTGTTAGAGGGGGTAGCGGGATCGTGTTCTCACACAGGTATTTATCTCCGTGATCCAGCCTTTACATGATGTATCTGTCTGCGTCTGGCTTCGAGTCGTCATTTCTATCCCTTAGTATGGTTATGTACTCGGAACGAGATGAATCAGTCAGAACGGTCGGCGAGGGTTGATTGATAAGTTCTGAACCTGATATAGAAGGATTTGCGTAACGGTGGAATCTTTTGTTGTAGACAGTACATGATGTCAAAGAGGCCTATCCAGAAAAACTTTCATTTGAGCAAATTGCTTCGTAGTGACAAGTCAGTAGATCTGTGACCTTTGGAAAATGGAAAAAATGAGAAACGTGCAGTGATCAACTACTTGCACTTGCACAACTACTTTGGGCTTAACACCAAAAAACAACCCATGAAGATGACCATCCCTATGTCACTGTGAAAAAGTCGTCATAATCTAGCTGTTTGAAGCTGAACCAGAAAAGTTCTTGCAACGATTTGTAACTATTGATGACACCTGGGTTCACCACTTACAGTCTGCGTCTAAACAAGAATCGAAACAGTGGAAGCATGTGACATCGCCGCCACCAAAGAAGGCAAATACTGCCCCATCAGTTGGATGGTTATGGCCTCTGCGTTATGGGATTCCGATGGCGTCACCATGTTGAACGATCTCCCCAAAGCCCAGACAATAAACGGAACATAATATGCTGCACGTTTCAGTAAACTACGGGATAAAAGTAAGACCACAAGATGTGGGAAGACGAGGAAAGGTGTCCTCTTCTATCAGGACAATTTGCCAGTGCACAAATCAGCCATTGCCATGGCGACACTCCAAGAGCGTGTCTTTAAACTCCTTGCCCATCTCATCTCCGGATCTGGTGGCTCTGTTGCACTTCCATCTGTTCCCAAACATGAAGAAAGGTCTGACAGGAACCCACTTCGATTCGAACAATGTCGTCATAGCAACTGTGTAGAACTTTTTGGACAACCACGAGGACTTATACCAAACTGGGATAAAGTCCCTCCAACATCGTTAGCAAAAGTTAGTCAATGGGGATTAGTTTGGGGATTATGTGGAAAAATAATGTTCAAGTCTTTAGGTTAAGTCTTTATATGCGAGGCTTAGAACCTATCAATCACCCTTAGCAGGTCTCTGTGTACGTTCCGTCTGTCAGAGATATACCCGTGTAACATGTTACTAGTCACTCCGAAGTCGGCAAACTGTGTTCTACAAATTGAGGACATCTATATAAAATCTACTATTGTTTATTTTCGTTTATGTCATGAAGAAAATCTGAAAATCTTTTTTAACAAGACAAAACAGCCATAGAAATAACACACACTCCACAGTAACAAAATATATATGTATAACAGATTACGCTCGCCTTATCTGTAAAGTTCTCTCAATATGTAACTTCGCACGGACATTGGTTATGCTTACATAGCATGACTCCATAATACTATATAATACGACAAACACTTTGGTAATAACTCCAAAAAACTTTATATTTAAGTGAAGTTTAAACGTGGAATTTAAAATAGATTGCAAATGAATTTGAAGGAAGGGTGGCCTAGTGGGTATCGCTCCTCAAGCTGACAAACGCTACACAAAACATAACTCATCATTAAGTGATATCAGAACTACTCCTTTGCAACTGATAAGACAACATTCTTCTGACATACTGAATTAAGCAATTCTTATCTCAGTGTGCCAACAGAACCCCCACCCGAAACACCAATCCCACCCCAACACCCTCCCGAAACACCCATCCCACCCCGACACCTACCCGACACACCCACTCACCCCGAGGTTTAATTAATGGATTCCAGTACCAAAGTGGTACAGGTACGAAAGTCCTTTATCGAGCAAGGTAAAAAGACGTCTTTCAATGCAAGTGCTCCTGCTTGATCAAGGTACAAGCATCAGTCCCGAAACGTCACAGTAGTGAAAGTATGAAAGAAGTCGGAATCCCTGGTCCACTCATCTACATCATGTGCATGTATATAGCCATGCACGCTGGCAACAGTGCAGCCACAGGCCGCATACCACAGTCACAGTCACAAGATAGGAGGGCCAATAGAACTCCGGTACTTACAACCAGGAAATGGGAATTTAAAGAGCTTCTTTTAAGATGTGATAATAGGCATCAGAAGTCGTTTTGTTATGAGATTGGAGAAGAGATTCGTGTCCGCTTCAATGTGTCTGCTATGTGATAAGACCCTTTGAGCGTTTGGTTTACGCATTCCTATGAGGAGAGAAAATACTCTGTAATTTGTTGAACGATTAATAATTTTGAAGTAAATTACACTTTCAGAACCTTTCAGAAAACACCAATAGTTATGCCACACTCTAGGACACGAATTCAAGCGCTATCCACATCGGCGAAGGTAAGACAGTTTATATTTGTCCATGTGCCTTTACTGATCCGATCTGGAAAACCACAATAACGTCTAGCTCTATTATAGATATAACTCCTTTTGAGAATAAAACGCAACTTTCAGAAGTGAAATCAATCCTTCAAATGGTAATGTTGGGAACGACTATCTAAGATTAAAGATTTCTAAACTAAGAAAATAATTCAGCCTTGTAGATGTGACGTTCATCTATTTCAACGTGAAACGTATCAACTCGTGAAACTGTTGCCGGATAACACAAACTGGGTCGTGGGTGCTTCAAAGCAATGCTTTTCAAAACTAATCTATCTTTAGATCGGGCAAATATCCCCCGTGTCATGTACAAACTTATGGAATATTTGTGCACAGTTGTACCCATACCAGAAGGTTTGATTGGCACGTTTCGTACTTCAGAGAATCGACCAATGGCCTCCCCGGGGCGGTGCGAGGCCTGCATGCAGTGAGGTTGACTTAACGCCAAAGGTGTCCATGGCTGCATACATGGTATTTACTCTGGATTTGGAAAAAGAAATAATCTCTGGCAAGGAACATGATGTAACCTTCATATGATGTCATTGATTATCGATGGAATCGATGCGAGGGCGGTGTGCCAATGATTCCAACTATTCCAACTAATGCTATACCAAATTGGGTGCGAGGTATGGGGTTGTAAGCATGGCACTGATTTGTCGATGAATCTGACACAGTAACATAATACGGAGTGATTCTCATATATCAAGATGGGCTACTTCTAGGCAACTGTTTTAGTAGACTTGGTGTCGATTTAATTTATTCGCAAAATCACAAATACATCCATAAGAAGATATGATAATTAATGGCTTACAATAACGGTAAACCTTTCAAATCCAATTGACAAAGAATGGATACCGAATGGAGGATTTTATCACAGTGTACACAAAACTAGCCAAATTAAATACCAGGTTGTATCATGTGCCACTGTCGATATTATTCATTTCAGTTCTCTTTTGAGCTGACCGAGTCATTTGTGGCCAAAAGACGCAAAAGAATTTAACATCGGACCAAGAGAGCTGAAGAATCAGCTCCTTGGCTCTGTTCAAAGATTTACTGTAATCCTGAAATTACAGGTAAATGTATGGGCGCTGCAAATGAATGGACGGGGATGTGGTGTACGTGTCAGCGCCGAACGTGACGCTTGTGGGCAGAAAAAATGATCATGTTGATCATCCTGGAATTATTGACAATGATGCGAGAACTACTGAGAAGGAACACCACTTCCTACAGCCACAGGCACTCGTCACATAGAAATGTCAAGGTGACTGACGTCAGTGCATCGCAGTCGGCACAACACCACCTACATATGCTGACACGCGGATGAAGTGGAGATAACTCTGTCAGTGGCTGAGGTGTCAGTACTGGGTTAATTGATGTCATTTATCTTTCAAAACGGCGTTACAATACTCTGTACATCAAGATCAACAAGTGCATGTGGTATCATGTATATAGGTATATGACAAATAAAACTCACAAAAAGTCACATTCACACCTATATTGCCACTTACAATGTGTGATTTTGCTGAATGGATCATGTTTCCCCGATGGCATTGGTAATTGCTCATGTTATCAACCACTTGTTTGAATGGTCCAGTTTGTAGTACTCTCATGCCGCCTCTATCTGCTTGAATATTGACTGGTGCGCCCAACAGTCATTCACTGATAAATTATAACGCAGATAAATCAGTTATACAGTCAATTAAATTGTCATACCAATGATAACGACTTATCATAAATTAAATTAATATTAGCTCAATGTCATTTCAAATTTGAGTCTCATATTGTCATGTAGATTTAAGACATGTATCTCCGGATAATGTCTTGAGTTAATATTTTATTGTTCATAAAAGAGGCATTCGTGAACTGTCATGAACTCGATACCAATTTCTTCCATAAGTTGAATCCCCGTGTACATATTAACCTAGCCAACCGTCTCCCCGTATCATTGCACTTGGCTATGGATATCTAGTTAAACTTGCACTCAACATGTTTTTTTAGACCAGACATTTAATACGTTAAATCCATAATGGAAATGCTATATTTGTATGTAGTAATAAATAATGCAAAGGTCGAACTGTATCGTTATGGTATAAATTCAGAGATAAAACGTAAGTTATTTGGTGAATTAACCAAATGCACAGAATGTGAAACATTAATATTATCAACGAATTACCATGTGACGACAGCAAAGTATGATCACACGACTCGGTCCTTGCATCACCTATATGTTCCCCTCACACTGAGAGTTGCTCCAGCTGGGTTCGAGTCCCAGATCATCCCCGATTACAATACTGTGACATCATACTGATGGTCGTATGTTTCTCTGTCTCTGGACCGTCTTCTAATGTTAAACTACCATGACATGATCAGGACGTCATCAATGTTTTACCATCAAAGGCCTGGCGAAGTAATTCCTGCAATTGTATGGCTGAACTTCAGAGGGATTACGGGGGCACGGGTGGCCCAGTCGTCTAAGGCGCCGCGTTTCGCTGTGCAGAGTTGCGTCCCTTGGGCACGCCAGAAACCTATGATTGTGGGTTCGATTCCCGGTTCGCCCCGATTATGTTTCTAGGCTTGTCAGCACCATACCCGTGCTCGTGGGTTTCACAGAAGTGGTAAACGTCTGAGACCTGCATCATTTCGGGCTTTCCTCCCACATTAAGCTGACACGGCGCGATATAACTGGAATAATGTTAAAAGCGGCGTTAAATCCAACTGACTCACTCACTCAGAGGGATTGCTCGATATAACACGTTGCTTGTCAACATGATGCGCGATGCTATCCCATGATACGGCCTCCACATGGAGTTTTCACACCTCTCTACTCACGGGACTATTGTCAGGACTTTGTGTGAGTGGCGGGTGCTACCGGTAGAGCTGGACTTGCTTACCCCTTTTTTTACTTTCATCACTGTTTTACGCCCCAAGAAATAAGTTTTTAAATATGTTTTTGTGTTTTTTTGTCATTTATCGGCAAATATTAGAAACTGATTATTCTCTAGCATTGACGTTTTGTGAATATCTGCTATACTGTTCCAACCGGCGTTACAGTCAATCTCATTCACCACAGTCTGACCCTAAGTTCATAATATACTAAGAATATATATAGTGAGTGAGTATGGTTTTACGCCGCTTTTAGCAATATTCCAGCAATATCACGGCGGGGACACCAGAAATGGGCTTCACACATTGTATCCATGTGGGGAATAGAACCCGGGACTTCGGCGTGACGAGCTAACGCTTTAACCACAAAACTACCCGACCGCCCTCCCAAGAATAGACAGGTAGTAGGAATTACTAATAAGACCCCAGCAACGTTCACCAGGGAACTTACTCTATCCGTGGTTGAATCAACGCATGTGCCCATACCAGAACAGTATTAATAAATCAAATCCGCACTTATTTACATCGTTTATGTATGCCTTTTCAATGACACCTATTAAATGTTCATGAACATTATTTGCTTTCAATATGCTGTATTGACATGCCCGGTAATGTGTATCGTGGTCCCCCTGTATCCTTAACGGAAATGTGTGTTTAAATTAGAAGAGTTTACACCACCGCGTGTTGACAACAAGCACCGCGACAAACACACTCTTCGCTGCATACATATTTGATGGCTTCACTTTGAATGTTTAGTGATTTTATTAGGGCAAACATATTGCCAGATTCAAGTAGTGGTGTCAAGAACAAAATATGTTCCGGCTTGTTGGTATGTGGGAAGTTAAATAGCTGGCGCCACATCCTTCAAAGAAGGAACCGAAACAGGTTTTAGCATTTCCAAACAGCGAAGATATTTCTGTTTTATTGTTCCTTTAAAATTGATGATAATGAAATAACCCATTGTTTTCCAGGGAGATCCCCCCTTAATTCGGGGACACAATGGCCCACTGGTCTTAAGTGCAGTCGCTTGCTGTGCAGTTACTTTTTCGGGCGTGCCAGAATCCGTTGATCATAGGTTCGAATCCTTGTTTCGCCCGGCTTATGATTCGTGGAATGACAGAGTAAGTGGTAAATGTTCTATTCATTCCCCATTGAGCAGACATGGTGTGATGGGAAACGTTCAGTGCGGCGTTAAACTCAACTCACTCACTTACCTCTGAGTTCATTTACTGCTATTTATCTTTAGGAAAATATATTATATTTAAACTCAGTCAGACAGAATGGGAAATTTTGAAAACAAACATATGCAATGTTCCCGGAGAGACCACTAAGAGTTGCTGGTCATATAAGACAGTCCGTCTTTGCTTACATTGAAAGCTTCACAGGAGAGGCCCGAGCCTTCATTTAATCATGTCTTCTCTTTAGGAGTCGAAATGTTAATGGTAAAATCTGAATTCCATTTTACTCGTAAAGAGACAATGCATTGTCACCGCATATCACTTGGTGAATCGTCCAGGGCACATACATATTGTTTCTGTGTGATAACGTTACCGCTGAATACCACCTTTCGGAAAGGTAGACTGAATAATATATCATATGTATAACTGCAACGGATAAGCATCAGATAACTAGTCTGTACTCTCCAGACTCCGGGAATCAGAGCTGTCGTGTGGCGTAATATACACAGAAGATAGCAATAAAAGTGTCAAAACCATTTCCATAATCAAAGGAAATCTCTGCTAAAAACAGTCCACTGTACGATGGCGACGTTATATAGGCATGGCTTTATGAATCACTATCAAATAGTGATGGTACCAGATCTTCCCGAAAAGGTGAGCGTACCCGGCCCCACCCGTTGCACCCGTCACAAACACTTGGCAATTAATCTTAGGACATGAAGACACGCATTGATAGATGATAGCAAGACAGGCATCCGGTTTATATTGTACCATGTGTACGTCAAATGTATTTTCTAGACAGACAGAGACACACTGTATGTAACATATAGACGCGGATCAGGGATATACTGCTTCTAATAATAGCTTGTAATATCAGGGTCTACTTGCACAAAGCGATCTCAGCGTTAAGGTGATCGTAACTGCCATACTTTAACATAGGCTTACTGTAGTCTTAGCGCTAAGACCGCTTTGTGCACGTGGGCCCAGGGGGATAGATCATTGAATTTTCAAACCATCAGCAATATTCCAGCAATATCACGGTGGCTTGAAAATAATTAACTCAAGGTATATTGCGCGCAGAAATACCCACTCCCACCTCTATCAGGTAACGTTATAACCAATGTTTCCCATCTGTCATGTAATCCACTTGTTTAGTTCTGCCATTTCTAGCACCCAACAACGTGATATTGCTCGCTCGTAAATGTGTCTTTAATCAATTTAAAACATATATACTTTCATTAAAGGATTGTTTTTTTAAATGACGTCAATGTTGAAGATAACGCCAAATCCTCACAGTGCCCGAATCGTGATGTGCCAAAGGGATTCAAATCACAGAGACAGGTTATATTTCAAGACCCACCGCTGTATTTACCGCGTGTCACGCTCACAGACTGTGGTTAGCGATACCTGCCAAGTTCACTCAGTCTGAAGGTATTACTGCAATATAGCCATGTGGAGTTTCGTTTTGTTCCATTGAGATGCATGTCAAAGGACGGGAAAGAAATGGTGAAAATACACGTGATTGCCAAGATTACAAATGTAATGGGATCGGATTATCATTAATCTTAAGGACCAAGGTATCAATTTACAAAATTGTAAATTTCAAATATCAAAATGTCAAAGTTGTAATTGAATTCTGTATGTCAGATATCAGATGTACACAATCAAGATGGCGGTTTTTCTATGTTTCCTTAATCCATATGTCATCACTGATATTTCTCCTAGCAAACTTTGCGTGTAGTATAATGCATTTCGACAATCTATTTCACCGGACTTTTTCAAATGTGACACTGATTCGTTTTTGCACTCGGTTTAGTTTTAGTGCTAAAATACATGGCTAACTGTGTATGTGAGTTAGGTTTTTCATCAGTTTAAATATTATTACATTAATGTCACTAATAGGGATACCAGAAATGGGCTTCCCACATTCTACTCATGTGGAGAATCGAACCCGGGCCTTCGTCGTGACGATCGAACGTTATAACTACTAGGCTACCCAACAGCTCGCTAACGGTGTAGGGGCCACGGGTGGCCCAGGCGTCTAAGGCGCAGCTTTTCTCTGTGCCCTGGGCGCACCAGAAACCTATGATCGTGGGTTCGAATCCCGATTCGCTCTGATTATGTTTTTAGATTTATTAAACACCACACCTGTGCTCGAGGGGTTCACCAAAGTGGTAAACGACCTGCATCACTTCGGGATTTCCTACCACATTAAGCTGACACGCCGTGAGATAACTGAAATACTGTTCAAAGCGGCGTTAAACCCAACTCACACTTACACCAAACGGCGTATACCGCAACCATACGTTCATAAGTGACTGGGTCTGTTTACCAGCGGTGCACTTGCATGCCACGTGACATCTTAACCTTGAGGTGACACAACGTCAATCTGCAATAAAGATAATCCCTCTCTAGTTTCCTAGTGAGGGCAGTAAGGCTACCACCTTCTTTATTCTTAAAGCATTTGAATTTCAAATAAGCCAATATTTGTATCATTTGCTTCCATTTAAGACGATTTACGTCTCAGTTTGCGACGTCAAATGCCAAAATGTCTGAGCTTTATCGATGTGTGTGATCTGTACGTGTGTAGTATACAGATGATGTGAAAATAGTTTTTAAGGTGCGGGTTTTATATTCGAATATTCAATGAGAGATGCTCCGATTAAAGTCATGGATATTAAAACACTCCATTTAAAACAACCTACGAGAAGCGCCATGGCTGAAGAGAAATGTTCTGTGTGTCCTACCTGTGAAACAAACAATATACACCGGAACATGTTTCTGTTAACAAACCACTTGAAACTTCGCATTTTTACCGTTATATGCCCTGAAACGTCACTATCTCGAACAATACCGGATTAACAAATATTCCGAATTATTAATTTGAAGTTGTAATTGTTCATTTAATAAAATAGAAAATACCAATATCCACTTGGACCCCTGAGTAGGGGAGGAGCTCCCATTTTGAAGCATACCAATCATATTCGCGTGAAGACATTCTTTAACTAAACTTTAATTAGTCTTTCAACATGGACAAACGCTAATTGCTTCCCGATTTATTTCCATTTATAATCTTATTTTAAGTGCACCTAACCCCTTTTACAAAAAAAGCTGTATCCGTGCTTACAACAGGAATAACTGAGAAGGCGTAGTTTGCGGACTGAATGGGTACGAAATAGCTCGGTATCACTGTTTATAATTAAACGTGTGTTGTATTAAATGAGATTTAATTTTAACTTGTTCCCTTTACTATGATAAAGGTAATCACCTCTGCGGTAAACTGATCCTGCGATTAGAGCGGCAAGGCCTTTTGGTGGCCAAGAACAGGAAAGGGGAAGAGAGCATCGGACTCCTGTCTGTATGATAACAACGAGCTGACAGATGGCTCAGTCATTTTAGTGTTAGTTTGCAACCGGATCAGCCCATGTTCAAATCCCAGCGTATTAAATCTATGTATGGCGTCCCTGCTGTCTCGCACAGATTGGTGGGTAGCCTAATGGTTAAAGCTTATCATGAAAAAGATGTTTATCCTCAGGGAAACAAAGCGTGAAATACTGTCATGTGTCCACTACGGTGGTATTACTGGAATATTGTGGGAATGTAACCTACGTAATGTGGAAGTAATGTGGAAGTAATGTGGATGTAATGTGTCTCCAATCTGAGATTTGTCCTCCGGTTCTACAAACACAATCTTTCAGGGGACATGATGCATATCTTGAAATATAGTGTTGTATCACGCGAGTGTTTCGAGTTACGTCCCTTCTGTGCGCTTCCACCCCCCCCCCCCCCCCCCCCCCCCCCCCCCCAACACACACACACACCCAACACACACAGATACCACCTCCCATATCTCTTGCACTTGCTTCAAACAAAATGGCGGCTCCCAGTCAACACGATTTCATCAATAATACAGATCATTATTGCAATAAAACGGGTTTTACCTCGCGAAGTGCATCAGATCACATGAACACCTTGATTAAAAACATAAATGGATTTTGAAAATATCTGTCGACGCCCAGTTGATTGTACACATGCCCTGCAAATCCTGCAATCAAACGAATTCGGCCCGGCTGTTGTTTATGACTCAGGTGTCGATTTCGTAACGGGATTTTGAAAGGTCAATGGATAGACTCGTTAGTTTAGCAAAATATAACTCTGTAATTGCAGCCTATATCGGCAAGGGTTAACTCCCTTGCCTCGGGAAGATGATGTTTGGGGATGGTTAATATCCCGTATAAGTAATAAATATTGTATTAAGAGATCTATTTCGAGTTAAATACACAGTGTTTATTCCTAATACAGGATATTTAATATCCCAAAACAAACAAGCGTGAAATCCTCTCTCTATGATGTCATGTCATTCAAAAACATTACAGTAAAAAAAAAGAATCTCTGTCACAACCTGTACCTTCACATTACACGTTTATCTGAAATGAGTGCATCAATAAAATTACTAAGTCACAAACTCAATGGTTAGTGTGTCAGGCATTGACAACACGTAAGACGGTTCCAACTGAAACTTGTTTTTCAGACAGTGGCTTGACTACAATAAAGTTTATGATTTTTAAGTGATCGTCTTTCGCTGCAATCTATTATTCCTCCCGCTAGAGTAATTGCCCTTTATCAAAGGGAAGCTACTCCAGCCAATGAGATGTCATTGTTTAGAGACTGCCTGCTCATATTACGTTGCCACAACGTTACGAAGTTCATTCACATGTCCTTCGTTATATCTCTAATGTTGCTTACACTTTCAAAGGTCTCAGCTACACATAAATTGGACGCTGAGTTTCGGTATCGTTTTCTGTTATTTCAATAACAACAATTATCTCAGAAATATGACTCAATACCCGATTGTCAATTCTTACTCGATAGAGGATGGTAAGGGCGACGCCATGTTTATATACACTGAAAGGAAAATACCTTTTATTTGCATATTTACCCGTATATGACCCGATCGGATACCGATTTTATCCGTTGGCTTTATGCTGCCGAGAAACCGGCCCATTATGGTCCACAAAGATCCACCAATAATACATTATTTTCATACTGATCTTTATCATCACTAGCTACCTCTGTGAGTGGTGTATTACTAACAGAGTCACTGAACTTTTATAATTCCTGCATGTTTACGGTCAATCATTTTAGGTCAACTGTATTGCGACCTGAACCTGTCACCCGTTGAGCAGACTATGCTCACTAATTTCGTAAAGGGTCACGGGTGGCCCAGTCGTCTAAGGCGCCGCGATTCACTGTGCAGAGTTGCGTCCCTTGGGCACGCCGGAAACCTATGGTTGTGGGTTCGAATCCCGGTTCGCCCCGATTATGTTTCTAAGTTTGTCAGCAACATACCCGTGCTCGTGGGTTTCACCGAAGTGGTAAACGTCTGAGACCTGCATCACTTCGGGCTTTCCTCCCACATTAAGCTGACACGCCGTGATATGACTGGAATACTGTTAAAAGAGGCGTTAAACTCAGTCACTATTTCGTAAAGATATGGTGTCACCACTGCTATACTGCAATCATGAGTGAATTAGGGGGTGGATTTTATTTTGGTTTCATATGTTAACCTTCAAATTGAAATATGGTTTCAGAAATTCAAATTGAAATTGTCAATAAAACCGGCAAATAAACACATACATATTGTCGACATTGTAAGTAATTAAGATGTTGGCTGCAAACTATCTTAAGATGTACGAGTATAAATCGAATACGGAGACGTCATGAAAAGATCGATGAGCTCGTCACATGTTTCCAAGACAACTGAACCGACCATTTAGTAGATGTTAAAGAAACATCATGTACAGTGAGGCTTCTGTGGAATACATAGGAATAGGATATTCTATTGGGTCCGTCGAATAACTAGGTTTTTGTGACTCCAATTTATTTACAAAGAAACACACGTATGCATCAGCCGTGATTGGTCCCTGGGGTTGAAACCCTAAATGTTTCTAATTCAATATAACCATGTTTTCCGATTGTAGCCACTGTTTAATTTGTCGGTTAGGTTTTGCATGGTTTGACAACGACGCCTATATTGACAACCTGAAGTCAGTGAGATGTTGTTTTAGCGCAATAGAAATGTCCTCATTATTTGTGTTATAAGAATTGACTGTACCACCACAACTGAGGACGCTGAACAGTTTATCTCGCAATAGAACTAAAACTCCCCACGCACTGTGTATCATGATGGAGCCATATCGAGGGAGGAACCATCGATCAGAGCTTACAGAAATGTATCATCATCATCACCATCATCATCATCATCAGAATGTCTCCACGATACCCACCAATCTGTGTAAGGTTAAACTGATGACAAAGTATCCTTCATGACTGCGCGTACTTAAAGTTGAATTCTTTATCATCGGGTAATTTGTGCACTATATTCAACATCACAGAGTAAGGTTGATAATGGCCTTGCCGTATTTCGATCTGTGGAACAAATATCATGTTGACATTTGACTATTTATTACTATATTATTTGAGAATTTATTACTTGATACTATTCATGGGTTGTTGACCTTTTCCAATGACCTTTACAACCACCAACGTTTGTTTTGGGACTACTTACACCAAGGTTTTTCTATACATCTTGTCCACATAATTTATCATATTTTTTACTCATTGATATTATTATCGAACGCAGAGTTTTTGAATTTACAAATTCATCACTCTAAAACTAAAATCTTAAAGTCCATCGATATACTGAACCGGGGGTAAAAGATCCCCTTTGATCGGCTCATGTTTTCTGGGGTCCCGTAAAGATTCCGGGTTAGAACTGGTCTTCAGCAACCCATGCTTGTCGTTAGAGGCGACTAACGGGATCGGTTGGTCAGGCTCGCTGACTTGGTTGCTGCATGTCATGGTATCCCTAATTGCATAGGTCGATGATGCCAATCACTGGATTGTCTGGTCCAGTATTTTCAAACTGCCGCCATATAGCTGGACTATTGCTGAGTGAGGCGTTACACAAGGAAAGAAAGAAAAGAAAGGAAGAAAGAAACATATTTGATTCTGGGCCACTTTAAATTGACCTTGATGTTCACATGAGTGAGTGAGTGAGTGAGTAATTTGCCATTTCGCGGCGAGGTGTTCACATGCGACGGGCGAAAGTATGACATACCCGTTTCGAGTACGTCAGGTTTTTATTCCTTGCGTCATCACATTAACAAGTATCCTCTCAATCAAACATTAATGACCAAAATCCGAAATGCCCGAAGGGATACAGAATCCGCCAACTTCAAACCTGCGGGACTTTTATCACAGTGATAGTTTAGGACATTTTAAGGTTAACGTTAGGCAGAAGTAGATAATAGATATGAAGTAAGGCCCAAATACCAGTCATGTGTAAAAATGCTGAAGAATTTGAAAAGATGGAAGATGGAAGCAAGGTTAACGGAACACAATCATGAAATCGACGTGGTCACCCGTGGTGTTGAGAACGTCAGTATCTCCGGAAATGTAACAAGCCATGTTATTGAAAGTGAAAAGCTTACAAAAACCTATTTTATGTGGACAATGTGTTTGTTTTCTTAATTGTATTGTAGAGATACCGGTATGAAAACCCCTTATGTAATGGCTTCGAATCAACATTTCAACGAGCAATGTATTACCGAGGCTGAATGGAAAACATATGACATGACTCACACAATAGAACTTTTATTTTAACTGTATGCTAAGGATATTCATTCCTTAGTATACACATATAAATTACACTATATTTGTTTTAAAGTCTTTGATAGGCATTTAAAAGTTGGAAGACCCGATGAAGGCGCAAGGAGTAGCTCTGAAACGTCGTGACGAAGAGTAAAAGATCTATAAAAATGTCATGTATTCATATAATATTTAAACTAAAAAAATAATTTATTTATGATTCGAATAAAATTCACGTATTTTATTTGATAATGGATGTAAGATAAGGTAATCAATACATTATTTCATACTTAAGTATTACCTTACCTAACAATGAATGACAAATGGGTATAACTGCAATGTGACATGGATATAAATATCCCTCACTGCAACCATGATAAGGTGCGCCCGGCAGACACAGCGTTGTGTATGCAATCCCCGACCAATAACAGACAGTGTTTGACGGTAAATGTTATCCCTGTCCATTTCCTCGTCCTCCTCAGCTGATTGTTTATTTGCATGGGATGCTGGGGCCTGTTGCAATATACATACACATCGACAGCCGTCCGTCCGTTGAGGGACGCCATTCAAGACGTGGGTGTGATAGCTCTGTGAGGGAGGAAACATGCAGGTCAACTAAGTGCGATAATATATGATTGTCTTAAACAATTTCATTTGTCTGAGTGGGGGTTTATGTGGTGTATGTATCTAAAGAAATAGCTCGGCGAAACCGTTTTTGTTGTTACGAGACAGCAACTCCCATGCTATTTCTAGTTCATTCGTATGATCAGTGTCATAGTGTTCTTAGGCGAAAGTCGACCCGTAAAGATCCGGGGTAGAATAGGTCTTCAGCAACCCAGGCCTGCCGTAAAAAGCGACTATGCTTGTCGTAAGAGGCGACTAACGGGATCGGGTGGTCAGGCTCGCTGACTTGGTTGATGCATGGCATCGTATCCCAATTGCATAGATCGATGCTAATAATGTCAACCACTGGAGTGTCTGGTCCAGACTCGATCATTTACAGATCGCCGTCATATAGCTTGAATATTGCTGAGTGCGGCGTTAAACAACAAACAAACAAACAAACAAACTTAGGCGAAAGTCAATGTATTTAATGGGCCATTTCCAATAAATGGAACATACCTTTTATACAGTAACCAAAAAAGGGCGTCCAAATAAGTTCGTGTTGACTGATGTTTGTTTCTGCTTCTTGTTTCAAATACGTTCTGGTGTATTCATTGAGCATCCATTTCACATAATGATTAACCTTGCTGAGTAAAAATTTCATCATATTGGGGATATACACAACAAAATCCTGGAACGCTGGGTCAGTAAAGAACACCGCCATGTAGGTACATGTACACTGAATGCAGGAATAACCTGGAAATGGGTAAGGCGATCAGTCAGAAGGCCTGCGTGTGGGGGTACACTGGTACGTGCATGTGCGTCATCATTGTTTTCAATACATGTGCACATGAGATCAGTTATCTCAGTGGCATTCCGGAACCTGGCAATACTGAGTTTACCATTCACTAGGATCCTCAACGAAGAATCAAGAACAAGAATGAGCTTGTAACTGACCTCAACGGTATCCTCAATACATCGTTAATATTCTACAAAAACAAAGCATGAAGAACAAGAATGCAGTTTTCACTGACGTCCACGATATCTTCAAAACATCGTTATTATTCTAACAAAACAAAGCATGAAGAAAAAGAGTAGGATTTTCACTGACCTCAACGATATCCTCAATACATCATCATTATTCTACCAAAACAAAAACATGGAGTTCAAGAATAGGATGTTCACTGACCTCAACGATATCCTTAAAACAATGATGTTATTCTACCAAAACAAAAACATGAAGTTCAAGAATAGGATGTTCACTGACCTCAACGATATCCTTAAAACAATAATGTTATTCTACCAAAACAAAACATGAAGTTCAAGAATAGGATGTTCACTGACCTCAACGATATCCTTAAAACAATGATGTTATTCTACCAAAACAAAACATGAAGTTCAAGAATAGGATGTTCACTGACCTCAACGATATCCTTAAAACAATGATGTTATTCTACCAAAACAAAACATGAAGTTCAAGAATAGGATGTTCACTGACCTCAACGATATCCTTAAAACAATGATGTTATTCTACCAAAACAAAACATGAAGTTCAAGAATAGGATGTTCACTGACCTCAACGATATCCTTAAAACAATGATGTTATTCTACCAAGACA
Organism: Haliotis rufescens; assembly: GCF_023055435.1. Lineage (NCBI taxonomy): Eukaryota > Metazoa > Mollusca > Gastropoda > Lepetellida > Haliotidae > Haliotis > Haliotis rufescens. The sequence continues at coordinate 5,984,205 of NW_025963979.1, forward strand.
AAACCTGAAGTTCAAGAATAGGATGTTCACTGACCTCAACGATAGCCTTAATACATCGTCATTATTCCACCAAAACAAAAAGTTCAAGAATAGGATGTTCACTGACCTCAACGATATCCTTAAAACAATGATGTTATTCTACCAAAACAAAACATGGAGTTCAAGAATAGGATGTTCACTGACCTCAACGATATCCTTAAAACAATGATGTTATTCTACCAAAACAAAACATGGAGTTCAAGAATAGGATGTTCACTGACCTCAACGATATCCTTAAAACAATGATGTTATTCTACCAAAACAAAACATGGAGTTCAAGAATAGGATGTTCACTGACCTCAACGATATCCTTAAAACAATGATGTTATTCTACCAAAACAAAACATGGAGTTCAAGAATAGGATGTTCACTGACCTCAACGATATCCTTAAAACAATGATGTTATTCTACCAAAACAAAACATGGAGTTCAAGAATAGGATGTTCACTGACCTCAACGATATCCTTAAAACAATGATGTTATTCTACCAAAACAAAACATGGAGTTCAAGAATAGGATGTTCACTGACCTCAACGATATCCTTAAAACAATGATTTTATTCTACCAAAACAAAACATGGAGTTCAAGAATAGGATGTTCACTGACCTCAACGATATCCTTAAAACAATGATGTTATTCTACCAAAACAAAACATGAAGTTCAAGAATAGGATGTTCACTGACCTCAACGATATCCTTAAAACAATGATGTTATTCTACCAAAACAAAACATGAAGTTCAAGAATAGGATGTTCACTGACCTCAACGATATCCTTAAAACAATGATGTTATTCTACCAAAACAAAACATGAAGTTCAAGAATAGGATGTTCACTGACCTCAACGATATCCTTAAAACAATGATGTTATTCTACCAAAACAAAACATGAAGTTCAAGAATAGGATGTTCACTGACCTCAACGATATCCTTAAAACAATGATGTTATTCTACCAAAACAAAACATGAAGTTCAAGAATAGGATGTTCACTGACCTCAACGATATCCTTAAAACAATGATGTTATTCTACCAAGACAAAACCTGAAGTTCAAGAATAGGATGTTCACTGACCTCAACGATATCCTTAATACATCGTCATTATTCTACCAAAACAAAACCTGAAGTTCAAGAATAGGATGTTCACTGACCTCAACGATATCCTTAAAACAATGATGTTATTCTACCAAAACAAAACATGAAGTTCAAGAATAGGATGTTCACTGACCTCAACGATATCCTTAAAACAATGATGTTATTCTACCAAAACAAAACATGAAGTTCAAGAATAGGATGTTCACTGACCTCAACGATATCCTTAAAACAATGATGTTATTCTACCAAAACAAAACATGGAGTTCAAGAATAGGATGTTCACTGACCTCAACGATATCCTTAAAACAATGATGTTATTCTACCAAAACAAAACATGAAGTTCAAGAATAGGATGTTCACTGACCTCAACGATATCCTTAAAACAATGATGTTATTCTACCAAAACAAAACATGAAGTTCAAGAATAGGATGTTCACTGACCTCAACGATATCCTTAAAACAATGATGTTATTCTACCAAAACAAAACATGAAGTTCAAGAATAGGATGTTCACTGACCTCAACGATATCCTTAAAACAATGATGTTATTCTACCAAAACAAAACATGAAGTTCAAGAATAGGATGTTCACTGACCTCAACGATATCCTTAAAACAATGATGTTATTCTACCAAAACAAAACATGGAGTTCAAGAATAGGATGTTCACTGACCTCAACGATATCCTTAAAACAATGATGTTATTCTACCAAAACAAAACATGAAGTTCAAGAATAGGATGTTCACTGACCTCAACGATATCCTTAATACATCGTCATTATTCTACCAAAACAAAAACATGGAGTTCAAGAATAGGATGTTCACTGACCTCAACGATATCCTTAAAACAATGATGTTATTCTACCAAAACAAAACATGAAGTTCAAGAATAGGATGTTCACTGACCTCAACGATATCCTTAAAACAATGATGTTATTCTACCAAAACAAAACATGAAGTTCAAGAATAGGATGTTCACTGACCTCAACGATATCCTTAAAACAATGATGTTATTCTACCAAGACAAAACCTGAAGTTCAAGAATAGGATGTTCACTGACCTCAACGATATCCTTAAAACAATGATGTTATTCTACCAAAACAAAACATGAAGTTCAAGAATAGGATGTTCACTGACCTCAACGATATCCTTAAAACAATGATGTTATTCTACCAAAACAAAACATGAAGTTCAAGAATAGGATGTTCACTGACCTCAACGATATCCTTAAAACAATGATGTTATTCTACCAAAACAAAACATGGAGTTCAAGAATAGGATGTTCACTGACCTCAACGATATCCTTAAAACAATGATGTTATTCTACCAAAACAAAACATGAAGTTCAAGAATAGGATGTTCACTGACCTCAACGATATCCTTAAAACAATGATGTTATTCTACCAAAACAAAAACATGGAGTTCAAGAATAGGATGTTCACTGACCTCAACGATATCCTTAAAACAATGATGTTATTCTACCAAAACAAAACATGGAGTTCAAGAATAGGATGTTCACTGACCTCAACGATATCCTTAAAACAATGATGTTATTCTACCAAAACAAAACATGAAGTTCAAGAATAGGATGTTCACTGACCTCAACGATATCCTTAAAACAATGATGTTATTCTACCAAAACAAAAACATGGAGTTCAAGAATAGGATGTTCACTGACCTCAACGATATCCTTAAAACAATGATGTTATTCTACCAAAACAAAACATGAAGTTCAAGAATAGGATGTTCACTGACCTCAACGATATCCTTAAAACAATGATGTTATTCTACCAAAACAAAACATGAAGTTCAAGAATAGGATGTTCACTGACCTCAACGATATCCTTAAAACAATGATGTTATTCTACCAAAACAAAACATGGAGTTCAAGAATAGGATGTTCACTGACCTCAACGATATCCTTAAAACAATGATGTTATTCTACCAAAACAAAACATGGAGTTCAAGAATAGGATGTTCACTGACCTCAACGATATCCTTAAAACAATGATGTTATTCTACCAAAACAAAACATGGAGTTCAAGAATAGGATGTTCACTGACCTCAACGATATCCTTAAAACAATGATGTTATTCTACCAAAACAAAACATGAAGAACAAGAACAGGATTTTCAGTGGCCTCACTCATATCCGCAATACCTCGGCAATATTCTCCCAAAACAAAGCATATATGTGTATGATTGATGTATATGAACAATCCTCAGATTGTATCGGTGTAGATTAATGGCCTGAAAGAGATATTTCTACATGCACACATGCATTGCTGTCACCATAATGAGGACACCAGGTGTTTAAGCCGTAGAGAACATTATCACGACGAAAGGGATTGATGTGGTGTCGTGGAACATTAAGTCTTTACACAAAATACACGCATTGCTCTTTTTCGCCCTTTCTCTTGGCTGTATTTTTATTCATTGGGTTTAAATCATGATTACATAACGTTCATTTGACATTTGAAATATCGATTTTTAGTGTTTTGCCCGATCTTCTAGCACATCAGCCGACGAATAAACAAGCTTCTCGGGTCTTGGAGCTCACTTCGCATTTTTTAGCTGACATTTGACAGAATGTGGCGTTTGCTGTCATTGTGAGTTGATAAGTGCATGTATTGTAGACTATTACTAGTACATTTGTCTTGCAATGGTGTTTATGTCTGATAATTTGCGATGAAACTGGTATTGTCTTTATGTAGCAGGATGTTTATACCGCCGTCTGTATTGATCGTCACCGCGGATTTATGAACAATTAATGCTGCCCGTTCCGGTATTTGTGCTGATGACTGTTCCTGTGAATGGAAATAGGGCTCTGTCTATAGGAACAACAGCGGAGAGTCCAGGGACGATTCCGTCCGCAGCACCCGGTGCATGGGAGAAGATTCCGTCTACAGCACCCGGTGCATGGGAGAAGATTCCGTCCACAGTACCCGGTGCATGGGAGAAGATTCCGTCCACAGCACCCGGTGCATGGGAGAAGATTCCGTCCACAGCACCCGGTGCATGGGAGAAGATTCCGTCCACAGCACCCGGTGCATGGGAGAACATTCCTTCCACAGTACCCGATGCATGGGAGAACATTCCGTCCACAGTACCCGGTGCATGGGAGAAGATTCCGTCCAAAGCACCCGGTACATGGGAGAAGATTCAATCCACAGTACCCTGTGCATGGGAGAAGATTCCTTCCACAGTACCCGGTGCATGGGAGAAGATTCCACTCGCAGTACTCTATGCATAAGGGAAGATTCCGTTCGCAGTACCCGGTGCATGGGGGGAAGATTCCGCCCGTTATACTCGATGCATAAGGGAAGATTCCGTCCACACCACCTGATGCATGGGAGAAGAGAAGATTCCGTCCGCAGCACCCGGTGCATGGGAGAAGATTCCGTCCACAGTACCCGGTGCATGGGAGAAGATTCCGTCCACAGCACCCGGTGCATTGGAGAAGATTCCACTCGCAGTACTCTATGCATAAGGGAAGATTCCGTCCGCAGTACCCGGTGCATGGGTGAAGATTCCACTCGCAGTACTCTATGCATAAGGGAAGATTCCGTCCACACCACCTGATGCATGGGAGAAGATTCCGTCCGCAGCAGCCGATGCATGGGGGAAGATTCCTTCCACAGCACCAGGCACATGGGGGGAAGATTCCGTCCGCAGCACTCGATGCATGGGGGAAGATTCCGTCCACAGCACCAGGCACATGGGGGGGAAGATTCCGTCCGCAGCACTCGATGCATGGGGGAAGATTCCGTCCACAGCACCAGGCACATGGGGGGAAGATTCCGTCCGCAGCACTCGATGCATGGGGGAAGATTCCGTCCACAGCACCCGATGCAGGGGGAAGATTCCGCCCGCAGCAACCGATGCATGGGGGGAGGATTCGGCCCACAGCACCTGGTGCATCAGGGAAGATTCCGTCCACAGCACCCGATGCATGGGGGAAGATTCCGTCCAGAGCAACAGATGCATGGGGAAGATTCCGTCCGCAGCACACGATGCATGGCTGAGCACCATGAAACGAAGACTGGTTGGTCACAATGTGGTTGATACTCTTTGGTTAAGGGCGTATTCTGTTTGGGGTTCACCTGACCCCGGGATAAATTATTTAAATATTATTGGTTGCGGGGTTAAATAGCACACACTGGCTGAACAACTGGGTCTGTCCAAAGTGGTGTTTTATCCAAATTATTCACTCATTCCAAACCTAGGACTGTTTAAGTGACGTGGTAAATCAAACTCACTCACGCAATCATAACACCCAACCATTCAACGTACTCACTCATTCAAAACCAAGGACTGTTAAAATCTTTAACCAAAATCTTTCACTCGAATGTTACTGTTCAGTTTTGATTGCATCATTACTGTTCCCATGTGTCCAAACACCATTACTTCACTGTATTATTTCTCTTGTGGATGCAGGGGATGTTCCGCCTTGGTTGTGCAAAGGGCGAACCATATTTCTCCCAAAGAAAGGTGTTCTGACTTACCCTAAAAACTTCCGCCCAATTACTTGTTTGAACACTCAGTACAAAATATTTACAGATCTCGTGTCATTGTACTGCGCTTCGAATGACATTATCTACACGGAGCAGAAGGAGCCAGAAAGGGATGTTTGGGTTGTAAGGATCAATTGCTGGTTCAGAAAGAGAGGCTAAAACTTACCATGTGTTGGATAGACTACAGACTATGATTCTGTACCTCACGAATGGAATTTAAAGTCACTGGAATGTATTGACCTCCCCGAGCGACTACTTGTTTTCCTCAAGTCTTTAATGAATTGTTGGTCAACTCAACTTGAGACGTATTCGCAGGGGAAGGTGGTGACTTCGGAACTCATTTCTATTAGAATCAGGACGATTCTTTCAGTCCTTTGCTTTTCTGTTTGTCACTAAATCCTTTAAGCTTTTTGCTCAGCAAAGAGGAAGGTTATCATCCTGAAGCTCCTCAGCACCGATCCCCAACCTCCTTACTCACCTCATTTACATTGATGACCTTGAACTTATTGCTAATGGAGGATCCACACTAAAACAACAGAGTCTTTTTCTAATGATATCGGCATATCCTTTGGACTCGACACATGCAACATTCAGAAAACCCTCTGTTTTACTTTTCAGGCCAGCCGATCTCATCCAAGCGAAGGACGCTGTAGGTGCTGACCACTTCAACACACTGCACATAAACACGATGCAGTGGTCGCTCAGATAGCCTCTCCTTAAAACATTGTGTCTGGGCCGATTTGATATGGCACTTCGTTTGTTTGACACTAATTTCTGTACCGTCCAGCAGTACAGAACCATCAACAATATCAACACCGACATTGAGATTATGTCCCACATCCTTGGCTCGCTTAAGAAAACTGTGGAATGCCTTGTTTTCGTCATGAGTCTTGGCATGCTTCACAAGAGGATCATCAGACAAATAAATGTGTGCAAAAGTGCACAAAACAATTCTATCATGAACCCGGGTACTCTCCAAATGTCAGTCAACAGATTGGGGGGTTCCAAACCTAAGGAACCGAGAACAATGGGGAGTCGGACAACTTGGTACTTGGGATGTAAGCGTGACATTTCGAAAGCGAGGTCTGCATATTTGCCACGTTTTTCCTGAATGTTGTCAATCACATTACTGTCAAAAGTGACAGAAAAAATATATAAATGATTTCATTGGATTTATCAAAAAGGACAAGATCAGGTTTGTCGGCATGGATACATCTGAGGCTGAATACGGGCCTATTCCAAAGAATTTTGTATTTATCATTTTCCATGATGCCTTCTACATATTCTTGGTCGTACCATGGATGAACCTCTGTGTCAAAACCACAAGCATGGCGAAGACGGTAATAAAATGATCGAGCTACACCATCATGTCGCTTAAGATACTGTGTTTGTGCCAAAGCTGGACATCCACTGACAATGTGTTGGACAGTCTCATTAAATTCATTGCATAATCTACATTTCATATTTACATTTTGTTTTGTTTTCATCATTAGTCTTGACATGCTTCACAAGAGGATCATCAGATAAATAAATGTGTGCAAAAGTGCACAAAACAATTCTATCATGAAGAGCCTCCACATTAATCAATCCACGCCCACCAATCATAATTGGTAAATATAAGCGATTGAGGGAAGAGCGAGGGTGGTGGGATCCATTGTCTGACATGATTCTTCGTATGAGGGTGTCAATACCCTGAATTTCTTGTTTCGTCCAATCAACAACACCAAAGGAATAAGAAAGGACGGACACAGCATAAGTATTTGTGGCTTTGACATTGTTGCAAGGTTTCAACTCTGAACTCCAGAAGTCTACATTTGTAATCTGACCGAAGTTTATCCTTGATATGGGAATTCGTGAGTTTATCCGTAACCTGCGTCTCTAAGTACGTATGGGCCTGACCTTCCACGAGATTGTCAATAATCCCCCCCCCCCCCCCCCCCCCCAGGTAACCTGACTGATCCTCCTTCTTCTGCCTTGCCATGTTTCAGATGTTGCATTTGTCGAGCCTATAGGACATGCGAGTATCATAAGAGAAGGAGAATCTGTTGTTGTTGTTATTATGATTATGATTATGATGATGATGATTATTATTATTATTATGATGATGATGATGATCATCATCATCATCAACATTATTATTATGCATTCAGGTAAAAATATAGGTATAAATATATACACATATACATGCACTCAGTGACACGTCCACGTCTAAATCGAGTTGTTACATATAAAGATGTTTATTACAGTCGCGATGCCCCTGGGCGTATGCCATACGTGCATGTAATGTCTGCAATCATTAGCCACAAAAATTGACACTGTATGCAAACATACAGACAACCCCCAAAGGAATAAATGCATTTAAACCGATATTGGCAAGAGAAACATACAATATTACAATTCAAAACATGCCGTGTTTATTGTCTCCCTTGCCAACAGCTCCGTTGTTTGTTCGCTGAGAGAGTTACAATGTAGATGCTGTATGTGTTGGATTTTAAATACAATACAGATGGTTTATATAGACTACATGCCAAAGGACTAGTATGGTAGTTTCTGACAATATGCAGTCTTCTTGGTCAATAGGAGATTTGAGATACACACGTATTTGATATTCACACGACGCAAAGCCACATACCTTGCGCAGCCAAAATATTTTCAGTTGTCGGAGCATTAAACTTTTATATCCATCCTCTTGTGTTTCTATAGACACAAGACAACTTTAAAACGGTTAAGCAAAGACTAAATGATACGGCTCACGCATCTCAATTCGGGATGTCAACAATTGTTATAGTTTCTGTTGTGACACTGGGGAAACTGATAAAGTGGTGAAATGGTCCAGCGAAACACCTTCTACGGTTACACACCATAAAATATTAGCTTTAGAAAGGCGTCGACTTGTAAAATCCAATTTAACTTAGCTGGCCGTTCTATACGAATGCAATGACGTCATTTCATTGACGTCAATTGCCTTTGTTTGCACTTTGAGTTATATATAGGATAGATATGACACTCTTGCTTGAAATACAGTAAACTACGAACACATTTATAACAAACTGACGGATATAACGAACTTGCTTATTGATCCCGGCCATTTGCTGTGTATATGCTGTACATATGCTTATAACGAACTGCCGTTATAACGAACTAAAATTAGCAGTTCGTAATAACCGCAGTGTACTGTATTCGCGGAAACATTGTTTGTAACGTGTAAACAATTTGTTCGTGTGCCAATATCGAGTTGAACCGATTTGCAAGCTGAACATTCGTGTACTCTCTTCAGCCTTCGTCCATTCAGACAATAATATCCCGCACACGTCACTACGTGACACTTGCAAAACAGTACACAGTTTGCGAGATACGAGAGTGTTTATAATAATGCATTAAACTTTGTAAAATATATTTACTCGTCCAAGCTATTTACTGACATGTAGAAATATATATCCACATTGACGAATGTAGCCAACCCGTCGGAGTGTCACTGAAAGTCTCGGAGACATAAGGACCAAGTTCTAGGAAGCGTAGCAATTCGTTGTTCAGAGTTGCTTCCCTTTACCGTGCCGGGAACTGCTAATTGGAAGTTCCCATCCCAAACGCGCCCCGATGATACTCCATTAGCACCATAGCTATGGTAATCACAGTGAACCTACCCGTTAAAATCCGGCTACAACCCATGCTTGTCTTTGGAGGGGCACGCTCGCTGACTTAGTTGACGCATATCCTTGTATCCCAGTTGCGTAAATCGATGCTGGATCGTCTGGTCTGGTCTGGTCCAGACTCGATTATTTACAGACCGCCGTCATATTGCTGGAATGTTGCTGAATGCGGTGTTAAACAACAAATAAACAAAAAACACACATTGAACCTGCGTCATTTGGATAGTTCATTCCATATAAACTGACAACCCATGATAATACTTATATACATATCAAAGAAGCATCAAATTCAACTAATTCACTCCCCGAACATAACGTACTGTAAAGGTGTGTGGTTGTTTAGTAAAATGCAGTCATATTACTGTGCGTCATGTTTCCAGGGGCAGTTGTTTACACATCAGTCTTTCCAGTTAGTTTCCATTCATGTACAAATAGGTGCAGGTGACATGTGTTGAATGGCGACCAGCTGTGTACTCTTGTATATCAGATAACAAAGCCACATTGCTGTTATAATTGCATGGGTTTTCCGTGCAGTCAACACCCCTCCATATTTCTGGATACCGCTGCACACAGAAAGACTGTCTATAGTCACTTAAATAAATCATTACATTCGCTCTATTGTATTTGTACACCAGATTGCACTTCATTACAAATTGTGAAAGTTCGATGGATATACTGAATTCAATTATGCTACCAATTACACGTAGGTATGTCCTCTCTCCACAAACACGTCTATCACTAGCTGTGGAATCGAGCTCGGGTGTTCAAGTTCTGTGGCCTGTTGCGTGTTATCGTGCTCTGATGACCTTGGCTTCATCGACTATTTACTGACCGTTGGGATGTTGTTGACTGCAGACTTAAACGACAGTCACTGACACACTACGACGAGATCGGTAAACCCTTTGAAAAGCTATTGAAGCGGTATCAATCCAACTCACTCACTCACATTCTCGCCAAAGAATAGAAAAGTACCTGAATCCTAACCTGAACTCCATGAATACGGACGTTACCGTTCCTCATGTAGTCGTCCGTATAAACTAAGTTCCGTATTAGCGATTCATGGGTTAAGAGTCCTTACTTTTGGGTTATCTCATTACTTATATTTCGAGGTTTCCAACAAGAACGTCTGGGGAAGTCTGGATTGACGAGGTATCACTGTATGCAGTCAGTCAAAGAGATCGCTTTCCTTTGTCACCAGCAAGATATGTCTATGTTGATAGCGTATGTCGGATTTAACCAGCCGATCTTAAACGTCTCTTGGATTGACTTATTTAGTAGTGAATGAGCTTTGTTTAACGCCGCTCTGTACAGGGTTTAGGTTATAACACTGCGAGTCAGCTTGAATTTGGAGAAAAGCGCTAACTGATGCAGGTCTCACGTTCACTGCGAGCACGGGTATGGTGCTGAGAAACCTAGAACATAGTCAGGGCGAATATTGGATTCGAATCCACCATCATTGGTTCCTGGCACGTCTAAGGAAAGCAACTCTGCACAGCGAATTACAGCACCTTAGACAGATTAAGTTGTAATCTGAGTCCCGAATAGGTCAATGAATACAACTCCTAAACTTTGCATCTATAAAGTTAAGGTTCACAACCACATGTCTGTGAACCCTCAACTTCAGGATACCGACAAAGATGTAACAAAAACACATCAGTTCGCTAAATCCATTTCTTCTTCATCATTCACATGTTTACATTAATTTTCATGGCTGGAATACAAGTGTTCGTCATACGAGATTTCATAATAGCCGGGATTTCATTGCATCCGACGTCCTTACACCCGGAAATGACTGTATGTGGAACATACACACCATGATGAAATACTCGGCCAATTCAGCTAAACACCAACTGCTTATTACCATTTATTAATTAAGAAATAAACGACGAGTGGGAGTTGTTTATTGTACAATAAAACACTGCAGGGAGGATAAACCACTCAGGACTGCGCTCCTCATGGTTCATTCTCCCTTCAGTGTTTAATTGTACGATAGACCACGACCACGAGTCGTTTATTTCTTATATCAGATTTCGGCATCATGCACAGCCTCTTTAAGGATGTTACAATCTTTAAACATATTTGCCCAAATTTTAATAATGATGACTCCCTGAATAGAATCCGACCTCGGAAATATCAGACAAGTCCATTATACGAACAGGTTGGTTAAGTTTAGTATTTCCCGCATATTCCCGCAATCCTCAGGTCGATTATCTGTACCTTTTCTCCCAATGCTGATTGTCATATATCTCCCACTTTTGGATGCGATCGTTCGGTCACTGCGTTTATCTGCATAGCCCAGATACATCTACAACTTACTAGACTCTTCCCTCTCAAAAATCCGTCCAATATATGACGTCATCAAGTTGCGAGCGCATATTCGAATCACCAGAACTGACGTCATGATAGAACAATGTTTTATCGTGAAATAAACCACGCTTCGTTTCTTCATTGTTCTTTGCGATATTGCAAAATAAAACACTTATTTAGAAACAATATCCAACAATCATGTATCCACATCAATGAAAAACATAATGAAACTAAAAGTGTAATTAATGTAAAGAGTACATTTCACTACATGATACATTGTATATGGCAGTCATGGTGAGGACGTTGCTTCACACTGCGTTATTGTAAACATATTCAGGGACTCGACTGGCTGAACCTACCAGAGACAGTACTATTGATTGAATGCTCAGCTGGAATAGATGCTTCAAACTACATGCACCGCAATCACGAATACATTGAATATTCAGTATCACTGAAACAAACGACTATCCTGAAATGTCAGCCTTGGTTCCCGTCCTCCCTGTTCGCGACCACAGGGCAATCTACCCAGTGTTGAGTTGCTGTAATGGTGTTAGTGTTATTACACCCCAAAGTGCCCTCACAGCAAACCAGACAGCTACTGCCGAATGCTATACATATTTGTGTTACCAGTAAACTGTGTCGTATGGTTGAAATGGATGAGAGATGTGAGATGGAATGGATAATGTTGATGTTGATGATGACGATGACGACTACAACAACTACAACAGCAACTGCTACTACTGCTTCTGCTACTACGACCACCATACAACTACTACAAACTACTGCTGCTACTACTACTACTACTACAACCATCGTCACACCACCTTCACCACTACTGCTGCTGCTACTACCACTACTACTACTACTTCTACCACTTCTTCCACCACCACCACTACTACTACTACTACCACCACCACCACCACCACCACCACCACTACTACTACTACTACTACCACCACCACCACTACTACTACTACTACCACCACCACCACCACCACTACTACTACTACCACCACCACCACTACTACTACCACCACCACTACTACTACGAACATCACAACACATCTTTTAACACAAAATCAAAAAACTATATCGTATGACATATTATTACCTTGATCAAACGATCAGTATGCAAGGGCAAGGTGAAAAGTGACGACATAATTCTTTCTTGATTATTATTAAGCGAAACATAGCTTCAATATTATTTTGGAGAATGAAACCTATTCTGACGGGCTATCACAACGTATGTTTTCACAATGTGATCGGCAAACAAACATTTCATACAAGTTCATAAAAACGCATGTAATGTGTATGCAGAATTTCATACCCCAAACGAGTGTTTAAGACACTTGTTTCATCTGGATAGATACTCTCTAGTTCACCAGGATAGACCCAGCGGAATGTTGTCTCATGGTTAAGCTGCACTATTGTCACATGGACAGTGTGCAGTGTTGTCACTCGGATAGTCTGCAGTGTTGTCACTCGGATAGGCTGCAGTGTTGTCACTCGGATGTCCTGCAGTGTTGTCACTCGGATAGCCTGCAGTGTTGTTACTCGGATAGTCTGCAGTTACATGGATACTCTGTAGTGTTGTCACTCGGATAGTCTGCAGTGTTGTCACTCGGATAGCCCGAAGTGTTGTCACTTGGATAGTCTACAGTGTTGTCACTCGGATAGCATGCAGTGTTGTCACTTGGATAGTCTGAAGTGTTGTCACTCGGATAGTTTGCAGCGTTGTCACTCGGATAGCCTGCAGTGTTGTCACTCGGATAGCCTGCAGTGTTGTCACTCGGATAGTCTGCAGTTACATGGATACTCTGTAGTGTTGTCACTCGGATAGCCTGCAGTGTTGTCACTTGGATAGCCTGCAGTGTTGTCAATCGGATAGTCTGCAGTTACATGGATACTCTGTAGTGTTGTCACTCGGATAGTCTGCAGTGTTGTCACTCGGATAGCCTGCAGTGTTGTCACTCGGATAGTCTGCAGTGTTGTCACTCGGATAGGCTGCAGTGTTGTCACTCGGATGTCCTGCAGTGTTGTCACTCGGATAGCCTGCAGTGTTGTTACTCGGATAGTCTGCAGTTACATGGATACTCTGTAGTGTTGTCACTCGGATAGTCTGCAGTGTTGTCACTCGGATAGCCCGAAGTGTTGTCACTTGGATAGTCTACAGTGTTGTCACTCGGATAGCATGCAGTGTTGTCACTTGGATAGTCTGAAGTGTTGTCACTCGGATAGTTTGCAGCGTTGTCACTCGGATAGCCTGCAGTGTTGTCACTCGGATAGCCTGCAGTGTTGTCAATCGGATAGTCTGCAGTTACATGGATACTCTGTAGTGTTGTCACTCGGATAGTCTGCAGTGTTGTCACTTGGATAGTCTGCAGTTACATGGATACTCTGTAGTGTTGTCACTCGGATAGCCTGCAGTGTTGTCACTTGGATAGTCTGAAGTGTTGTCACTCGGATAGTCTACAGTGTTGTCACTCGGATAGTCTGCAGTGTTGTCACTCGGATCGTCTGCAATGTTGTCACTCGGATAGTCTGCAGTGTTGTCACTCGGATGTCCTGCAGTGTTGTCACTCGGATAGCCTGCAGTATTGTCACTTGGATAGTCTGAAGTGTTGTCACTCGGATAGTCTACAGTGTTGTCACTCGGATAGTCTGCAGTGTTGTCACTCGGATCGTCTGCAATGTTGTCACTCGGAGAGTCTGCAGTGTTGTCACTTGGATAGTCTGAAACTGTTGTCACTCGGATAGTGTGCAGTGTTGTTACTCGGATAGTCTGCAGTGTTGTCACTCGGATAGTCTGAAACTGTTGTCACACGGATAGTCTGCAGTGTTGTCACTTGGATAGTCTGAAACTGTTGTCACACGGATAGTCTGCAGTGTTGTCACTTGGATAGTCTGAAACTGTTGTCACTCGGAAAGTCTACAGTGTTCCCACTCGGAAAGTCTACAGTGTTCCCAGGGGCGGTCGGGTAGCCTAGTGGTTAAAGCGTTCGCTCGTCACGCCGAAGACCCGGGTTCGATTCCCGACATGGGTACAATGTGTGAAGCCCATTTCTGGTGTCCCCCGCCGTGATATTGCTGGAATATTGCTAAAAGCGGCGTAAAACCATACTCACTCACTACAGTGTTCCCACTTGGATAGCCTGCAGTGTTGTCAACTCAAATAGTCTGCAGTGGTTATATGGATACAGTGCACTGTTGTCAAAAGGATAGTCTGCGTTGCAACAGCTGTTTCACTGATAGATTGCACTGTTTGCTACAAAACATGCCTTCATTGAGGATGCTTGGATAGTTGCATTGTTGTTCTCCGTGAGAGTTTTATACCGTAGTCGCCTGTATTTGCACAGCATACAGTTTTTTGTGGTCTCATTTTGATTAGATTATTGTTAGGCATTCATAACATTGTATTATTACTCAAGACTTGTCGAGTCATAATAGGATCAGCAACTGTCTGGCTTAACTATATACAGCTTCTATCTGCATTTAAGTAATTTTGTACCACATTTTGTCTAATAATACAAAAAGATCTTCTTGATAAAACTATTTGTTTAACATAGACCTGCAAAAGCGGTAACGCTCAGATCGATTTGAACAGCTTTATGCTATAACTCTCCTTCACCAAGCTCCAGACTCATGGAGTTCCTCAATAATTATATGTTCTCCGTCACCATGCCCCACTAGACACATCAACTATCTCATGGAGTTCCTCATTAACTATATGTTCTCCATCACCATGCCCCACTAGACACATCAACCACCCAATGGAGTACGTCATTAACTATATGTTCTCCATCACCATGCCCCACTAGACACATCAACTACCTCATGGAGTTCCTCATTAACTACATGTTCTCCATCACCATGCCCCACTAGACACATCAACTACCTCATGGAGTTCCTCATTAACTATATGTTCTCCATCACCATGCCCCACTAGACACATCAACTACCTCATGGAGTTCCTCATTAACTATATGTTCTCCATCACCATGCCCCACTAGATACATCAACTACCTCATGGAGTTCCTCATTAACTATATGTTCTCCATCACCATGCCCCAACAGACACATCAACAACCCCGTGGTGTACGCCATTAACTATATCTTCTCCATCACCACGCCCCACTAGACACATCAACAACCCCATGGAGTACGCCATTAACTATATGTTCTCCATCACCATGCCCCACTAGACACATCAACTACCTCATGGAGTTCCTCATTAACTACATGTTCTCCATCACCATGCCCCACTAGACACATCAACAACCCCATGGAGTACGTCATTAACTATATGTTCTCCATCACCATGCCCCACTAGACACATCAACAACCCCATGGAGTACGTCATTAACTATATCTTCTCCATCACCACGCCACAATAGACACATCAACCACCACGTGATGTTCCTCATTAACTATATGTTCTCCGTCACCATGCCCCACTAGACACATCAACCACCCCGTGGAGTACGTCATTAACTATATGTTCTCCGTCACCATGCCCCACTAGACACATCAACCACCCCGTGGATTACGTCATGAAATGTATGTTCTCCGTCACCATGCCCCACTAGACACATCAACCACCCCATGAAGTACTTGCTTTCGCTCTTCATCACTATACTCCAGTAAGAGCATACTCTTGGCGCACACCATCTATATCCGTCAGATGTAAAACTTGAAATAAAAAAACTATATTATCCAGTCTTTTGGATGCAAATTATTTGTTTCAGAAATCCCATAAGATCAAATTGTCAGTCCCAAAGTAGGACCAGGATCCTTATTGTCTGCTGTGTTTCTAAGTATAACTCTGGGTAATATTGACCTCACTATGTTGGATGTTGACCTGGCCAGGGTTATATTTGACCGTCCAGAGGTCATCTTGACCTGGCAAATTTAATCAAGTTCCGACAGACCACAATATCCACATATGCCCGTGAGGCTGCAGGGGATTGCAACGGATCAGGACTCCGCTTGTACACATTTTACTTCAAGTATAACTTCCGTCATTGTATTTCTAGAACTGAGTTAAATTATAATGGCAAATTGTACACGTGGCTAAATTGTTGTACAAATCTGTTCCCATATCTGCCAATGTGAATGAAACATCTGTTGTGTAAATATTTCCTGTAAAAGGGACTGGTATTTTATTACTGATTTTATTATTGATAGAGTTTGTAATTTTTTCATGACAGCCTCTTAATCTGACCTCTGCTAAATGTGTATCAACGACAGGGGTGGAATATATCCAATATGACACCTCTGCTAAATACGTTTAAAACATCTGGAGTAGACTATATCCAATTTGACACCTCTGCTCAATGTGTATCAACGACAGGGGTAGTAAATATCCAATATGACACTTCCACTAAATGTGTATGAACGTCAGGGGTATAATATCTCAATATGACACCTCTGCTATACGTGTATCGAACGACAGGGGTAGCATATATCCAATATGACACCGCTGCTATACGTGTATCAAACGACAGGAATAGAATATATCCCATATGACACCTGGGGTAGAATATATTCCATATGACACCTCTGCTAAATGCGTGTCAAACGTCTGCAATAGAATATCTCTCATATGACATTTTTGCTAAATGTGTATCAAACGACAGGCGTAAAATACATCCAATATGGCACCTATGCTATACGTGTATCAGTAACAGGAATAGAATATATCAAATATGACATTTCTGCTATACGTGTATCAACGTCAGGATTAAATATATCCAATATGACACTTCTACTAAATGTGTATCAACGTCAGTGGTAGAATATATCTTATATGCCACCTCTGCCTAATGTATATAAAAAGTCTGGAGTAGAACAAAACCTATGTGACATTTTTGCTAAATTTGTATCAAATGTCAGGGGTAGAAATATATCCAATATGACACCGCGAGTAGAATATATCTTATATGCCACCTATGCCATACGTCTATCAATGGAAGGAATAGAATATATCAAATATGACACCTCTGCTATACGTGTATCAATGACAGGAATAGAATACATCCAATATGACACCTCTGCTATACGTGTATCAACATCAGGATTAAATGCATCCAATATGACACTTCTACTAAATGTGTATCAACGTCAGTGGTAGAATATATCCTATATGCCACCTCTGCTAAATGTGTATCAAAAGTCTGGAGTAGAACTTATCTCATGTGACATTTTTGCTAAATGTGTATCAAATGTCAGTGGAAGAATATATCCTATATGCCACCTCTGCTAAATGTGTATCAAAAGTCTGGAGTAGAACTTATCTCATATGACACTTCTACTAAATGAGTATCAAACGCCAGGGGTAGATATGTACCCCATATGACAACTTTATTTTACATCGTTATACTTGATCATTTCTACACAGTACAAACCGAGTCATACTGATAAAATATGACGGTCAATCTGGAGAAATCTTTTCGCAGTAAAGCCAATAGTTTTATCCACGGTAAATACATGTTGATGGTACAGATCTAACTCAATTTGTTGTTGGGGAGGTATACTTGATCATTTCAACAAAGCAGTACAAAATTGACAATACTGATGGAATTTGACAGTTAATCTGGAGGATTTTGTTCGAAGCAAAAGAAATCTGTCCATTCACGGTAAATACATGTTTCTAGACCTAACTCGGTATGCTGTTGGGAAGACAAAGCCATGTAATGTGATAATACGTTATCAGTTCATTCCGAGATATTGTCAGTATCAGGTTAAACATTGACATGCAAGCAACGTCATCAGAAACACGTCGGGACGTTATTGCGGAACATTCCCCTAACCACACACACCGCTTCTATAGGGTTTGAGCTATATCTGGTAAAGAAGGCAATTGGGCAACAGACACATTGGTAGCATGACCGTGATCGAAGTCGATCACAAAATGGCAGTTTGTGTTTAAACAACAATGACATTATTGTCCTGCTCTATTTGTTTTTGTGTTGCTTAAAAGTCAGACGTACTCCATCTTTATCAAGGCCATCTGTAGATATTTGATTCTGGACCAGACAAACAATGGTTGACGTTATGAGCAACTTTTTATGAAGTCGGGGCACGAAGACACGCTATCAATCAAATCCACCAGGCTACCGACACAAAATAAAGGAACTAATGATTTGAAACCAGCCATAGTTGAGGTGTACATTTTCAATACCGTGGCGATGCATCTGATAGCAACATCTAATCACAATGAATTTCATATCATGCATGCACACAGAAGATAATATTCCAAGTTGCCCAATGTTTGGCAAATCAGAAAGTGTAATTTTTCGACTGTGGGATAAGTACTGTCAAACAAGAGGAGTTGCAATGCGGCCTGGGCGTGGCAGGCCCCAAATAAGGACACCTGGACAAGACTATCTGATAACATAACTTGCACTACGCAATAGATTTAAATATGCTTCTGTTATCAATAGAGAATTCCGTATTCTAACAGGAAGGCGAATTTCAACATCAACCCTTAAAAGCCGGCTCAGTGCTGTCCTGTGAAGGGTGTGACCCTAACAGCTTATCATAGGCGGAAAAGATTGGGGTGGGCTAGTACCCACCAGGCTGTGCGTCAATGGCGTATCACCATGTATACAGACGAATCAAGGTTTTACCTTTAATTCACAGATGGGAGAAAACGTTATTGGCGACTTTGCGGCGAGCGGTAAGACAAAGCAACAATTCTTGACCATGATCGGTATGTCGGCGGTAGTATCACAGTGTGGGGCAGTATCTGGTTAATGTAAATAGACTTTTGACAATCCAGCGATATGTTGACGGAATTTTGAGTCCTGTCGTTGTTCCATTCACTAGAATTATCGTCAGAAATTTTGAAATGCATGATGACAATGCCAAACCACATCGTGCCCAGGTAGTCACCGATTCTCTCCGACGAGAAGGCATACGGACATTGGACTGGCCAGCTAACTGTCCCGACCTGTCCCCAGTAGAACATCTGTGGAATGTTCTAGTGCGGTGAGTGAACGCCAGATACAAGTCTCCGACAACGTGGCACAACGCCGGGTAGCTCTTCAGGCGGAATGACGGCCAATACCAAGAGTTATCATGCGCAAGTTAATCAACAGTATACGTCAAGGTGGAGTGCATGTATTGCTCAACATGGTGGACACACCAGATATTGATCTACATGCCCGAAATTAATTTTACAGACATTTATCGTCATTACACCCCCACTGTCATTTCTTAAGTTCCCTTATTTTATGTCGGTAGTATATAGCCAATGGACTTTCCCAACATGACGGTTGACAGCACTGACAACAGGTCGTTCTAATTGCATACATCTCCATCCTGGGTCTGGTTACACCACAATAGATAATGTACTTCGTTCGACAACGTGTATGAATGACAAGCGCGGAGTTTGGTACGTTGCCAGGTAATTATACAATGTTACTTGACACAGTGTTTTTGACATGTGACATACATTCTCTCTAGGACATATGAGCATTATACTATACCAAATCCCCGATAGTTTCCAATTGACATTAGGAAACACGCAGTACATAAATACAAGTTATTATTGGTATTCTGTGATCAGGAACCATTTGTTCATAACGTCAGGGATGCTCGTGCTTAGTAATGAATATAGATTTCTATTGCATGTGTGGAACTAAATGTCTTGAGAGCTCCATAAAACTTCTGATTAACTGTTGAAGGGTTTCTTAATAGGGAATACAGTCATTACCTTCATCATAAAGTCGCGAACTTCAATGGTCATACAATGTAAAAATGTCAACATATGCCGTAGAATACTGGTAACACTATGAAATAAGAAGCACAGTCAGTTCTCACTTAACGTCGGCACGTACATATTTTCCTAGTGTATAACCATGGCCATCACGCAGTATAGCGTATCAAGTATGGCGTATCCTTTGTATCACTGATAGTGATGGAATACGTAATCTGTTATTTCTAAACGATACATCTGCACGTCGTGAAGGACTCTTTTAGATACTGACTGAAGTTAAGCCAGACATGGAGTTAAGTTTTAATATTTGAAGTGTTTGGGTTATTTCCTAAAAGTTCATAGGGTTATACATTTGTATCTCGAATTGGGCGATGATGCTGAGGTACTAGATCCTGCTGCTGTGTGAACTCTTACAGTGTGTGTGTGTGTGTGTGTGTGTGTGTGTGTGTGTGTGTGTGTGTGTGTGTGTGTGTGTGTGTGTGTGTGTGTGTGTGTGTGTGTGAGTGTGTGTGTGTGTGTGAGGCAGTCGTTACAGTATAGACATGAGACAGCAATGCACTTGAGTCAGAACTACAATAAAAATGTCCTTCCCATAGAAACGTTGAGGTTGCAATAAGTAACATAAGAACCTAAAGACAACGCCCGTTCTCTCTGACAAATGAAATTGTTTGGAATTGTCACAAAAACAAGATTCCAAGTCTCACTCTTATAATAACAAGTTTCACTCAAGAAATTATTTCATGTTATGGTCCCATTGTCCTTAAGCAAACACGAAAATACACAAGTTAATGAAAACCGAATTGGTTGAAATAACAATTAGTAAGTTTTTAATTAGTCCTGCACCATGACCGTGGAATATTTATTTTATGAAAAAAATAATAATCTAGAAATGCATACAAAAGCAAGTCTAGCCAGCTCAAGCTAGCTCTATTCTGAAATCAGCTTAGGGAATTTTTTTTTATTTTTAGAGTAAAAAAGGATATTGTGTAATATAAGATTAAATGTTAGTCTAGTTTTTAATGACAAACATCCTTTTGTTACCAATTACTATTGCAATGACAAGCCAAAATAAAACAAATATTCTTGATAACCTACACTAACTAGAGGCAGAAAACATGTTCAACAGCGCTAAAGTGCAATGGGAATTGAGTATATCAACATAGCTTGTTTCCTTGACAGAGTATACATTGAAAACCACAGCCCTCGAGAGAACATGGACGTGGGTGAGTATTTCTGGATCCTGGAGGCCGTGTTTACTCCAGGAAGGAATCGCAGTGCACACGTGTAGCTAATAATAGCTGTCAGGAATGTTTTTACCGATTATTCTTGCGGTCTATTGATTGGCATACTTCACTGAGCACTTCAAGTCATTTACCTGAACGCTAATGGTGGCTATCTCTGACGTCACTGACGTTTCTCGTGGAACTACGGACGGCCTGTATTGAATGGTTTATTGTGGGTCCATCAATAGATCAGCTAGACGTTTGTATCCCGTTGGGAACGCGGTAATAAGTGAATGCTTTAAAGTCAGGACGTTCAGAACACATTGTCTGAGTCTGTCACAGATGACCTCCATCTGGTACACACAGTTGTCACCCGATAGACTGCTCGTGTATTGGACGTTTCGAGCTTACGCCAATGGACAAGCGTGTTATATTTACGTAATGGAGTTTATATAGTTTGGACGGTTACAAGATGTTTGATGAAGTAATTGTGTAATGGCTCGTGTTGTCTTCACAGTTGCCGACTTACAAGAGAAAAAAACGGTATTTTATTATTCACAGTCTTTCTTTGTTTGTTGTTTAACGCTGCACTCAGCAATATTCCAGCCACATAACCGCGGTCTGTAAAGAATCGACTCTGGGCCAGACAATCCAGTGATTGATATGATGAGCATCGTTCTACGCAATTGGGACACGATGACATGCATCAAGCAAGTCAGCGAGCCTGACCACCCGATCCATTTCGGTTGCATCTTACAACGAGCATGGGTTACTGAAGACCAGTTGTAACCCGGATCTTCACGTGTCCAATCATATATATTCGTAGGCATCATGGCTAGCTGGATATATGGCAGTGATGTGACACGCTCAAGGTACCTTTAATATGAAGACTGACATTTACCAAACAATAAATGTTTCATTGCAAGAAAACATTAGCTATGAAATGATGTAGAACAAACTAACAAGAAATCAAATGTCGATTTAAATGTACCTTGTTTTTCGGAAGGTGGAGAAACATATTAATCTATTGTCCATCAATACTGAAAAAATGAACCGTTGTTTTAAACAAACATACAACCCAAACACCATGATGTACTTGGCCTTTGTGAACAATGGCATATCGAATTTAAAACAGCACAAATATAATACAGTTGCATTCATATTTATAGCATATCTAGTAAGTTCGTCGTCTATGAAGGTCACATGAAGTTATCGGTGACACAGAGATTCCCACTGCTGTATCTGGAAAGGCCAAATGTGAAAACGGACTTCACAAACGCACCTGACTTTTCAGTTATAATGTCTAGATCATGCGGCACTTTTAATCAATTTTGCCATTTTGACGTCAGCTATTATCATGGAAACAAAGTATCTGTCCCTCGGCTTGCTGTCTCTAAGGAAAATAAAAACATTCTCACACAGAGCTATCGCGGCTTTGAATCACTTTCTGCTCAACTGTGTTAATCCATGTACATGATACATGGATGTGGCCCTTCCCGAAGACGTTAGACGCATACAAATTCGCAAAAACAGACATTCTTCCCTGACAAAACGTAATTGGTGTTCTTTTAGACGTCATCTTTGATAGGAAAAGTGAAGGTGCGCATATAATCAATATCTGGCATCTCATTCGCTCACCAAAGAATATAACCGGCAAACTTCCACTTTAATAAGTACTGCTCCTTTAAACGTGTACCTAAAAGATGTTCCCTCAAATAAGCGGCTTTGTGGTATAGAAACGTCATTTCTGAACGAGCGTCGACCTGAAAATATAACTATTGACCGTACTAAGGTGATAACATTTTTAATACTTTTATAGACAATCTGTATTACCACAGGTGTTGCTATATTGATGAATTGCTTACGAATTTCAGTACTGAAACACACTCCGCCATTATTAACATAGAAGTTGTCTGAGCGACGGCTGTGCATATGCATAGACGAATAAATGCATGGTCAGTGTTTTGTAAGCTGCTTATATCTGTATGCGGGAGACACGTACGCACGCCCTCGTTTTTATTGACACATATTGATCAGCGCCATCTGGGCTACATATATGACCTTCACCTTGATGAGACAGGTTGTGATCAGCTAGGAATTTCAGGCCGTTGATTAGTGAAGGGTACACAATCACTAGAATCTAGGAACATGTTCCTGTTCTTGGAGTATTTGTGTACACACGTCGCAATTAAAAAACCCCAAACATGATTATTTAATAAAACGCAACACTAAAAAACCCCAGCTTAATATGATTTGGGAGGAATCGACCGCTAATTTGTTATGTTTCTGTGAGGAACCCTCGATTACATACAGGTATTTTGGGGTAGAGGAGGGAGAGGGAGGGTGGCGGGTTGGGTGGGGTGGGTGGGAAGGATGTGTGTGTGTCGTCTCGAGATACTGTCTGGTTCTATTTATTCCATATATACTGCTCAGCGTAGTATGAGAGGAATACTGACACAGTCAAATCTATGTAGGTTACTAACTGCCACCAAGTTATGTTAAATAGTTTCATGGATTATCGCTTTTGGCAGATGAATGATATGTAATTTGTTTGTTTGTTTGTTGTTTTACGCGGCACTCAGCAATATTCCAGCTATATGACAGCGGTCTGTAAATAATTGAGTCTGGACCAGACAATCCAGTGATTGACATTATGAGCATCGATCTCCGCAATTGGGACCGATCACATGCATCAAGCAAGTCAGCGAGCCTGACCACCCGATCCCATTAGTCGCCTTTTTACGACAAGCATAGTCGCCTGTTACGGCAAGCATGGGTTGCTGAAGATCCTGATATGTATGCTTGTTGGAAGTCACACACGAGATGAGTTGTTTAATCAAAATACTACATGCCCATATTTAAAATTAGCCCGTCAAAAGCGGTTTACCTATCCTAGATATATATTCAAGCATTATGTGTGACTATTTCATACGAACTATTAGGTCATATGATATATATACCCCCGCCAAAAGAAATGCGAACCACAGAAACATAGAGAGAAGTATGTACATTAAGAAGGGATGTTTCCAATGTGTACCAATTAATGACAAAAAATTACAATCAGTCAAGTGTTACCACAGTGTATCTTTATTCTTATCACGATATGCTGCATGTGATTTCCAAACTGTACACACTAATTCTGTACAAGACAAATGGTGCATTCGAGTCATGAATCTATGACGTCACATGTGATGCGATCAAGAGTTCACACAACATATCAGTATGTCCGTTTGTCCATCGAACCAATCTAATATCTCTTGACTATGAGTAATTCTTAATATATTAACCAACATGTATAGTATTCGCGTTTCTTTTGGCGGTGAGTATATGTTTGTATGAAAAAAACGGTTCCGCGGTATTTCTCAAAATTAAGTTATCCGTGTAATTATCTAAACAAATAGATTCATGTTAAATAAATGAACACAGAAGTATCGTCAGTCCATTCAGCAGAACCAACCAAAGCACTAAACAAATTACCACTGACAATATAGAAGTAAACCGGACTGTGTATGTGAAGCGCGGGCGCACGACCACTGGGCTATCTCAACCATGGTACCTGCTGCGCCCATGACGTACAGCTGGGTTATAACCCCAGTGTACCACGACACCCTAACAACTCAGCTTATAACGTCATTACTATGCGATCGATACTCTGTACAAACGTCAGAGCGCTGTGGTACATCGATCAAATAAACACTAATAAACAATTCCACAATGTATGTTTGAAACCTGGGTAATAATGAACTTTCTGCTTGCTTGTGTGTAACGTAGGTTGTGAGTTTCAAAGAGAAAACAAACATGAAACATTCGACTCCTGGCTTCTCGGGTTCGGCTAACAAAATACATCACCCTAACTTCAATCCTTTTAATTTCGCAATAAGGTTTATCTGTCCATATGGTTTCAATAAGTACATATCAATTCTCTTATCTATGGGATATGGTTTATCTCCCCATATGGTTTAAATAAGTACTTATCATTTCTCCTATCTAGGGGATATGGTTTATCTGTCCATATGGTTTAGATAAGTACTTATCAATTCTCCTATCTATGGGATATGGTTTATCTGCCCATATTGTTTAAATAAGTACTTATCAATTCTCCTATCTAGGGGATATGGTTTATCTGTCCATATGGTTTAGATAAGTACTTATCAATTCTCCTATCTATTGGATATGGTTTATCTGCCCATATGGTTTAAATAAGTACTTATCAATTCTCCTATCTAGGGGATATGGTTTATCTGCCCTTTGGTTTCAATATGTACATATCCAATCTCCTATCGAGGGAATATGTTTTTTCTGTTTATATGATCTAAATATGAACACATCTACTCTCCTATCTCGCAAATGTGGTTTAAGTATTCATATGCTTTAGATATAAATTCTGCTATATCGGAAATCTGTTCATAAGGTTTAAATATGTACATATCAATGGTTCCATACTTATATTATTTAGTGCAGAAGTGAGACATAAATGAATTGCTGTCTGCCTGTCTATCAGTCATCCGATGTCGGGACCATGGAATACCTGTCTATAGTTTACATAGCAAAGTATATTTTCCTATTTTTGACATGTAGTATATCTGCCCATATAGTGTATACATACATACCAACTCATCTATCTCGTACAAATGGTCTATCTCTTCACATAACCCGTGAAGATCCGGGTTAGAATAGATCTTCAGCAAACCCGTGCTAGCTGTAAAAGGTGACTATGATTGTAGAAAGAGGCGACTAACGGGGTCGGGTGGTCAGGCTCGCTGACTTGGTTGGTGCATGTCATCGTATCCAATTTGCGTGGATCGATGCACATGATATTCATCACTGGATTTTTAGCCCAGACTCGATTATTTACTGACTGCCGTCATACAGCTGGAATATTGCTGAGTGCGGCGTTAAACAATAAACAAACAAACAAATCTGTTCACATAATTCACATATAAAAAATGGAATATCACAAAGTTTCAATCAAGACCTGAAATAAAATATCACCGAATTTCCTTCGTCTGGTATTGATGCATAGCCATAGCGTAAAGATGCCCAGAAAAATATGTCATTGGTAAAATAATAATAACCTGTATTTGATTTGTAGAAATGTTGTCCCAATGGGACGGATTAGACCCCCAATTGAAACCTCCTAACTCGCCATCCTTGGATTTCAATAACATCTTTCAAATGCCACATCCCTACAACACAAAGCGTAGGGAATGCAGTGAACAGCCTGTCCGGGACAAGAAAGTCTCATTTTATCTACTAATCCTTTCTTCTACGAGGCTTATACTTTGACATTTGCTACCAGGGCGCGCGTACTACGTGTATCGCCTGGAACAACAGTTTCCCACATTTAATTTCCACCTACATGATCGTACTGGTACTTAGTATTGGAAACACGTTAGCGCCTTCAGGAACATTAGGTTGAGTGGGCGATATTCGTCTATCATTAGGCTTGTCCTTGAACACACACCTCGTATTTCACGATATATTACTGATAGTTTATGTTGTAGCATCACATGTTTTTAAAACACAGGTGTATGAACAACAACACAAAGTTAAATTATCTGAACCGATTGTCACCTTGTTCTGTTACAGATCACGGATGACCAATAGGTCCCATCTTTTCACTGCCATAATCATTCTAACAGCGTATTTACGAACCATTTCCATTCCATTATACCATAGTACACCAAAAGAGTCAATACAATACGACCCTCTGGTATCATGAATGAGTGTTTTAGTTTCCACAAATCGTAGATATGTATCTGATTATCAGCCAGACATATTTACTACATGCATCCTCAGTATACCCTTTGCAACAAAGAGGTGAAGGTCATTGGGAATGTCACAGGTTGTGTGTGGGCAGACTACGGCAATCCATATAAATGTATTATTTGCAAAATCAATCAATAGCCAGCATATTACCTCTGCGTAAAGCTCAGGATAGGCTGATGTTTCCAGCCGGCCTGTAGACGTCAGGGAAGTCGTATTGAAACAAAGAACGATGGAGATGCTAGGCGTGAATGGTAGTTGACGTCAATGCGTGTTATCATAACTGAAACCAAACTGAAAGTCACGCCGGGAATAGAACGCTATTAATAAAATCCTTTTAAATATAAACAACGTATATGACTAGAAAATGGCCTGTTTGAGGCTCAATAAACATGGTGCCATTCAAAACGGGAATAGTTTTGTGCATGTAAAGGTTAAACTTTCATATCAGCTATTGATCGAAACTTACAAATAGCATTCCCATAATTATCGCCAAAATGTAAATAGCAATACCTTTCAAAAAATAAAAATAAAATAAAAATATAATAAATTAATAATGATAATGATAATAATGACGACGACGATGCTTCATAAAAAACATTTGTGATATTTTAAACTACACACGCACATACATATATAACGAAGATTCATACTTCCTTAATTACAAATTAATATCCCATTTCCCTCCTCCCCACCTAATGTTTTACGACCAAGCTATAGTCTGCGAATGTGAGGGGCGGTCGGGTAGCCAAATGGTTAAAGCGTTTGCTCGTCACGCCGAAGACCCGGGTTCGATTACCTAGATGGGTACAATGTGTGCAGCCCATTTCTGGTGTTCCCAGCCGTGATATTGCTGGAATAGTGCTAAAAGCGGCGTAAAACAATACTCGCTCACTCTACTAATGTAACGTTACAAATCGTAATAATTGTATTTGCGTGCTCATCTGTGACTGCATGTCTACCCTCCCGCCCTCCAGGACATCATGATGTCATGTGACAGAATCAGTCTAAATATCCCATAAAACAACAAATTGAGGACGGGACCCTTAAGATATGTATGAACTCGTTTTGAGGTCGGATTCCCTCAGGGCAAGCACATTAGTGCAGTCTCTTACTTTGTCGGGTCAGCAGCCTGTGAAGTTGTGTAAAAGAAATGAAAAATAACTTTTCTCTGCCTTCATATATGACTCATTCATATCCACATTTGATGTACTACCTTGTTAAAACTCACCCAGAACAGACGGAAAAGTTCCCATGTAATTCATCGTTTCATATATACAGACAGACAGACATCTTTATTCAGAGTAAAATTCTCGTCGCCAATCTTCGATTTGGAACATGCAGACTGCTCAACAAGGAGATAGTTGAACATGTGACTTCTCAACAAGGAGATAGTTGAACATGTGACTTCTCAACAAGGAGATAGTTGAACATGTGACTTCTCAACAAGGAGATAGTTGAACATGTGACTTCTCAACAAGGAGATAGCTGAACATGTGACTTCTCAACAAGGAGATAGTTGAACATGTGACTTCTAAACAAGGAGACAGTTATACATGTGACTTCTCATCAAGGAGATAGTTGAACATGTGACTTTTCTCCTGAGACTGTTAACAAGGAGATAATTGTATGTATGTGTGTATGTGTGTGTGTCGGTGTGTGTGTGTGTATATATGTTTGTGTTGCGTGTCTGTCACTCTGTGTGTGTATGTGTGTGTACGCGTGTGCGTGTGTGCGTGTGTTTCCTCTTCGACACTATCAACATGGAGATAGGTGTTCAGTTTCTTTCTCTCCCCGACGTGCTCGTTGGTTTCACCAAAATGGTAAACGTCTGTGACCTGCATCACTTCGGGCTTTCTCCCTACTTCAAGATGAGACATCGTGATATACCTGGAATACTGTTCAAAGCGGCGTTTAATCCAACTCACTCACTCATTTAACGCCACCCCACTCCACCACCTCCAGCGCTCTGCCAGCAAGGAGATAGTATTAATTGAGCCTTCTCAACAAGAAGATAGTTGCACAAGGAGATAGTTGTACAAGGAGATAGTTGCACAAGGAGATATTTGCACAAGGAGATATTTGCACAAGGAGATAGTTGCACAAGAAGATAGTTGCACAAGGAGATAGTTGTACAAGGAGATAGTTGCACAAGGAGGTAGTTGCACAAGGAGATAGTTGTACGAGGAGATAGTTGCACAAAGAGGTAGCTGTACGAGGAGATAGTTGCACAAGGAGATAAATGCACAAGAGATAGTTGCACAAGGAGGTAGTTGTACGAGGAGATAGTTGCACAAGGAGGTAGTTGCACAAGGAGATATTTGCACAAGGAGATAGTTGCACAAGAAGATAGTTGCACAAGGAGATAGTTGCACAAGGAGATAGTTGTACAAGGAGATAGTTGCACAAGGAGGTAGTTGCACAAGGAGGTAGTTGCACAAGGAGATAAATGCACAAGGAGATAGTTGCACAAGGAGGTAGTTGCACAAGGAGATATTTGCACAAGGAGATAGTTGCACAAGAAGATAGTTGCACAAGGAGATAGTTGCACAAGGAGATAGTTGTACAAGGAGATAGTTGCACAAGGAGGTAGTTGCACAAGGAGGTAGTTGCACAAGGAGGTAGTTGCACAAGGAGGTAGTTGCACAAGGAGATAG
The DNA here is from genome assembly GCF_023055435.1 of Haliotis rufescens. NCBI lineage: Eukaryota > Metazoa > Mollusca > Gastropoda > Lepetellida > Haliotidae > Haliotis > Haliotis rufescens. The sequence goes on from NW_025963979.1 coordinate 6,014,166, forward strand.
TTGCACAAGAAGATAGTTGCACAAGAAGATAGTTGCACAAGGAGATAGTTGTACAAGGAGATAGTTGCACAAGGAGATAGTTGCACAAGGAGGTGGTTGCACAAGGAGGTAGTTGTGTGTGTGTGTTTGTGTAAGTGTGTGCTTGTGTGTGTGTCTTCTCTCCCCGACACTGTCATGAAGGAGGTAACTGTACATGTATCTTCTCCACAAGGAGATAATTGTGTGTGTGCGTGTGTTTGTGTCTTCTCTCCTTGACACTGTCGACAAGATGAACAGAGTCACCAAGTTTCTTACAACAAGACTATTCGATCGGAGAGTCGTCTAGGGCAGCAAGCTGTGGAGTGTTTACGCCGGAGATGCTTGTGTTCGATGGCCATCAATACTGTTATTTGAACATCTAAATGATTCATTTACATGCGCATGCAATGTTGTTCCCCGAAACATGTGTTTCTATGCGCGCTGCTCTATACCATGCAGTACAAACACTCCATGAAATACATGCCCTCCTCCTGGGCAAGAGTCTCACCAGGCAACAAAACGTTTGGGTGGTGCATCAAACACAATCAAGTCGGACAAGAATCCAATAGTTCTGCGTTCTACATGGAACACAGCCTGGGCGCAGAGAACGTGTTGGCAAGAACGTGTTGAACAATGAATTATCTTCAAACCCATGCCTTCTACGTTTGTAAGGATCGCTAAAGCACAAAAATATTTCAAATTACAATACAGCCCGTCCGCATTTCAGCACTGAATGGAAATTGATTATTAGATAAACAGAATAAGCAACATTCAATTGTCCCGTATTAAAGTATTGACTTTCTGGTGAATTCCGCCGCTCAGTACACAGAGGGCTATGCATATGTGGTGTAACGTACACTGGGGCCACAAGGGTGCCATTATGCAATGTGCAGTACGTTCACCACTCATTGATATGAGGCCCTGCACGGAGGTATGAGTGCTCAATACTGAATTCATGACACGTTGTATACTGTGTCATATTGATGTCCTGTGTGTTCATCTAATGTTTCCGATTTGATACTGCTTCACTTTGATATTTCTAAAAGTGTCTGAATGGAGCGGCGTACTACTGATTCTAATCAAGATAAATTTATTCTTATTTCAGATTTTTTATACCTTTAAACCGGGCCGATGACATTATTATCATACAGAAGTGTCGACAGGCTTACGAAGTCCGGTTGTGTGGTCCCTTAAGGGAAACTCACAACTTGCTCACTCCTAAGGGTAATATCGCAGCTAAAGTACTGTATCAGTATTTTGTACTATTATGATGGTATCGAGTGTTACTAATAAAATCACGTGTGTTGACATACACAAGGTGTAAGGCCTTTGGGTGTTCATTATGCCAATAGAAAACACAAGCATCATTTATAATAAAAATCAATCTTTTTATTACAAACTTAAAAATATGTAACAGTATAAACATTACGAGTGTGAACTTGATCCAATATGCCTTAAGCATGGAGTTCAGTTTCTCAATAGATGTGTTATTGCACATTCGGTAGAAAAAAATCAATCTTATTTGCAACGGGGGAGTAGTTTGTTACCATTGATATCCAGTACAAATAAACTCTCTGAAAAACTATAACCATATGCTCATATATATAGACAGCTAATTTATGAAATTATATAATATATATATCAATACAAAAAGTAAGCGTTCATTTTGAATCTTCATATGACATACAAAAGATATACGGCCTTTGTACCCGATTTGAACCATTTATAGAGAAAATACGAATATATACTCTCTCAACATCGCTGTACAAATTCATGTGGAACCAAATTTACATAACATTGTGTATGGAAATATTGACAATGACTAGGTTCATACTCACAGTACAAATGTAGCACAAACATTGTACCGTCTCCAACAATGAATTGATCAAACTCACGATAGACATTGGATATTCACAGCCTGTGTGTCGTCAATTTTCAAAAAAGAGTCCTTTCTCTGTCTCACTAGCCTCACGGTCATAATAAATAGAAAGACAATTTCCCTGGTTGATACCAGCACGATCAGATTCGAACACAGTCTGCAAGTGAGAGAAAACGGGTCTAGTTAGCCACCAGCAGGTGCTGCAGTTGGTTTGGGTAAGCCATAGAAGAATTCAGGCCCAGGCCGTCCATGAATGTCTTGTGGCCCTCAGGGGAGATGGAATTCAGAGAAGCATTAGTGGAGAGAAGGTCTGGAAAGCCGGGACTGAGGGCTCCAGGGGAGAGATGGCTCGGGGAGGCGTGGCGGTAGAGGTCTCCAAGGAAGGCCCCTGGAGACTGTTGGGTGAACTGGGTGGCCTGGAACAAGCGCTGCTGTTGGTCAAGAAGGAACTCAACCCGGGGGTCTCTGGGGGACAAGGATCGGGGACGTTGTGGGGCCGGTGGAGTGAAGCTTGGGGTCGTAGATCTCTGTCTGAAGAAGTTTCCAAACTCTGTTGGTGATAGCCTTGTGGGCCTTTTTACGTGTGTCTTCAGCTTAGTTGAGCCAAACTTGGTCTGTGCGAATGTTGCAGCTGTGAAACGGGGCTTGCTGCCTCCCTCTTTCTGGAGGAAATTTGGCGTCGGTGTTGGGGTCGGGACAGGGCTGGCTGAGTTGAAGAGAGCTGTGGAAGGAGACGTGGATGTGCTCCACCCGCCTGAAGAGTTGGGCGAGGAGGGCGAAAGGCTGAGATTAGTGAGGGATGACGAGAGAGAGTCTATGGGTTTGAAACACTGGGCCTCGGGATTGAATCCCTTGCTTGCAGCTTGTACCTCCCTATCCACGATGGTCTCAGATTCCTCCTCTTTCTTGTCACTGTACAGGATCTTGATTACCCCCTTCTCACCGATCCTGTAGGACACCTCGGATGGATCGATCCAAAGGGTCAGCTCTGCTGGGAGGTAGCCCTTGACCTCTTCGATGTCCAGACCAGCGTTGAAAGCAGCCACGACAATGACAGGGTCAACCTTTTCCCCATTTACACGGATGCATCGGTAGGCTGATCCCTTGAAGGGCTTGTCCGGGTACCAGTGCCCCTCAAACTTCTTTTTCAGCCCCTTCTCGAGTTCCTCTGCAAACATGTCTACCCGTCTTCGAGGGAGTTTGTTGTAAAGATACGAAATGACGAAGTTGAGGGCGACTGATGTTTCCACATGCATTGTTACCACTGTCTATATCACACTGTCTCAAGTATAAAAAAGGTTTCAAATGTGCCTCCTTTTGGGTTCAGGCAGCTCTCTTCAGTAAGTTGATGTTCAAATCTGAAATACAAGAACAGAATCTTTAGTGATATGTTAAAGTAAAAACCGTTTAAATTGTTGAGCGACATTCTTAATTGAAAACCGAACATTTCACAAGCGTACATACAAAAGCGATTTAATACCACGTCCTCAATCTGGGCCGAAAAGCGAAACGGCCTAACAAGGACAGCAGAGAATCAGATTCTCGTAAACCAATAACACAAGGTCTTCAATTCACAACAGCTATTCTCTTTGACGATCAACCAACAGAGCACGCCATTGCTGTATACTGCCAGCGAAATTAGCCTTGGAGATATATAACACATGTAACAAGCTTGTGAGTGAATGGAAAGCGTGCCTCAGAGCAACACAATCCTACTCCACAGATAAGTGAGTGTATTATCTGGAGGAATGAACGCTTGGCCTTGGATCCTGTGTCAACTCCACCTCCCTAACAGGCTGCCAAGGCCCGCACGCATATCACTGCACTAACCCTAACAGCGGTGGAGTGAACATGGGTGCATGCAGCCCTCGTTTTACGGCCAAGAAAACGGAAACACGTCAACGTTACACACCATCACCAAATTCCTCTGTTCAGCGCTTATCCTCACCCTTCATGAGTACTTCATGAAATGATTCTATGTGAGAGAAATTGAAATCGAATTTAGCATGAGACGAGTTAAATTGTGCTGACATGGCACTTGATAAGTCAAAATTCCATTAGAACCATATGGCACTTGTCACATAGCCGTAGTTGAAGTTAATAGCTAAAATGTCAACATGTGAGAGAGAGTATTCACAAACTAAACGTGCCTCAAGAAATAAAGATTTATGTTCTTCCTAAAGGCCCCTAAGGACACATATGTTCATTTGCGACGTACCTGAATATTAAGGCGATTGACGGGGTAATACAATCTGGCTGGCCATCGATTAAATGCGGGAACATATGTTACATACGATAACATAAACTATTTAGCGAAATGTGAAAGAGGAACCCACGTGACAGAAAGTCGCATTGGGTCTGCATGTCCTGATCAACAATTTAGGCAATACCATGTGAAAGGAAAATGTCGAGCACCACATTTAATTACTATCCTACTGAGTTAATTACTGGCCTAATTAATTAACAATTATGTCCAGCGGCGGAGAAAAACAACTCCCACCATCAGTTACTTGTGATTAAACTTGTACATAAATAACACCAAATGTTCAAAATTCAAACAATGTTGAGTGAGAATTGACATTTTGATAGCAAGTCACCGTGCCGTTACTCATATGTTGAAAAAACCCAACATACATTGTACAAGGCGATAGTGTATGGCAAACTCCCGCTGGGTCGCGCTGGGCTATGCGAGGGCGGTTGCGTTTCAGCTGGTATCGTATTGAGACATAGCACAGAAACAGCTTGCTGCATCCTGAGACCAAGGTGTGTCGGATAACTAGCTTATAACCACCAGGTAGACAGCATGTAGCATGTGGCGAAAACGGAATCAAACTAAATCCGCTACACGAGAAACCACTGCGTGGCATCCAACGCATATGTGGACGGTTCAAGAACAAAGATAAATGACTCTCTAATTACTAAATCGTGACACACACGAGTTTATCACTTACACGAATCGAATAGCAAAACAATTATTTCAACTGATCTATAAAGTGAAAGCGCCGATAACAACAGAGTTATTTTTTAAGCTTCTCACTTTTTACCAAGTTTAAAACTGTCTAAATTAAGCCCCTATACTAGATCGAGCAACCTTGTCTAACCCCTATCGGACTTGGTATATAAACATTGCCTGGGGCACAATCATGCAATACTTACAGGTGATATGATGTTATGCACTACACACTATAAGTTCCGACAGCACTGGGCCTCCTTGGTTATATGAAGGCACACGAAGGTGATAGAGGCATAAATATAGCACTCTATGACGTCAGAGCAGACGTAATACCAACAGCATGTGAACATACGGTGCCATGTAAGGCCGGGGAATAATAAGTCAACATTCATGGCTCTTACAATTCCCATACAGTGCCACACGTTAGTTGTCTTGTCACTTAAAAGGCAGTTTTGGTAGCTATTAATAAATTCCACTATTTCTTTTCCATGTACATCTCCCATGCTAGGGTACTGCCATATGTTTGTGTGCACACACCAGTTGAATCATTGTGTTGTTAGGGTGATGAAATAAAGCATGACACTTACCTTTAAACGTTGGAAAGTGAACAATATGTCGTCTGCTACACTCCTTTGTTATGTCCACACTGAGCACGTTGCGTTGAAGCGTGTTGGCGATGAATGCTGCCACAGCCGACGCTGAACGGAGTGTACCGTTCACACGACAAACAGGAATATACGCTTCACAGAGAATTTCTGCTATTTAAAGCAGTCGCCTGCATGAATATTCATGAGTGTAGGAATATGAGATCAGGGAATCCAAGATAAAACGTAACGCAGTTACCTGTGCCCTGTATTGTTAGCCTTAACTAATTACTCATTTACTTTATTTTACACATACCATCTTAAACAATTATTGTGTTATAGGCCAGTCTCGCGTGTTTGTAAACAACGGACTATATTTTCTCGCGGTGGTAGACGCGGCGTGATGCGGTCTCATTCATGTTTCTGGCCAAGTCCATAGTATCAGCTGGAGAATTGTTTGTGTGAATATGCTTTGAAACGACATGGGCTGGAAATCTACCACGTAAAGTTATTCAGTCCTGACTTTGCTGTACGCCTACCTACAATTGTAATATATTTACATATTTCATAAACCAAGTATGTCACAATGCTAACAATAGTATTCTCTAAATTCATCATTTCCACATGGCGAGTCCAGTGACGAACTGCATACATTTCGGTTTTTTATTCACGCAGTATTGAGTTGTTGCAGTTTAAATGTCATGATCACATTCGACTTAAGATATTCCTTTGTGCGAACAAGCTGTCATATATCCCAACCGTATGCATGGACAGTAGTATTTTTCCATGTAATCGCAGCATTTGCATCGGACCCAAGACACCATATCATTTATTCACTTAACATGATAAGCATTTGAATATTACCTGATCAATACCATGACTACCACAGTTTTACCCATTTCCGATGTATATATTACATCGTACATTATGAATAAAACATATATGCCCTCTAGGTCTACGTCAATTGATGGGAAGTTCCCATCAACTTCAATAATCTGAAATCGGCGTTATTTTGGTCTGGCTCAATCGATGTCTCGGAAGCGCGGTGAGATGAACACACGTGAGAGATAACGTCGAGTAGGGGGGAGGGGGGAGGAGGCCTTCTATATATAGACCCAGATCAATAATGGTCCCGTGGCAAGCATTCGATAATCACGTTCCTCGTAACTCGAAAGGGGTGGAGGGGTGGCCAGAAGCAGTTCGGGCCTGATTCTTACATAAATATAAAACCTGTTAGTTCCATTCGATTGGTCATTATTAAAATTCTAATTAGACGTTGAATCCGTGTAACGGTAATTTGTATTGATTAATGTCATCCAAACCAAGCGTAAATCTTTTGTGTATATTTCGATGTTATCACGTAATATTGTTTGCCATTCGTGTCATACAGCCAATAATATGATGGTACAGCGATCGGCGTATATGCGTGGCATGCATGTGAACAGTTACAGAAACAAGATAACTTATTCAAGTGATATTTTGATAAGGAAACTGGCCCTTAGCATCAAAAGCAATATACACGTATGTTGGGCTTGACTGGCTGCACAGTTTGTTGGAGGTTAAGGTAGAGTTACACCGTAAGGAGTATGTTATACATGTTATTCGGAATATTCTCGGAAAAAACAACCATACAGCCATTGTCGAAGGTTATAATGCTCAATTGATTGACATGTGTGTGAGCATGTGTGTGAGAGCGTGTGAGTTTGTGTGAGCGACGTGTGTGTGAGCGCGTGTGTGAGCGTTTGTGTGTGCGCGCGCGTGTGTGTGTGTGAAAGTCAGATCTATTCAGATAGAAACCGCGAAAATACTTCAAAATATTTACACAGATGACAAAACAAATACTCGATCTAATTCTGTTTAAAAAATATGAAAGATGAGATATGAACTCAAACATTGATACGCATGAATTATACCCAGGAGGACGTGAAATATTCACTCACAGTAGGGACAGCGACACACTTCATTCTTCCTGCAATTTTCATTATACACACTAAATAGTTCATAATCACAGTTGGTATGATCTACATCAGCTGTTGTGATAAATATTCTCGATCAGGTGTGTTTGTGGTGGAGAGGTCATTCTACCCGCGGAGATGAGCAGCTGCAAACACAAGGGAGATAATTGAGCGTACAAACAACCTGGCGTCCTGCCGTTACATAACGTAATCTCCTTATTGTGGCCCAGTCGGCTTATCAGCGGCTTCGAGACTTGAAGCCAGGGAGGGGAACTGATTAATAATGATGATGATGATGATGATGATGATGGTGATGATGATTATAATAATAATAATAATAATAATAATAATAATAATAATAATAATAATAATAATAATAATAATGCCCATATCAAGGGCAAACTTCGGGCAGAGTACAAATGTAGACTAAAGAACATCTGGAGTTCAGAGTTGAACGCTCGCAATAATGTCAAAGCCACAAATACTTATGCTGTGTCCGTCCTTTCGTATTCTTTTGGTGTTGTTGATTGGACGAAACAAGAAATTCAGGGTATTTATACCCTCACACGAAGAATCATGTCAGACAATAGATTCCACCACCCTCGCCCTTCCCTCAATCGCTTATATTTACCAATCATGATGAAAACAAGGCATTCCACAGTTTTCTAAAACGAGCCAAGGATGTGGGACATAATCTCAATGTCGGTGTTGATATTGTTGTTGGTTCTGTACTGCTGGACGGTACAGAAATGAGTGTCAACCAAGCGAAGTGCCATATCAAGTCGGCCCAGACTCAGTTTTTCAAGGAGAGGCTATCTGAACGACCACTGCATCGAGTTTATGTGCAGTGTGTTGAGAAGATCAACAATCCTGCACAGTCCTTCGTTTGGATGAAGTCGTCTGGCCTGAAAAGTGAAACAGAAGGATTTCTGTTTGCTGCTCAGAGCCAGTCACTTCCCACTCGAAACCGTCAATGTGTGATTTTGCATTAAAATGTGAATATGAAATGTAGATTATGTAATGAATTTAATGAGACTGCCCAACACATTGTGAGTGGATGCCCAGCTTTGGCACAAACACAGTATCTTAAGCGACATGATGGAGTGGCTTGATAATTTTATTACCGTCTTCGCCATGCTTGTGGTTTTGACACAGCGGTCCATCCATGGTACGACCCAGAATATGTAGAGGGCGTCATGGAAAAAGATAAATACAAAATTCTTTGGAATAGGCCCGTATACAGCCTCAGATATATCCAGGCCAACAAACCTGATCTTGTCCTTTTTGATAAATCCAATGGAATCAATTATATCATTAAATTTTCTGTCCCTTTTGACAGTTATGTGATTGACAGGATTCAGGAAAAACATGCCAAATATGCAGACCTCGCTTTCGAAATGTCACGCTTGCATCCCAAGTACCAAGTTGTCCGACTCCCCATTGTTCTCGATGCCTTAGTTTGGTACCTCACAATCTGTTGACTGACATTGGGAGAGTACCCGGGTTTGCTACCAGGAATACAGCCCTTCTGACAATCTGGGTAATGCAGAAGGCTGCAGTGTTGGGGAGTCTTCACATTCTCCGAAAAGTTCTGGGTGGGTTTGACTAGGCAGCTCTTCCCGGGAGAAGTCCCATTCGCTGTCTGGGCTGCGTGTAGAGGGGGCAAGGGCTGATGATGAGCCTAACCAGCCTGACTGTGCCGGGATCACCCAAACCCTCTTTGCTGTATTTATTTTAATCTGTAAATAATAATAATAATAATAATAATAATAATAATAATTAGTATTATTATTATTATTATTATTATTATTCACCTGATAAAGGAGTAAGCATATACTCCGAAACATTGTGTTCATCAAAATAAAGAAATTGACGTCCATAAATTCTCTTCCTTAAAAAACACTTTGAACAGAAACCACCCCGATCACCCGTGATGGACTCGACGATATATTTCCGATAAACCATGAATATGAAATTCGTATAAATGTATTTCTGTAGGACTGTACATTGAGAAGAAAAGTTCATGACAAGGCAATTTCAACTGTGGAAAGAAATAGTTATGAAGGTAGGGGCATGCCTCTTTAGGTTCCATAAACGTAGAGCTGAAAACTCAATAGTACACACATATGATGATACGGGTAGTATAGTCAATAGTGTTCAGTCTTAGAGTAATGGATTGTTTATCGAAAGAGACATTATATGGTTATAACGAGTCACCCGTTCTTGCTTCTCCCCTCTATAAGGCTACCAACCCGAATAGGTAAACTGGTGAGTCCCTTCAGCTTAACTGTTCGTTTAAATGTTTATTTTCATATTCGCAAAACTACCACTCAGCGTATAAATGAACGTATTGGTAATACGCCATACCACACATCAAACCTATTCTAGTGCCACTAAATCTATAAACCTACGCTTGCCTACAAAAGCAATGCGTTTGTTTAGGATTAGCTTCCAACGAATCCAGGTTCGCTTGTAACACCGTCACTCTATTCAACGAGTAGTGTATACAATAAAATGTCCTAATCGATAGCAAGATATTATTAGAAGATATATCAATTTGAACTACACCGAATTTAGATGGCGATCATCACTGCGTGTTTACTTAAAGAATGGCAACCCCTAGTGACGCATGCGTGTCGTTCATGACGTCACTGGGGTATCATTTCCCGCGATATCTGCGCCTTCATATCGATATTCTAGCAACTGAGGCAGATGTACTCTGCCTCAAAGCCCTGCTAGCACTCGATCGATGCTGCCTCTCCTTCCAGTGATGTTCTCAGCTATTTCCAATTTGTACATGTTTTCAACATAACTTAAACGAGGCATTGATTTAACGTTCTATGTCTGTAGGAACTCGACCTTGCTGTGAGACTTGTACAGGGCCACTACCGACGTACATACATTGACGTAACAATATGTACTGTAACACGCTAAGAGTAATGTGTTTACTGCCATCAGTAGAAATTGGGATTTAACCCATCCATTATCTAATCGTCCTATTTCGTAATTAAGCTTCCGTTGGGTTTTATAGTCTTTTACAGCACTCAGATAGATTCTGTTGCCGTAAACCCATGGATAATCAATAGTTTCGTACAGCGTGTATTTATCTAACAATCCTTGTAACTGACTACGTGGATTGAAGGTTAATTTTATTGGTTAATAAAATATCAATGTTCATATCTGTAGTTTAATTCTAATTAATTCTAATTCTTGTTGCTGAAACAAGAATGACTATCATGTTGTTGAAGATGTGAAAGGGCAAATGTATGTTGTAAAGCTGACTGTACGAGCAGGGGTAGAGAGATGTATTGACGTGGACATTTTTCTCTTTCACCCGGAAGCTCTCAGAGTAATCAGAGTAATCTCGCCCTGATTTTTCTACGCGATGTAGGTGATATATTTTTCATGCTTAAAGGGAGGCCTACAGTTACGTTATTTATGCTCTCAAAATAACAAAAATAACAGTATTTCAGTTATGTCACGGAATCATCTTCACGTGGATGGCAGGCCAAAATTTGAAATGATACAGGTCGATTATGTATATCTTTGACAGAACCCATGAAGATGTTTACTTCTTTGATACAACCCATGAAGATGTGTACCTCTTTGACAGAACCCACGAAGATGTGTACTTCTACGACAGAAACCATGAATATGTTTACTTCTACGACAGAACCCACGAAGATGTGTACTTCTTTGACAGAACCCACGAAGATGTGTACTTCTTTGATACAACCCATGAACATGTTTACTTCTTTGATACAACCCATGAAGATGTTTACTTCTTTGATACAACCCATGGAGATGTTTACTTCTTTGATACAATCCTTGAAGATGTTTACTTCTTTGACAGAACCCACGAAGACGTTTACGTCTTTGACTGAACCCACGAAGATGTGTACTTCTTTGACAGAACCCATGAAGATATTTACTTCTTTGACAGAAGCCACAAAGATGTGTACTTCTTTGACAGAACCCATGAAGATGTGTACCTCTTTGACAGAACCCACGAAGATGTTTACTTCTTTGATAGCACCCACGAACACAGTAGAGGAACAAAATACACTAGATTTTGAACAGAAACCACCCAGATCACCCCTGATAAACTTGACCATATGTTTCAGATAAACCATGGCCTTGAAATTCGTGTTTATGGATTGAGTTCGGAGTTTAAAGCACTAGACCTGTTGCTAGCTTAATCAACAGGAGCGATACGATTTCACTCAATACTGTCAAACCCCGTTCATCAAGACAGTACCCGTCCTGGTGATATCCGGATTATACAATTTCGGAATTGAACATTCACTGTTAGGTTGTATACTGTGCATATGTATACGAAAAGTTATCATCTGCCACGGATGAGTAGTCTCTGGATTAACGGGGTCTGGCCTGACGCCGTTTAACCGTCTGTTATTCCGCAACTGGTTATCAGTCACTCAGTTAAAAAAAAAATTTGTTCTTGTTACCAAAGTCATTTATCAGTATTAACTCCTAATGGGGAAGCAAGGCATTCCTATAGCTATAGGCCCACAGCATTGATAATCCGTGCGAACACGATAAACGTTCGTATAGGCAGGAAAAGAGGTTCATTTCTAGATCGGTCACAGCATTAGAGACAACCCCGGAATAAATACACACACGTCCAAAATCAACAACACCTACCACAACACAGTTCCTCGCAAATTTCAGTTTTGCTTGCGCAGCATTATCTTAGCACGTATCGATCAAAAATCGAACAGGTGGCTGTAATCAGTGTCTATCTCGCACCTTCTGTTGCCGTCATTGATCTGCAGCTAATTCCGCTCTGTTACAGTATCGTACAGCATTCAACATGTATCAATGTAGCCCGAGATAAAATACGTCACGGTATGGGTCCCTGGCTTTGTCTGAATGGAGATAAATATACGTACTCAAGGATGAATAACAATAGTTTCATGACATACGAAAAATATTCAGTTGACTAAGTAGATTAACCAGTTCGTCATTGGGATTGTTTTCGGCTTTATTTCTCTATTTTCTGTGTAGTCAGACCTCGCACACGGTGAGGTGGATGATTTCAACATGTCACAGCAGCCGTGGGTGGGTGACGTCTTGATGACTATGTATATGGCTGTGAAAGTTGAATTCCATTGGGATAGCTCCTCTCAGCTCTCGTTTCTTTCTTAGTTACTACTACTACTACTACTACTACTACTACTGCTACTCATCACAAACATAATTCTAGATCGGACACTCACTCACAAGCATGGACCTCTTAAGGAAAAATTGGCTTTGGAATATCTTGATTTTGCAGTTCTATTTCCTCTAATATTACGAAAGGGCGTTAAGGATGTACCACTATACAAAAGTATATGGTTTCTAAAATGTCACAACTACGGCAACAGTGACTCAATGAATATTTCATCTGGATTGATGTCACTGTATACAAATATTGTTTCCTAGTAGTCCTAACCAGGTTCTCCTTATGTTACGGGCAGAGTAAATTACCACTACAGAGTGGGTGCATGTTGTTTTACGCCGCTGTCAGCAATAGTCCAGCTGGATATTTGACGACACTTTCAACTGCGTCCTCTGCTGGGCGGGAGGTATCGTTGTCATTTATCAAAATGAGGTCAATATCATATGCAGATATTTGCATGGAAGTTAGAAAAATATCAAAAGAAAGGAGTGCAAAAGTATTTAGAAGGTAATCAATGACTCATGAATGTACGCCTTGAGCAAACCAAACCGTGAATTAATGTGAACTGTCACGTAGAAGACGTACGTGTACAGAACTATGCACTAACTTATACTGTAACTTATACGGATTCTATTGCATATGTCCTTGGTGACAAAAAATAACAAATAACATTCACTTCAACTGCTGGCCAGCTGATCAAACCTTCGCTTGGTCAAGTGTCAGGTTTAAGTCTTAGTCTGGCTTCACAAGTCTTCCTGGTCGGTGTGAAGTGACTAGTGGGTACCATGTGGACATCTGTTACCCTGGCAACTACGTCGTAAAATATCAACAGCTTGCCCAAACACTGCACGCGCCACACCGGCCGGTTTTGAACTGAATTCAATTTTGAACTGAACTCCGATGAGCTGTGATGAGCGTAAACAATGAAAACGAATGTTAAATGTTCTCACTACATGCAGCTGCGACAGCTTCCATTGTTTGCTGCGTCTCAGCTGGTACATAATTGACACGAGTCGGGAAGACTTGTCTTGTCGGTTGCAACTGCTCTCGTGTTTCATGACACCGATCATTTGATATTCGGGGGCGGGGGTGGGGGTGTCCTGGAATTTTATCCCCCAAAATAAATTGTTCCCGATAGTACTTGAAAAAAATAAATTATACTGGATTATGAATCCATTCCCGTGGTTCTCGCAATCTCAAATTACCCGCCCTTGAATTCCTTTTGTCAGTTTGATTGGCTACGCTACTGAGTCTAACGTTCCAATCAGAACGCGGGTAATCATTGTTGGGTTGACCAGGCCCATGATTATGATCGGGTTTGCGAGAAATTCAACTGTGAAAATCTGACTGACAGGCAAAACAAAGCATTCGAAAATCTTTTTGATGGAAAGGATGTCTGCATGTTCATTAATCCTGGCGGTGAGTTTGGTTTCTAGTTACCCTCTCCCTCTCTTATGTCGACGTTTGATTGGTCGGCAAAATGTTAATGAAAATCAAGGGCGGGTAATTTGCGATGGCAAGAACCACGGGAATGGATCCAGGGGTTAGTGTGGGTGTACCGACATGCTAGCCCCCGGGATATAGAGGATGGGGACACTGAGAATGGGCTTCCAAGTTGTACTCATACATTAATAGAAAACAGATCTGTAGCGTGACGAGCGAACACCTGAGCCAGTAGGCTACCCCAGCGCCAACATCACAGAAGAAACACGGAGGTCACTCACATAAGCAAGGGAATATAGATAGTGTACAGTGTGAATATCGTGAACCTGTTGGTAGGCTGCATGACGTTCATACGGCGAGCTGTGATACACGGGGACATAAATAAGCATGAGTATCCTGTATGACGTATTGTCATACATTTCCGGAGTAACGACGTTAGTCTTAGTCTCATACGCCCTGGAGAATAAATTAGAAAAGGAGCCCAACTCTAGTCTAGAATGATTTGGCAAGTCTAGATTGACTCAGCTCTTGGCTGAAATTAAGGAATGTTCGGGGCTCAATTTGGATTTTTATTTTATTTTGTAGATATATAAATTATATTTTTATTTCTGGGACTAAATGTCAGTCTATAACGATCCTTAGCATCAATTTTAACAGTAATCGTCCGGAGTGAGTGAATGAATTTGAATACCGCCGCACTGAACAGCATTTGAGTTATATCCCGGCGTGTCAGCTTCATGTGGGAGGAAATCCCGAAGTGATGCAGGCCCAAACGTTTACTCCTTCGGTGATACGCACCACATGTATTGTGCTGACAACCTTAGAATCATTATCAGGTCGAATATGGGATTCGATCCCAGGTTTCCGGCACGGCTTAAGGCGGCTGTTGAGCACAGCGACTTGTGGCGCCTAAGACGACTGGCTAACCGTTAGACACGCTATCATGACTCGAACGTGTACAGATCGTCATGGGATTACTTACTGCGACGTAAAACGACATTCACTCATTTCCCTGATTGGAAATGGAAATACATTCTTCCACCTAAGTGGAATCATAATCATATTTCAATCATAACTACAATTCATGCTGTTTTTCATTTTGACCAACTAAGCAAGTCCAAAACAATCATAAAACAGACGTGGTGCCGCTTAAGCTAAGGGTCAGTAATACACAACACTGTTGTGTCTAACACAACTAAACCACACTGAGAGAGTATAAAACTTTAACGGTGTTATTGATTTATGTGTTTAACTACCAAATAATACGTGATAAACGCATGGAAGTAAGATGTAAAGAGATTTGTAACCGAATATTTTATTCGCACTTAAACCACAGTAACGCCGCCATGTCGATTGTCCCCATCACAGCAGTGTACAGAACTATCAACTGTATTTACGCTGTGGTTAAACAGGCAATGAATGTCGTTCAAACAACCATAAACCAACCATGGACCAAGGCTCTAGCGACACCAGCCAGTCCTTACCCGCATAGGTGGAACCTGCATTACCAAAGAGTGATGTCTCTATATCTACAAGACCTTGAAGGCGAAACCTGTATGACCGCCACATGAGGGAGCCGTTCAATAATCTGTTATTGTGGTGGCGTTCGATCTCAGTGACCCATACTTGAGCAGTCATCTCACGACGTGTCTGTAAATGTGAAAGAAAACACTACGTGGCGCATTTCGAAGACGTTTATCACTTTTAATGACTTTTGTTTGTTTGTCAAAGCAACACTCAGCAATATTCCAGCTATATGACTGCGGCTTTTAAACAGTCCAGTCTGGACCAGACAGCCCAGTGATCGATACTGCGAGCAACGATCCACGACATTGGGGTACGAGCCACGCAATTTACCAAGTCACTCATTCTGACGACCAAATCCCTTTGGCCACTTCTTACGACCAGCATAACCTGCTGAGGACGTGTTCTAACCCACAATCATCATGGCTTATAATTTTGATGAAAATTCATGCGCACGGAGATGGTGCTGACAGATCAAGGTTCACAATCAGAGTGAACCTGGGATTCGAACCCATGTCTAGTGGATTCAATTATTTAAAAGGTTCTTGAAAGTAGAAGTCGTTGACCAGTTTAACACAAACATGAATATTGTTCTTCTAACAGCATACTACACAAACAAAATGAAAATGAGAATTTATTTACGAAATATTACAATCGAAATTAAATGTACAACATTTAATGTTTGTTTGTTTCGGCATTAGAAACTGTTTATTCGTGTATTGACAGCATACAATCTATTTTAACATGAAGGGCTATTCAGGTTACACAACACATCTGCCTTGACCCGCTTTGAGCATTAATTTTGCTTAAAGGAAGGTCGTGTGTTTTGTTCTTAACCAATCGGAAGACGTCATCTTCAAACAATAGGCTGTGTCGACGAGCGGGAGCTTCTTGGCCCGACCTACCTAATGAAACAGGACTGTATGTTGGCCTGTTTACGCTGAGAAAGTCGCACGTGGTCACCGAAGGAATGGCTATTTATAGAGTGGACAATCCTCTCCGTGATTTATTTATATGCCCTCCGCCGCTGTAATGGCCACAGGTAGCCTCGCAACTCGGTGTAATTCCCCCTGCAAACTCGTTAGAACTCTCCTCACCTGTAGCTCTCCCTTTCATCTAGCCGCCAACGTCCGGCAGGTGCCTGAAAATTTACGACATTGAGACCGTTTTACGGAAGTCGTAAGAAATTAGTTGCGACAGATGAGTGTTTACAACATCGGAAGTAGTTACCAGATTTCACGTTGTCGGTAGGTAGAAGACACGGGTATGATACGAAGTCGACTGTACGTATCACTTTGGCTTTCTAACCAGATTTCAATCACACATTATTTTTTCAAAAACGTCCTGGTCATCGTCTTATGATAGATAAGTGTAATGCTATATTTGTTTTAGAGAACTGAATAAAATACAGTATATATGTCAACTCATTATTGTACTGATGCATTACGGTGAAATAAAATATGCGTTATAAAACAAAAGACTGTCTTGATCACAAACGTGTCATGTTACAAAGTACAATCGCAATAGCCTGTGTTAACGGGAACATAAGGAAGCGGGCCTCGGGGCAGTTGCCCTATCTTGATACTTGGGAGTTACTCGTGCGCAGTTCCACTCGAAGGGAGCTCAATTTACAAGCCGTGACACATAGATTGGTTTATGTCATGTATAATGGACGACTTTTTTGCGATGTAGAACTGGATAACAAAGACGAAAACTGGGTTTGTTTATATTGAGGGAAAAGAATGAGGATATCCGTTTGTAGTCTGAGCAATATTACGCTGAGCTGATATGATTGTAGCAGTGAAACCCCCATTAGGAACCATCAGTTAATACTCTGTGGAGGTAGGGGTAGGGTAGGGTAGGGTGGGGTGGGGTGGGGTGGGTGTGGTGATCTGGTACTTTGGGTATTTAAAAAAAAATTGCCCTGGGTTCTTGGAAAAAGCATTGTGAAGATTGTGTATTGTGTATCGTAGAGTACTTAATATATTCCGTATTTAACAAACAACCTAGTTTACTTGTGAAATAGGTGACACGGGTGTTCTAGTCTCTAAGGCGCCGCTCCATAAACCTTTTATCTTAGGTTCGAATCCCGGTTCGCCTCGATGATGTTTCTAGACTTGTCAGCACTATACCCGGGCTCATGGGTTTCCTGGTAAACGTCACATGTATCACTTTGGGATTTCCTCCCACATTAAGCTGACACGTCGTGATATAACTAGAATACTGTTTATAGTGACGTTCACCCCAACTCACTAATGAAATAAGACGGGCACAGTTTGCATACTCGATTTCATAAATAAAAACATTGAACGTAATATGAGGTGAGGTGAAATGGAGTTTAACGTCAGGTCTAAGATGATTACGCTTATAAAGCGACGTGCATTACTTTTCGGGACTAATGCCGATTTTATAGTGGTAGCCCACTGAGATACCATGCCGCAGTTTAACATGAATACCCCACTCAGACACAGTATACTGACTCCGAGCCGACCAATCCTTGTTTTAGCCCTAAATGCCGAGCGCCGCGCAGGGTAACAACAAGTACCATCTTTTAACGTCTTTTGGTATGACGCGGCCGGGGATCGAACCCCGGGCGGACGCCCTACCACTCGACCACGGAGGCGGTCGAACGTCATATGAAATATACATTGTACTATATACATCACTATTTTCTTATTTCTCTTTTTCTGAATTAATTTACATGAAGTTTCATATTTCTGATTTCGTTGTACTTCCTCCTCATAGCCCTATCTCTTGCATATTATAATCTATTTCCATCTAAATAAGTCAATGTCGATTAGTTTTAACAAACATGCATACGTCGAACATGTTTTTTTGAAAGAAATTTGTTTATTGATATTTTTTGTTATTCTTTAATCACAAAGAATATTGAGAGTGAACAAGGAGTATTTATACACGTTCAGTATATGTTCCATGTACATTGAAACCCTGTTAGTCCGGAACCTGTTAGTATGGACACCCCGCCTTCCGGGCGTTTTCAGGAATGCCAAAATACCAATTCAGGGATATTACTATGAACCATGATTTGTCAATTTTGATAATTGTGCGTCCGGGTCACTTCAATAGACAGGCACCGGGTTTCGCTGTAAAGCTCTTAACAGAGCCTCATTATATAACTGATTGATCAGTTTAAACATTAAACAAGAGTTGGGTTGTAGCTGAGGAAACAGACTGAATGAGTAATCATAAACATGACAGTGACTATTTTCACTTGATTTGGGACACGGTAACTTTCGCGAGAAAGTTCTTTTAAATGATATTTCTTAAAGACTAGTGATTTTCAGGACATTGACCTGAATCCTTCTCGGTGCAAAATACTTGATCAATTGTCACGTGACCAATCTCCGCCTCAGGTGACGTTGGAAGTAGCTGTTTAAATCCTGGAAAAAACTATCATCACGGCTTCACGAGCTGAAATTGTTTCCAATTTAAAACATATGATTGCCTCACGACACATTCTTGCCCTAAAATATCAATGCTTCATGGCATGGTAATCGTTTTTTAAGGTGTTCATTATTTTTGGCGTCTACGTCACCGATGTTGCCCCTGACGCCCTCAGCTCAGGTCACCACATCCACGTCCCGGGGCAATACAACGCTCTGATTGGCTCACTCAAACCTCTTTGATGTAGACAGGTATACCGCAACGTTTCGCTATTGATGCGTCACTGTATCACACGTATACTATTTACCCGAGAAAACGTCGTCATGTTGTGACGGCAGTGGTGACAAATCTTAGGTAATCCATCATGTGTACTTTACATAGTTCAAGAACCACGCTTATCAAATACAAAAACATGTTTGTAAAAGCACATTTGTAAATGAGTGGAACAAATATTTTGTCATTTCGCGTGTTCACGACATACACAGGTATGACGTCAAATGGTATCATTTCCTACAAACTTCGTGATATAGTTGTTGTTTAACGCTATACTTTGCAAACTGAAACAGGAACAAGCAAGTTTAGGCACGTGGGTCATAATTGGGTGATTTCCGATACAATTCGTGACACAAGATCTCATGATCCATCCTTCCAGTCATATGTACGTTGCATAAATGTGCTTACAAATCGCGAAGTAACTTTAACCTTGTCAGTTAAAAAACCAAGTTGATACACGAGGGTCACAATCTAGATTGTTACCCATAACCTTTGTAGTTTTGAAGTTGGTGTTTTGTCATTCAATACCAAATCAAAATTCATGTATTCATGTTTCGGTTTTAATTAGTATCACTTCTAATGTGTTTATTGCACCGAAACGTCTGTAGTCATCTATTAACATTGAACTCCTACAGAAACAGGGCCTGATGACCATGAACCCTCAGCCGGGATGATGTTAGGGACTGGTCATTTATTTCGGGGGAGGAAGTGGGGGCTCGTGAACATAATTTAGGGACTGGTCATTTATTATAGAAAGAAAGGGTCATGAAAATGTGTTACATGTACTTAGGTGGGGGTTGGGTTGGGGGTTGGGGGTGTGGGGGGTGGGTGGGTTGGTGTGTGTGTGTGTGAGGGGGGTGGGGGTGGTGGTGTCACAGTGCAAAGACCAATCTCGCCGCCTATTTCTATTGGTGAATATGTAGGATACATTACATGGAATAGGTTGATTCTCATCGATTTCACACAGGTGGTATTCTTAACCTCTGTTCATGTCCAAAATGTCCAACGTCAAGTGATACCTTAACATTCATTACTTTTTATTATGCTTGTTTCATCATAGTTATACAATTATAACTGACATCTTAAAACAGTCCTATTAGATGATGGAAAGTATTTGAGTTTCAGTTAAAAATCAATAATCCAACGTGAACCACCGATACGACGACTTATGATTGAGTTCATGCACACTTACAAAGTGAAAACAAAACAAAATTCGACCATTCACTTTTTGAGGGGTTTGTCTTCAGATGGTAGACGGTGAGAGTTAGTCGAGACAGTGATGAGTGTATGTACACATGAGTACTAGAGTGGTCACGGAACACGGGAAGTCCCCATTCAGTGTGTGTGTGTGTGTGTGTGGGGGGGGGGGGGGGGGGGGGGGGGGGCAAACACTGGCGATGGGGCCAGGAGACAGGTCAGCGTGTAGGGCTTCAGTTCTACCTTCCACTGATATTGGCGTTCATACCTTGACGGTAATAGCAGATACAGACGTTAACAGCACTACTGTGGCTGATGTCTTCCTGTTGTGCTGGGAGGGTTTGTTCTGTGCAAGTTACAAACACAGTGTGAATGTGTGTGTTTACTGCAGGTCTCAGTTTACAATTGGACTCTACGTTGATAATTCTCACTTTTAGTTTCATTTTGAAGAAAGAACATATTAATGCCGAACATGTCATCATGTGGGTGTTGTTCTCCTATCCCAGAACAATGTTGTTCTGACACAAATGACATATTGTTTGTGGCAACATGACAAAATTAATGTTATTGTTATTGTTGTAAACATTCCTCATTTGGAACATGTTGCAAACTTTGCCAGCTGAGTTGCAATCGACCTTCATATAACAGTTCCACCACACTGAAACGCCTGTTCTTTGGGCTATCAAGGGGGATAGGGTATCATCTCTTATAGTCACATACTAACGAAATAGAAGCAAGAACTACTCCATAATGTCCCAAGCCGACCCCGGGAACCGACAGGTGGGACATTCACCTGTTGTAACCTACTCCCGAGTTATAGGAGAGTCATTCATATCGCTTCCGTTCCCACACCCACCGCCTCTCATTATCTCGTATATTACACATGGCATAAAACCTTCAATTTGAAGGGTCAAATTTACAGTGTGTGGGACGCGTTAAAATAGCAATGGCTATATATAACATACTTGAGGTATCTTTACATCAAAACAGATTATACGCAAAAATAATCTTCTCGTAAACAGTTAAATTATTTCTCGCAAAGGGGTTTAGACCCTGTATTCATATTACTCAGGTCAAAATGTATCTCATCAGAATACAAATAGATATCATAATATGGATAACATATGCGTTATGCGAAGATATTCATTGACTATTTGGATATGTTTTAATTCAATAATTTGATACAAAGAGGCTGTCGGTAATACAGCTAATTATCTCACGCCAGAAAGTATGTTTTATCATCTTATCTGCAGTGAAGCCCATTAAGCCGGGTCTGTGTCCAGTGAAATCATGCGTATAAAAGAAAGCATTGCGTTTTATCCGTAGATTGTTTTAACAGATCCGTTCGGAAAGCGAGGTTCCCGGATTAACGAGGTGTCGCCGCTGCTTGCATTGGCTGTGAGAGAGACCAGAGTCCATTTATACTTTCCATTGTTAGAGTTACAAACAGTGGGAAGAGCTCCCCCGTGTCTATTTGTATTTATTTCGATTCTTTCAACACTTTTATGTCCGTATGTCCTGTGCACTACAGAAACCTTCACGATGACTGTATTGCTGTCTATAAGACTTCCTTTACTGAAAGAAGCAATAGATATATTTGAATATTTTCTTTGCTTCCACACTATCGGCTGATTTGAATAGATAGCTATAAAAAAACATACCTTTGATGGCCCTCCCAATGACCACCCTACTTGATAATAAATTATTTGGCCTCAGGTATATCCCAAAACAATATATCGTTATCGTGATGTGTTTTTTTATTGTTTGGCTCCAGCTTTCAGAGAATTTGTTTTGTTAGTTTTGTAGCGCAGACTGAAGGAAATATTATGTTCCCCACCCCACCCCACCCAAAAGAAAAGAAAAGAAAGAAAAAACAAACCCCAAAACCGAACACATAAAACAATAAAAACAATACATACCCACCACAACAGGAAACAACGATATTACCCAAAACAACAATAAACAAAAACAAAATGAAATAAAACCAAAACAAAGCAAGAATATTAAATAGCGGGTCCCTAAGAAAGTACTACTAAATATATACGGAACATCCGGCGAAAAATAAACATTGAGAAGCGTATTTATGTATAAATAGTTCGAGTTCGCAATATGTGTGAGAAGGAATGGCTTATCTAATTCTGCCCCTGGTATGGGAGTGTGTGCCTTATCTGGAGGCCATTGCCGTCATCTGTAGTCAAATGCAAACAGGACACAGCAAACACAATGTGAGGATTGAAGAACATGTTACAACATATGTATGTAATGACGGGTGGGAGAGGTGGTACGGGTACCACTACCCACCCAAGGTGAACATTATTTGTAAGCAGAGGCTATCCTTCATGGCCTGTTGTCCAACTTAGGTCTTGGCGTTGTAGCATATCTATGTTGTGAAACTCAGCCAACCATAGTGCCATCTGAACTGCTCGATGGGAAGTGACGTGTTGGAACATTTGCAGCTGAAAATCCGAGAGATGTTATTTACAATAGTTCTAAGACCATTCCTGTTGTACAATTGCCTCTGTTCAGTCGGCTGTTGCTTGACATCGGCATCTGTTCCATTATTCCATATCTTGTTGGGATATTATCCAGTATGGTCTTGTTGGGATATTATCCAGTATGTTCTTGTTGGGATATTATGCTGTATATGGTCTTGTTGGGATATTATCCAGTATGGTCTTGTTGGGATATTATGCTGCGTATTGTCTTGTTGGGATATTATCCAGTATGTTGTTGTTGGGATATTATCCAGTATGGTCTTGTTTGGATATTATCCAGTATGGTCTTGTTTGGATATTATACTGTATGTGGTCTTGTTGGGATATTATGCTGTATATTGTCTTGTTGGGATATTATCCAGCATGGTCTTGTTGGGATATTATCCAGTATGTTCTTGTTGGGATATTATCCAGTATGTTCTTGTTGGGATATTATGCTGTATGTTCTAGTTGGGATATTATCAAGTATGGTCTTGTTGGGATATTATCCAGTATGTTCTAGTTGGGATATTATCAAGTATGGTCTTGTTGGGATATTATCCAGTATGGTCTTGTTGGGATATTATCAAGTATGGTCTTGTTGGGATATTATCTAGTGTGGTTTTGATGGGTATTGTTATATAATAAAGCAACACGTGGGTTAGTGAAGTGAATAAAATTTCTCAGAATGATCTCCCCTACACGAAACGCCATAATGTCCATGATAATGTAGCGGAAATTAAAGAAATTCTTGTGGATGATGTATAATAGCGTGCCCGATCTTATGCAGACTGATCTCTCTGTGCAGCTAAACCACCTTCATAGGCCAAACCTACACTGCTCCTCTAAAAACCAGTATGAGTCAGTGTGTTTTCCTGAGTCGCACGTATGAACCTCTTTAAAGGTTGTGAAATACATCTTTTTCTAGTCTCAACGTCCTCGAAGACTTGAGGAGCCATACACATTATACCGAAATGTAATCGTGACACAGACCTCAGTGTACGTAAATGGCACACACAGAGCCCCGAAGCAGTGAGACATTTGCGACATAGGGGGCGCTTTACACTGACACCATGCGCATAAAGGTGATTGACAATCATTGTCGACAATACTCCAAAACACTTCCGCCTATGGCGGAAATTGCCGAAGTACTGCTGAGTGGTAGAGCCGATGATTGCGGCATGTCGTAAAGAGGTTGCACCTCCCATAACTGTCTCCATTAAGTCATTACCGTGCGTCACGTGGCACGATTGTACTATTTTAAGTTTTTATCTCGTATATACAGTTTAAATCCAGCCGTATAGAAGTCACTCCTCAAATACCCTTAAATTATAATAACACCGAATCTGTATTACCCTAAAGCGTATTCCAGGATTAAAGCAGGATTAAGTAATATGGTGTAGGTTCTATCATCCACACTCAACATTCAACACTGAGAATGTCTATGCCACCAATCTTTGATCCCAGATGCATCTGTCAACAGCGGCCTCTGCCAAGTCTACTAAGCATGGAGACTAGCCTTTCTGTTCTGAATCCTATGTTTCGCCACAATATGTAGGACAGTGTTTGTCAATTAAGCTTCAGATGGAACGCATTAGTGACAATGCCTAGCCTTACTTTCTCAGACCACAATCTCAGACACCTGCGGACACTTCTACAGTTTCTTGGTTTCAGTGAGAAGCATTAGAAAGGCAATACACAGTATCACGTAAAGTGAATTCGTTGAACATAAATACAAAATGGATGACTTGAATGGATGGACAAGTTGGGAGTGCGTGTGTTTATCCGCGATGCAGTAATACAAGTAGTGTAGTGCTAATACAAGAACAGTAATGCAATGATATCACCGCTGGTCATGGGTCATATGGGAAATGATATGACAAAAGGTATTGACAAGTTCACTTTCGTCTGGTATCATGTTTTCATGCCGTAATAGTCTATCAGTGAGTGAGTGGGTTTGCTTTAAACAGTATTCCAGTTATATCACTGTGTTTCAGCTCAGTTTCAGCTCAGACCGAAGTGTTGCAGGTGTCAGACGTGTACGACTTTATTAAAACCCACCAGTACTGGTATGGTGCTTACAAACCTAGAAACATAATCGGGGTGAACCGGGATTCGAACCCTCGAGCATAGGTTTCTGGCGTGCCCGAGGGACGCGATTCTACACAGCAAATTGCGGCTGCTTAGACGACTGGGCCACCCGTTCTATCTGTCTTCTGCTGAACAAACTAAAGAAAATCTGAGTGAACACCGTGTTTCAGTATGTGTTCCGCGTGCAACGGAGGGATCCATTACCACAGAACCGGGGACTTCAGTGAAGTGTGTCGTGGAGCACGTTGAGGTTACGCTGCATTCGGCCTTGTGCCACGTCGCGCCGACACATGCACTCTTGCTCACATCACTGGCCCACGAACAAACTTTCCACCGACTGCACGCATTAGCAGACGGGTTCAAATGTCGTGATTCTCGTGTGAAATTTGAGAAATGAAAGCGAGAATTTCTTAATTAGACTTCATTGGATTTTGATTTTGATTTGAATTATTTGTTTCCAGTATACACAAGTGTTTTCCTTATCCTTATTGTCAGTTTCTGTAAGGGTCCACTGCACCAACTCAACTGTCGGGCCCGCCCGACATAACTTGACATGCTTTGCAGCGTGTAGAGTACAAACGTACCTCGTGTGGTTAAGCCAACATGGGATCTCATACGTAATGACGTATTTCACATCACAAGAAAAGGTATTCGTATTCGATTTGTTTAATAGATGAAACTATCTTGACTATCTCAACAGTATGTAATTAGAATGCGGAATCAGATGATTTAAATTGATTTAAATATAGCATACATATGTCTGAATAATGCAAAAGAAAGTAGAACGAATAGAAAACATCAATTAATTAATATGTTAGCGGATAAAAAATATGTATAAGAGGTCATTCCCGTAAACATATTCATAGGTACACATATTGACTAAACCAGCTCAAATAATGTTATCCCAAGTTGATGTAAAATAAGTCTCGACATTTTTCAAAGTAGTTAATTAGAGACATCCCTTTCAGAATGAAATCAATTCCGCACACTTGTAACACTATACTCCGATCCTTGCCGCACGCTTGATAATATATTCTTTCTGAACTTATATTGAAATGAACGACAATAGTTGCACAATATCGAAGGTATTCTGAACGAATCAGAAATAAGTGGGTTCATTCTACAAAACCCTTTTGCTTTCTCGCCTCATTCCGATCCCCGGAGCACTTATGTGTTCCCCCCGTTAATCTGATGATATGTTATATAAGATGTTAAAATGAATTTCCTGTAACACAAGCAAATGAAACAAAGCGCTGAACACAATTACGTTTGTTTATCGTATTCTGACCAAGTTTGGCTTCTTGTGAGGTCGACGAGGGATTCTCCAGATACGAACATAGACAGGCTGTTTAAGTAAACAGGCAAACACAAACTAATACACACACAAACCGCAATCATCAAATGTCTCCCACGTTTCGGGGGACGTGTAAACAAGGATCTGGAGGTTATGTTTTCAAGGGGAAGAGTAGTGGTCAACGTCGGATACGTTACGTAACTGTGACCTCCACGGACGCAGTGCACACGACGTACTGGACATATGGTCAGTTTTTTCATGGGATTGGTGCGTCTTTCAACAGAGGTGCTCCGAGACGTGCGTCACGTGTTGAACGGGATGTACATAAGTACATATAGGATTCGAGGAGTTGATCATTTAAGATGACATTGCAGATGTATCATTACATTTAAAAAAACATGTTCGCGTTTGTAACCAGAAAAAAACAAATGAATATATGTCAGTATTTAAATATAACAAGGAGGCTTTTTATTCCGTATCTTAGAAAATATGTTTGTGAAAACGTTACAATTAATAACCTACAATGATTTCAAAAATAATCTAATTTTCGGTTCATTTGTGCTGTCTAAGGGACCCGACGACTTCGGTCTGCCCGCGTAAATGTGTGCGTACGCGCGGGCGTGTGTGTGTGTTGTTGGGGGGTGGAGGTGGGGAGCTTGGATTTTCATGAGAGACAGGATATTTGTACAATTTAACAAACCGCAGGGTTTCCAGCAAACTATTTTTTGTCAGGTAAAACCTGCGGATGTGTTACCTTCATATCTGGAACAAATTACTTGTTGTTTTAAAAAAAAAAATCACACTCAAGTCCCCGCCGAATATTAAATGACTATTCCCTACGGGTGCTGGTACGGGTGGAATAATATTTCAAGGTTAATACATACGGCCATTTAATTCAACGAAACAATCAATCAAAATTTAAAAATACAAAAAAGCCGTACGTAGGTGTAGTAAAGTAACCATGGAAACCCAACAGTTTCCACATTGACAAGGCTAAGTACAACACTTAACGTGAAATGTGTTACTTTTTATTGGCTTCAGTTTCCAAGCTATGACAGTTACTAGGCAGCGTATATGACGGTGGTGACATCAGGATATCTTAATCACACTCGATGTATTCGGACGTAGGTGTGAGTAAGTGAACGGAATTATTCGTAACGTTACCAATATCCAGAGACTTAACGTAGCCATAGTAAATCGAACCCGGGTCTCTGAAATGAGGAGGAAACAGATTAACCACTTGCCACGCCCACCACCCCGTCCTGCAATTACAAACTATAATATTCGTTTTTGATATCTGCCTCTGTTGCAGCTGAAACGGCGTAAAACTCGGTTCAATGTGTAAATGTGAAAACTGAAAACAACATATGTTCGGTATATCTAACAATTGATCTGTTAATCGAAACAATATGCGTAAAAGCATCATGAAGCTGAAAGACCAAGCGTCCCAGAGTCGACTGGATCGGGTGGTGGAAGGGTCACAATAATACTGATTGACTAGTTTTTTTACAGGCTGCTGTCAAATAGCTGGAATATCGCTGTGTTGCGAAAAGAAAAAAAATCACAAACAACCCACCCAACCCCAACCCCAACCCCAACCCCCACCCCCTCTAAGAAAAACAAACACAAAAAAAAAGAAGACAAAACCAATACCTAAACAACAAACAAACAAATAAGCAAACAATAACAAATGACCAAGAAGGGATCATCCTATCATTTTGCAGAAAGTTTTCCTGGCTACACACGCATGACACATCATTTGCTGACATGTATTCCAAAAAATAACAGTGAATTGATTAATTTTTCGGCAACAATTGCAATTTTACTTCCGAATTGTGCGTTAGCATTTACTGCACTTTATGTGTCCCCTGGCTATTTACAGACGGCCGTCTTGGGGCTGGAACATTGCTGAGGGTGGCGTTAAACAACAAACAAACAAACAAACTGTATTCTTGAAACTCTTGGCAAACGGGAATTAGCATAATGTATCTTTGTTTGTGTACTTTACTCAGATTTGATATCCTGGTACATTTGGATTCCTGTATTAGAGAAGGTGGCATTACGGTTAAATATACAATAAGAATTTGACAACAATAACCATTATAAGGAAATATTTATGTCAACATAATAAACCCGCGTACATAAAAAGTCGTGTCGCCCGAAAACATGTTCATTTAAATTTATCGCGAAGCTGGTTTTATAGGCCACGTGTCTTACAGAGACACATTGATAAACAACACATTCAGCCATCAACAGAAAGTTACACAAGCGTTCAATAAACCTTAAGCCCCAGCGAGGCATTTGTAATGTTATATATCAGGAACAATGTGCACAAGAACGTCCACTTTTTCAAATATTCAAACAAAATAAAAGCAGTTTCAAGTCACTGTTGATTGTCAATGTCATGTGTTCAATACTTTCTATCTCGGAAGTTTATTTAGAGTTTTAACATCGAATTACTTCAAACAAATCTTCGCCATACCTAACCGCCGTGTTGGTTTGAAGTGGGGCTAAACGTGGACATGAAGCAAGCTGAACCTGCAGCCCGTGATTACAGGCTCTTTATTGAAATCTCATATGATTATGTTATTGTGCATCCGGAATGAAAGTCTGGAAGCTTTAACTTCCTCCGCGCACAACACGGGAGCAGGTGCTTGCCAGAACACAGAGTGGCATTGACAATGTTCCAAACTTAGTTCCTGGCGCGACAAGGCCAGGAAGCCCAATGCAACCGGTGCGTTCGGGAGAATGTTATTTTTTGAGTTTTTGATCAACTGTGTCTTTTGACGTAGGGAATTAAATATATATTTTTTATACAATAGACATTATTTTTATCGAAATGTGGTCATTGTTTTTCAATATGTACAAAGTACACACAATGACAGGCGAGTGATTTAAATATGTTATGTTTTGATTGATACGTTACAGTTATTTTTTGTTTCATACGTTTTTAAGCAGAAAAAACACTGCCTTGCCTAGTGGTTGCAAGTTTGTCTGGCAGCTCTTGAATAACAGGTTGGTATTGCGGAAACATGTTCGACTCCTTGTTTTAACTAAACATATCTACGTACACAGTCTATTCTTATATTTAGAGCAAGCCTAATGATATTTGAAATGTTCTCTCTGTCTTTGTTTTCAAAGACAGTGCCTGACAGATGTATTCTTCAACTATCGCATCTTCCAGTACAGGTAAAATTAATTCAACTACCAAAGTTCGTGTGTTTTTTTAACGACCGGAAACATAGTACACACTACCCAAATACAGCCTACAAAGTCTACGCGAAATCTATCGGTACCCTACTGTGTGTTCGTACCGGATTTGGCATAGGCGACAGGGGGAATTGTGGGTAATAATGACGTCCCTAAATAACGAGCACCACGCAGGACCGCAGAGTTTATCAAGATGATCCCGGTCTAAAGGTGTGTTAGTCTACAGCTCATCGCGAATACCTTGATCACAGCAGAAGGGTTCTAGTTAATCCCCTGTCGTAACACACAGCTAAACATAGATTGCTAAAACTCCAACAGTCTACCGTCCAGTCAAAGGGCTCGCAGGAAACCCTGGAAGTCAGAATGAGGTAAATCGGCCAAGATCTGGAATTAAATACCGTGTCTACACGCGGTCGGGGTACACTAGAACATACATCGTTTACATCGAATTCTGTGCGGTAAATAAGAGCAGGTGCGTTGCAGTCGTCATCACGGAAGACTTTGTTTACAGATACATGTAAAAAAGATTGTGGTTTACAGGTAGTGTTTCTGAAGCATCTCATCTCTGTGGATATTAAAGGGTAACATAAACTGACGAGCAAAAGAAACTATACCTCTAAATAAAGTTAGCGATATTATATCTAAAAAAGGTTCTGTACTGATCAACACTTCTATATGGCTATATTTAAAAAAATATTATTTTATTTTATTCATTTTTTAAATATAAAAATAAATTTCACATAATACACAACTGCTGATGGGTATCTAAGACATCTTACCTTTGAAAATAAATAAATTTGCCTTTTTAGACACAAATATAATGTCAACATTTCAAACATTGTTGGTTTCATGTGGTTGCAAATTCAATTCTTACTCCAGTCGTTATTGAACCAATTTTTTACACAAAATAACCCAGACACAGATTACTTTTTACAAACTTTTGCAGGAATGAGTGATGGTTAGATAGACATAATCAAATTTAACAACAGTTCCTTCACGTGAAAAACAAACACGATGCACTTTGTTTTGCATCTCAAATTACATGTTTTGGAAATGGTTTGGTACATATATAGTTGGGGCGTTATACACGAGAATAAAGACGTGCTTTTACACCCATTCTATTATGAGAAATACCCTTGACACAGTCTAACTGCATCTTCCCGATGACTTCACTGACTAGAAAAATCCTGTTTCCACCCTTGCCGAGCTAGGCTGGAATTCCGGAGTTACATTTTGGCTGGACTAACGAGTCTATGCATAGTTCAATCAAAATTGCGTAACGAACTAAACATCCGGTTCGTTAAAACATGGATTTCAACGTGCAGATTTCGGTCGACTGCAGGATTTGGATTTGTACCGTCAACTGGGTGTCGACAGATATTTTGCAAATATTTTCATGTTTTTAATCAAGGTGATTTGATGCACGCGGGGTAAGACCCATTATATTACAATATAGATCTTGATTATCGATCAGATCGTCTTGACTGGGCACCGCCATTTTGTTTGAAGCAAACGCAAGTGATATTAGAGATGGAATCTAACTGGTCAATAGGTGGGACATAGATGGAGCATGTATGGTTAAGACACGCCTTGAAGGTCAGGTGGTTAAGGCGGTCAGGTCTGTGACTTGGGTGATTACGTTTCATCGTGGAGCGTTGTTCATAATTTCAGTCACTCGTTTGTCTAGTCTCCAATATGGAGAGTGGACGGGCGTGTCAAAATAAGGTCACGTGGGACATTAGTTCCGAGTTTACTTTTATAGAATTGAAACCTAAGTGGTCTTAATTGGTGATTTTACTCGATCAACTTAAAAAATCAGAAATGAAACTGTTCCTTGGCGATATGAGGAAGCACCAGCCTGCCAGATTCAAGAATATACTTCACAAGAAGTCACTCAACCGGGAGACGTTTCTGTTCTAATCACAGCATGAATGGAAACGTAATAACTGTGATTCGTTAAAACAAAAAAATGGTATCTGTGAATTTATTCTGGGACATAACTGCGCAATTATGCCTTTCTCCTCTCAGATCTGACCAAACAAGCCTGAACGTCTGGAAATAGAAGAAATCAATGAAAGAAACGTTTATTGCTCTGGAAAATGTCTCTCTGTGAGACGGGTTCTCGCAAACTCGATATTTGGAACTTTTTCCTGTCAAACTAAAATCCCTAGTTGACAAGTAGCTTGAATCCCAGGAGTTGATATTTCTAGTAACAAGTGATACAGTTTTATATCTTTTATTGATCAGTTACATATATGTTTTTATAACGTGGCCTTATTGGTAGGCATTTCCTACAGAATAACACCGTATGGACAGTTGCTGTCTGTTGTTCCAATCCTTTATTGAGCGTCACTCTACGCGTTGTTGGGTTAATATGGAAGGAAAATCAGATGTGACCGTAGACGTTTACAGGTATGGTTCAATCAGTATGTAGGGCATGGTGCAGACGAACCACGTGCGTGAATAGTGATGAGTGAGTGAGTTTGGTTTAACGCCGTTTTTAACAGTATTCCAGTGATATCACGGCGTGTCAGCTTAATGTGGGAGGAAAGCCCGAAGTGATGCAGGTCTCGGACGTTTACAACATCGGTGAAACCCACGAGCCCAGAAACATAATCGGGGCTCGAACCCACATTCATAGGTTTCTGGCGTACCAAAGGGACGCAACTCTGCACAGCGAACCGCGGCGCCCTAGACGACTGGGCCTCCCGTGCCCCCTGAATAGTGATGAATTTGTGAACGGGATATAGGATTCTGTTCAATTAGCGAACCCAGTGGACGCAATCCAGAGTGACGCAAGAGACTCCCCCCCCCCCCCCCCCCCCTACACACATAATTCCGTCATAACATGTCTGTAGACGCCCTCACATCATATATATGACACAGTACAAATGAGAATGTACCAACTTGTTTCACGACAAACCAAAACGCCATTGGCTTAGTTGAGCAACCTTTCAAATATCATAGAAAACAGGCGTAGTGCGTAGTTTCATAGATATATGTCATCTTATATAAATACCTCTACTCAAACTATTTGTGTAGAGAAAGTTCTCTTTTTAGAATAGTATTGCAAATTTCACAGCGTTACAATCGAGTGGTCGTCAAACGTAACCCGAGACAGTTGGTTCGAATGACGTCGGTAATGCTAATATCCTGCTGGTATATTCTGAAAGAAATATCTTGAGTTGAAACTGGAAATCAATGCGACATAGACAATTGCCTTAAAGATTTCATCACAGAAAGAAACACCGACTATAGACACATGTTTTAATGTAAAACATTATTAATAAATATACCCTTTTGACTCATAATCGAACAACCTGTTTAGAAAAGTTGATGTATAAGTGAACTGACGCTTGCATCATTGAACATCCGAGTTACATAGATTAGTTTTAAAAGATATGCAAAAGAACATGCGATATAATAATTCTGTCCTATTTAAAATACAGAACACAAAATATCAGTCTAAAAGGGGTGATTATATTCACCATTATAATAATAAATTATTTCTTGTTTTTATAGCATGTATACACTTGTGAGAAGTAGCAAACAATAAGATATAGAATGTTATATATGAATACATATCATTACATTCGTACATCAAAGACGTCAGTAACTATTGTGACGTCATTATACAACAAAGTCAACGATGGTGTCGGCGGCGCGAAGTCATATAGATTACTAAACGAGTACCGTTAGTTACCGTTTTCATTACAATGAGAGTATTTCAGAATATATCGTATTTCATACGAGTCTGCAGATGGTTTATCTGTTGTGAAATTGGTTGTTATTACAATTAAGCTAAACCATCTGTTCAATTTAGGAGCACGAGACTGCATCGGTTGACGTAACGTAAGGACGACATTTCTGAGTACTACACTTGGTCCAAGGGGCGCTACTCTCATTTACAGCACGAAGTTCAAGGTCGACATACTGCTTTGTTTATTAGTTATACTCTGTACCTAAATAATCCAACGATACTTGCACTACTACAGTGCAAAGAGCTAGTAAGTATGCTATCGCTGTCCCAAATGTATTTGTTCGCGAGTCCTGCGATAGCCATCTGCAAAAACTCACGGACTTGACATATTCAAGTAAAAACGGTTTTGAGATGTGTGCATATGCAACTCATTTTTTGTGTGAAAAAAGTAGTGTCAATCGGGAGTACATTATCCCTCTAGGAGTAGAGTAGACGTTGCAGAGCACATGTGCACAGTGCTACCGTTCGCGCGTGATGTTATTAAACACTGTTTGAGTAATAGATTTAATGTTTATTTGACATTAGAACTACAGCAAAAACATCATTAAAATCCTTTTCCATATATGTATTCACAAAAAACCTTTTGTCTGTTATTTGTCTTGAAGGTATTATAATGATACTTATTTACCCGTATCCACAGGCGTTCAGGCGTCTTTTTTTACCGACATGAACATTTGGGAAGTACCGTTACGATGGTGAGTCCGACGCTGACGCACGTATCCTTTTATATGACACACGTTCACTGACGTGGACGTTTTTGGTTAAAGACGGTAAAGCTTCCTATTAACAAGCATCCAAAGTGTCACTGACGTAAACTGGCCAGTGGAGTGATACGTGAAGTCCTTTAATAGTTTACTCATCGAGGCTGCTGTGTTGACGACCAGGCTCTGAATCCCCTTGATAAATGCTGTTAGAATACGTGAACGATCTGACTGTTGTACGATGGCAACGGGCATGATGAAATGATTAAAAAAAAGTCTTTATCCTTTTTAGCTTGCTCATGATTAGTTTTCTATGACGAATTGGAATGCTCTTGTTTCAACTATTAGAAAAGATAATATTTGGGAAGGTCGGGTCTATGCTTAGCCCTTAGACGGTAATTGATGTTGACGCAGAAGGCGGTCTCTGACTTGTTATCTGAAACCATCTTCAAAAATACATTTTCCTAAAGATATTATAGTCTATTGAAATAACATGACATCAATATGTTATCTTGTTATCAATCCAATTTCTTTATTTTCTGTTGGTATCAAATGTCGAATTATGTATTTAACGAGAGTAAAAACGTTTAATTTATGTTATATTAATGAAACTTTGATGTTGATTGTGAATATATATTTTGTCCACGCTATATTTTGAACTTATTTGTCATTTTACATGCATTATATTGAAAAGGCACAATGGCAACTTTGTCCGGCAATAAAACACTTGTTTGATTGCTTTATTATATCAATTCATATGGAAACAGTGTGTCGCCTCCATTTGATATTATGTCCTAGGTTGCATTTAGGCGTTCTAATTTGGGTTATGCCCTAAGTGATCCTTGATTAACACTGGTTCACACAGGCTGAATGTGGTCAACCCTGGTTGCCAAAAATGTGGTACCCTCACATTATAATCAAATATGTATAAAAACGTCTGCACCAGAGAATAACCAGTATTGATTATCTTCCGAAACAGATTTCATTGTGCGTAAAAGGCAAAACAGTCGTGAAAAGTATATCAATCGATCACAGAAAATCAGTGATGACACCAGGTGTTCGCGAAAACGCACGTTCAGTTTCTCGAAATATTCCGGTCAACGACATTCGCCAAGCTCACCTACTACAGTGAGTGAATTGGGTTAACGCTGTTTCGTATTACTTTTAACAGCAACACAGTGCTACGTCAATAGGTATTCATCCCAAGCTTTAGTTCAACATCCGTGTGCTACTTCAATGTCCGAACACAGCACAGAGAGTTTGTTTGTGTTTACTTCTCGTCGTCACTGTCCCTCCCCCTACCACTGACTGAGACGCTGCCAAAGCCTACCTGATAACCCTTGAGGTGGGACCAACACTTGTAACACTTCCGTCATGTATGTAGGAGAGTGTCCCGTCGGCTGCAGACTTACATACCTTGACGCGACTCCAGTCTGACGCCTGAGGGTGAGCGTGTTCGGATGTGGGTTCTGTTGGTGTGCGTTCTTATACTAGTACAATTGGAAGCAGTTCCTCTTTGAAAAATAAATTTAAAAAATGATATTTAAAAAATCTATATATACATACGTATATGTTTTCCTTTTCCCAGGTGTGTTCCGATTTCATAAAAATAAATTTTAAATTCCTGTTTTATTGCATTTTGTTTTTAGCTTGTTTAAGATTATTTGATTATTTGAGACATTAATTTCATGTAAACTGGAGACTACGCAAGTCTAGTACCAATACTCAACTAATTCAAAGACAACTATTAGAATAAAACATGTGTTTAAGAATTGGGAGACAGGGTGGGGCTCCCTTGGGTGTCAACAGGTCGGGTGGAATGAGGCTAGACATCTTAAAAGAAAATACGTTTTTGAGGGAGGGGCCTCATTTAATGTGTTGATTTTTAATTGGGTTTGTAAGGAAAGAAATCACTATTAAATGAAAGCAATGGTGATGGCCGCATCTCGTCATATATAACTGCCAGGACCCGCTGTGGTTAAACCCCAGATTCATCTGGAGCACAATCCTTGGTGTAGAAGCAGCATGTCCATTCTCATTGGGGACACAAGTCGCTTCCCTTCAGTTAGGTACGTTGGGTTTTACGCCGCGTTTAGCGAAATTCCAGCAACATCACGGCGGAGGACACACGAAATGGGCAGCCCACAATGTTCACACGTGGGAAAACAAACCCGGGTCTTCGGCGTGAAGAGCGAACTCTAGGCTACTGCACCGATGAAATGAAATGCTGTTCAAAGCGGTGTTAACACCAGCTCAAAGGACACCTAAGAATATGAAAAAAAGAGTGTGTGATTTATACAGAAAAGGGCAGTTTTGTGCTGATATCCAAGTGGATGTGTCTGTGTTGCAGAGAATGCAGGCTGGTGGAAGAGTTTGACACCTCCAGTGTCGAGCCAGGAGGTGGGGCGAGCGTTGTCGAGTTGGGCGCCAACAGGACATGATATAATGCACATAACACTGATTGATTCTGCTGTGAATTGTAGAAAAGTCATGCAGTGAAAATAGAAATTAGCAGCAATAGCTGTATTTGAGGTGGACGGCATTTGCTAAACGAATGATTTTTTAAAAAGTACACTGCACTGTTTAACCACACAGGGCCACACAGGGCCACACTGGGCCACACAGTCAATAGCTTGCATGTCGTTGACAGCTGATTGAACACCTGAAGGGATGTGGAGAAAGTTTACAAATACACCAAAAAGACAAACATCTGTAAAGTTCTGTCTAAAATGTAGTATGAACACCCTTTTCACGCGTTAGCGCCAACGCTCAACTCAACTCAACTCAACGCTTACGGTGCTAGGTAACGACGAGTCTCCTGCTGCAAACTCCTATTGACGGACGTACAGTTTAACGGGTATAGAAGACTCGAATTGGCAGTTCTGGCAACTCAGATTCAAGAGCCTCAAACACTGCTTTGACAATTCACTTGCTTCTATATTGTACAGGACACCAGTCTAGCAGCTCCTGTTCACCTTAAAGGGAGGTAATGCGTGGTCCTGGATTTTTGTTAGGAACAGAGTACTTTTTTCGCCAAACAATTTCACTTTTTATTTCAGGGAATCCAGAATGTCCCTTGACCAGTTATGTACAATCTGAGACTAAATGATTTTTCTCTAGCAAAAAAGTGAATATTTATTAACAAAAAATCCCGTTAAGTTTTTAGCGTTTGTTATCCCTATAGTTGTATAACATCTGGAGATGTATTTGTTGTTTGACGCCGCTCTCAGTAATATTCCAGTTATGTGAGGGCGGCCTGTAAGTAATTGAATCTGGACCAGACAATCCAGTGACTGACGCTGTGCCACCAATAACTCCCATACATTATCACAGATAGAACTACGATCTCTTTGTGAAACGGGGCCAGTCATCATTCCACACCGAGCTTAGAGTTATGGCTGTCCTAACACCCATATTGTATCACAGAGTAGTAGCAATAACATCGCCGTTAACTTAAGGGAGTTAGTTGTAGAACGGGGTCGTTTCACAAAAAGATTTTATCACTGTGATGGTTGTAATATATTAAAATGGACAGTCGTAACGCTAAGATGATTTTGTCAAAATGTTTCCTGCATTGTGTTATGCATCCTCGGTTATCCAGTATATTATATCTGCATTCCATCATCACAATAACATGGAAATATACACGCTAGGTAATCGAGGATGTGTTGTAAGTTTCGGGCTAAAGTTTGTTTTTATTACAATATGTTCCATGCTTCCTGTTTCCTACCTGTTCAAGATGGCGCTTTCTAAACAGCCCAAATAACCCAATTCAACGTTTACCTTCGCGTTTTTATCATTCACTGTTGATTTCTGTGTCTCTCAAGGAAGTGTTACTTGGCTGTTGGCTCCAGATCAGCAGATAGCTATTTCCCCGTGCAAGTGACTCACAGCGACCACCGTCAACGACAGTGACCACAACTATCCCCGGACTGCTAAGTGTGTTTGTCTGCCGGTCCCCCCATCCCCCTTCTTTAAAGACCTGCACTCTGCCGCAGTTCGAAGGCAGCGTTATTACCGCGTCATCTCGAAATTCCACGCGTCCCTGACAATTGTTCCTGGATATGTCTTGAGCATTAGAAGGAGTCAAGTTCGTGTGTTTGCATGACCTGTTTTGTTGACGTCAAGATTACAATATTCTTTCTCGACAGTCGTGGCACGGCGTTCGGCGCGGGGGAAACATGACCTGTATTGTCTAATATAATTGCAGAGGGTTTAAATGTCAGTTTGTCAATACGATTACCACGTTAATTCGTCCTGTTTGGTTCAGGAATCGGTTTTACAAAGCCTTAGCAAAGATTAAGGAAAGTGTACTTCATACATGTCGCTAACAGGTTCACTGAAGACAGAGCATTTCGTGTGCTTTGTTTTGTTAACGACGTGTTAGATTAAAGGACCGGAGGTGAGTGATTGAGAGGGTAGGGAGTATGCATGATTAAAGTATGTTTTATCTGTGTGTTCTATATTTATCTTTATCAATCTGGTTGTTTGTGTTGAGGAATATGGTTCAAGTAGGGTGTGGAACATGAGAATTAACACTGACACGGCGTATATGTTTACAATCCTTAGCTCACCTGACTGAGTTGCTTGTTCGACGTCCGTCCGCGTCTGTAAACATCTGCTCGAAAACCATTGGACCAATAAAACTGTAGAGTGGCATGCTTGTTTCCATTAATGACAACACTTGATATTTTGTTTCAAATGTAATTAAATGGGGTACCGTATTCGACGTAATAAGCTCCCCGCTCTAATAAGCGCACACGGCGATATTTTGCCAATATATTGGCCAGTGAACAATCCCAATAAGCACCCTTCCGACTGATCAATGTACACAATACGTGTACATTTATTCGTGTATAATACGCACTCGTGTGTTATATGCACCCTAAATTACGGGCAATTAAATTCTGGAAAAATATATCTGTCGTGTATAATACGCACAGACTTTTCTTTTGTATCATTTTAGGCTGTCAGCAGAAACCGCAAAATTTACGCCCTGGGCGCTTATTACGTCGAATACGGTATATTTTTTAAATAATAAGCCGTGGGGCTCAACATATGTGTTCCGTGGTTGTTGTTTTTAGCGATATAATAAATGTTTACCTGTATTGTCAAATAAAA
Source organism: Haliotis rufescens (assembly GCF_023055435.1). Lineage (NCBI taxonomy): Eukaryota > Metazoa > Mollusca > Gastropoda > Lepetellida > Haliotidae > Haliotis > Haliotis rufescens. Next base: position 6,053,227 of record NW_025963979.1, read on the forward strand.
GTAATTTTATTATTTTAACCGTATCCAAAATAGATAGATATATAGTGTATTGTGTGAGTGTATTGCGCTTAACGTCGTTTTAACAGTATTTCAGTTATATCATGGCGTGCCGAAAAGCAGATGTAAACTCAAATAATTTGGGACGAATACGAAATTCAAACCCACAACCAGTAGATCCTGACACGACTAATCGAGGTTACTCTGTACCCGTGAAGATCCGGGGTAGAATAGATCTTCAGCAACCCATGCTTGTCGCAAGAGGAGACTAACGGGATCGGGTGGTCAGGCTCACTGACTTGGTTGATGCATGTCATCGTATTCCAATTACGTGGATCAATGCTCATGATATCAATCACTCGATTGTCTGGTCCAGACTCGATTATTTAAAGACCGCCGTCATATAGCTGGAATATTGCTGAGTGCGGCGTTTAACAACAAACAAACAAATTATAAATCATTATTTATTTGATTCATTTAAGGCATTAATTTTACTTGATACAAAAATATTTGTTTATACGTCACATACATCTATTCCAAAGATTCAAACTCACAACGAAAGGAGATTCTTCTCGTGTGCATGGATGCGCTAAGCTATGTTCATCAAGTTGAGGAGTGAGGTCCAAATACATTCAAACAGCATGGCACTGTTACAACCCTTAATGTAAAAAATACTCTTAATGTAAAAAAAAATACATTAAGGGTTACGGGTTAATTCTTGTTACGAACCTTAATGTAAAAATTACTCTTAATATAAAAATATTTTACATTAAGGTTGCGGGTTCACCCTTGTTACAACTTTTAATGTAAAAATTACTCTCAATGTAATTTTTTTACATTAAGGGTTGAAGTGGTAGATAATATTTTTTTCACATTAAGGGTTATCACTATGAAATAAAACTTATCGAACTTTCATGAAACTTCGCAGATTTAGTTGATCGTTACCTTATCTAGATGTGCAAATGACTAATCATTTTTCGATTCCTACTCTACAACGACCACCTGGTTGTTATATTCAGGCTTCATAACCGATGTTTATCAAACTTACTGTTTTACAAAGGTTATATTTTGATACTCTGCAAGGTAACCTCGTTACTATCCTAATACCGTAACGACGGAAAGGAGGACTCAGCCCAAGCAGATCAGACCAAGTTGTAGATGATGGTGGGTTGTCCATTAACAGAGTTTTAGGCATAAAATGATGGACATTTTGTTGCAGTATTACGGATATGACAGTTAAGCACACACCAGAATCAAATGTTTTTACAAACGACAGGAATTCCAATGCAATGGTGTTTTGTTATAATAACAAACCGTAGGTTTCTCGAGTACCGTGCCGAGTCAAATATAGCCGCTTAACAGTTATATTTTTAAAAGATTTGAATTTTGTATAGCAGTTTAGCATATCTTGAAGTAAGACCATTGTTGATTGAAAATAGCGAAAAAGAACATTATACCCCCTAACTTCGTTGCGGGGGTACAAGGGACTAATAATCTAATGAAATGATATTCACGAGGGTTTTCAAAAGGACTTCATAAATAGATATTTACTCATTTAGATGTTTGAGATCTGTAAATTACAATATGGCGACTGTGAGACCATCTTGGATTTTTGATGAGGTTATATTACTGTATGTTGCTGATCATCCACACCTAGTTTCATAAAGAGCACTTATTAGTATGGTAAAATAGTGTTAAATAGGGTGAGCTATCTAAATTTCGACCAATCAGAGGACTCCATTCCGTTGGTATTGTAATAAAATGTGCTTTGTGTGCAAAAATATATCTAAATATCCCTTTCAACGAAATCGAACAACTAACTTTCGACCAATCAGATGCCGCAGTTATATTGCCATGATGGTAAACCTATTCGGCTGAGTCCTGAAATACATTGTATCTAAATACCAAATTTGAACGAAATCTCTGAATGTGGATAAATCATCTCTGCAGGCGTCCTTTCCGTTTCCAAAGAAGCAAGATAGTAACGTAAATAAAGTTATATTGTATGGTGTCCCTAGATACACCTTTGTACCAAGATTAATCAAAATCGTCAGTTATGACCCATAAAGAAAACCTGTAAATAACGACCAGGTTGTCGTTGTTGAGAGGTTGTTGGAATATGAAAGGTGCAGTGCACTTACACAAGTTCCATGGCTCTACTTTTTCTTTTTCCTGAGAAAACGCGCACAGTTGAAGGAAGAGTATATTCCATTACGAATAATTAGTCTTCACTTTATTCAGCACTTGTTGGTAATCTATTGCTACAATACAAGCCAAGATAACTGTGTCCAGTAACTACTTCATACGCATTTCCATCATAATACCATTTTTTCATAACGTGATAAACATCCCCTATTTTTGAAAAACAACTATTTTTTGTTTTCGATAGATTGACTGGCATTTCCCATATACAACAGTCATCATGCAAGATATTCAACTTCATTTGTACGTTGTTGACAGTATTTCCAAACACAATAAGGTCTTCCGCAAATAGAAGTAGAAAAATATTAATAAATTCCGGATGTAACTTAACACCAAAACGACAATTTTGTTCCATTTCAGTAACCAATTCGTTTATAAAAAAACTGAAGACAAAAAAGGGACAAAGCATACACCCTTGCCTCACACCCATGAAGCAATAAATATACCAGATACTATGTTTGAACGAACACAAGCCTTTACATTACTGTACATGGATTATAACATTTTATCCATTTTAGCACTCAAACCATGTGTGTACAATGGCTTCCATAGATGTCGTCAAGGCCAGCTGATTTCTTATGTTTCTTGGCACTGATGCTTTCAAAAAGTTCTGATCTGGTGATGGGGGATTCTAATATGTCAATTGTCAAATAAACTTGACATGTCACTATGTCAACCCCCCCAAAGTGGGCTTTCTTGATTCCACACATTCCGCATTTGGGGCGGTCGGGTAGCCTAGTGGTTAAAGCGATCGCTCGTCACGCCGAAGACCCGGGTTCGATTCCCGACATGGGTACAATGTGTGAAGCCCATTTCTGGTGATATTGCTGGAATATTGCTAAAAGCGGCGTAAAACTATACTCACTCACTCCCTCTCAACGCATTTAAATAATGGCACTGTTCATGTTATTAAAGAGACATTCATCATCATCATCGGGGAACATGTCACTCAATGCTAAACCATAATCTATCACACTACACCCTAAATGGCCAATAAGCGGCACGGCACGGGTGACTCAGGCGCCGCGATTCGCTGTGCAGAGTTGCGTCCCTTGGGCACGCCAGCAAACCTATGATTGTGGGTTCGAATCCCGGTTCGCCCCGATTATGTAGCTTGATTTGTCAGCACAATACCCGTGCTCGTGGGTGTTACCGAATACTGTTAAAAGCGGCGTTAAACCCAACTCACTCACTTACTCATTCACTCACTCACAAAACCCACGGCTTTGATAGTCATTTCCAAATCTTCCATTCACAATATGTACGTTCAGAATTGAACACATTTCCAAAAGAGTTTTTCCAAAGTTGTTTAGTAATTTATCACATGAATATCTTTCCATCTCAAATTGTGTAAAAATATTTACAAAGTAATTTTTACTTTCAACATGGTGAATAACATTGTTCTCCACATAGTCCCGCGTCACACCGGTTCTACTGTTCATGTACAATGGACCCGTGAAGATCCGGGGTAGAATAGGTCTTCAGCAACCCATTCTTGCCATAAAGGGCATCTATGCTTGTCGTAAGATGCAACTAACGGGATCGGGTGGTCAGACTCGCTGACTTGGTTGATGCATGTCATCATATCCCAAATGCTCGGATCGATGCTCATGGTGTCGACCACTGGATTGTCTGGTACAGACTGGATTATTTACAGACCGCCGTCATATAGCTGGAATATTGCTGAGTGCAATAAACAACAAACAAACAAACAGCTGGGTACTCTTCCAGTGCACTCAATTAAAAAACCCAGCAAAATCTCTATCTTTGTTATCATACCAGTTCGATCTCTCCGGTTGGATATATGTAAACAAAGCATAATGTAGCTCTTCTGAAACCAAACATACTTTTATCCAACAGAATAGTAATCACATGTTCTCTGTATCGAACATCAATGACATATCTTACCAGTGAATATTTTATCAAAAGTATTCCTCCCGAATACCTTCCGACAAGGACCTTTGTGGCTGGTAAACAAAAAAGTTTATATTCTGGAAAATGTCACTAAAGTTATTTTCTATTGACTATGTTTCATATAAAGCAACAATTTTCAGATACAAAGGGAAACAAAGCCAATGTCGGACAGTTTGTTGGTTAAATCTTCTATATTCCTTGCAATAAAAGAAATGCTTTTGCATAACCTTGACCTTGACGGCAGCACCCGCTCCTGGTCCACAGTTGACGACGTTCCACTCGAGTCGCGATCTGCGAATGGAGCCGATCGCGACAACTGATGCTCATCACCTTCCAGAGTAGTAGCTGGCATGACCTCAATGACGAGCCTGCCATTCTTATAATAGCCCCTCTTGTTCTCAGATCTGAGCAAAGTCAGTTTCTCACGCTGTCGTTTATTACGAATAATTGCAAGAAACCGAGCAAAAACAATAAAAATCGTAAAAATAGCAAAAAGTATCCTATATTTCCAATCAAACTTTGTTTATAAGAATATATTAAATTAAGGGGCGATATGTACGATATTAACCCTTAATGTAAACAAAATAATTTTACATTAAGGGTTACGGGTTTGTTACTCTTAATGTAATTTTTTTTACATTAAGAGTTAACGCGTAACCCTTAATGTAAAAATGTTTACATTAAGAGTACCTTTTACATTGAGGGTTGTAACATGGCACTGTACCTCAGCGTCACCGTGTTATCGTAGCCATGATCTAACACATGAAAACACCATTAGAAACTGTTGGCTATATAGTCAACGTCTTTATCTATTCCACATATCCATCCAGACACACAAACGGATGTGTCAGTTGGGGAAATCCATCAGAAAGCACTATCCAGCTCTGGTATCATTGCACCTGACGCATGAAACGACCAGGACGCATGCATTCCTCCCGGCGCCTGTTGGTGCTGGGCAGGAGACAGCCTCGTCAAATTCATTCCGCTTTTCAAACAATTACAAAGGGAATTTTGGTGCGTTTCAATTAGGATATCCTCTTGGTTAGATAATCGGTTGTCAAATAACCCAGTCAGCATGGCGTATTACAGACAACTCTCCTTCTCCACCTTCATTACGTGTTCCATGTTCACCATGATACTGCCGCCGACGTTAGTATTGTTGTTTGTTTGTTTGTTGTTTAACGCCGCACTCAGCAATATTCCAGCTATATGACGGCGGTCTGTAAATAATCAAGTCTGGACCAGACAATCCAGCGATTGACATCATGAGCATCGATCCACGCAATTGGGATCGATGACATTCATGAACCAAGTCAGCGAGCCTGACCACCCGATCCCGTTAGTCGCATTTTACGACAAGCCTAGTCGCCTTTTACAGCAAGTATGGGTTGCGGAAGACCTATTCTACCCCGGATATTCACGGGTCGACGTTAGTTTTGAATTGCATAGAGCAAGCTAGTATAACAACGCACTTGTTGTAAACTGAATAATAATATAGTTCATTTTCTATTGTTCAGTAACGGTTTTTGTAAGAGAAACGAACTACATAATACACACAAACAGTAATTGATTTTATGAACAGCGTATTCTTTAAAACCCCGAAGTTAAAATGATATGCACATGTAATGTATATTATTAAATCTGTAACTCAGTCAACATATAACGATGATGGCCATCTTGTGGACTGTGCACATACATGCTAGATAATATGCGCTGTATGCCTTACATATTCTGACGACTATGCACGTGTACGAAAAACACGTGCGCCGTGTGATATATGAGGCTGGTGACAATGGACATACAAATTAAACACGGAACAATTTAATCATGAACATGCGTTGCGGGAAAGTGAATTTAGAGTCTTATAACCTGCTCACGTCTTGTGTCTCGTGTTTCACAACGTGTGTTTTATAGATGTACTCTTTCGTTATATCGTGGTTATGAAAGAAGCACGTTTGTAGTAGCTACGTGACGCGGACTTGCTAGAGTATGGCTGAATCGTACACATAAGTCGATTGTATTCGAGATGGATGCAAGAGGTATATGGAGGATGGAGAAAATCAGGGAAGAGTGACAAAACATGAATGTCTGGCGTGTCATCCCGAATTAATGTGTTCATGTGGAAGGTCACCAATCACGTTTTCAGGTGTTTGTTTTCAAATATTTGTGTTTAGTGGGTTGCATTGTCTTCTTAAGTTCGTATTGATTTTGATTTTCGGGATTCATTCTGACACGAGATCGGCATTACACCTTCAGGACTATTAGAAACATACTTATCTGCCGTTGATTCGCATGCGCTAGTTTTTAGCACACTCTGTCGCAATGGTGACTTTGCATAACCAAATGACCCGTGAAGATTCGGGATAGAATACGTCTTCAGCAACCCATGTTTGCCGTAAAAAGCGACTGTGCTTGTCGTAAGAGGCGACTTACAGGATCGGGTGGTCAGGCTCGCTGACTTGGTTGATGCAGTTCATCGCATCCCAATTACGTTGATCGATGCTCATGATCTCATTCACTGGATTGCCTGGTCCAGACTCGATTTTTTACAGACCGCCGTCATATGGCTGGAATATTGCTGAGTGCGGCGTTAAACAACAAACAAACAAACAAACACCATGGTAAAAGCAGTGAGAGGATTCAATACTCATGACATGTTATCTACCAGGTACAAGCTGTGGAAACAAACAACTGCTAGGGTGTGGCATATGTGTTTGATGATTAACACTGACAAGACCACCTTAGTTATGCCTTACATTTTGAACCTGGACTGCTTAAATATCCAGAAAAACATCATTCAAATTCTGTTGTAAAACAACAACAAAATAACTCATATTTTAGATATGCTTGCTGTAAGGAATGCTGCAAGTAGATAACTCATGTTTGCTTAGTGTGACTGATGGGTTCTAACTTGTTTGTTGCATGCAGCCTGTCCGAGGTATCAAGGTGTTGACAACAGCCATTCAGAAGATTCAGCTATTTCCAGAACAACTGACGTCAATCCATGCTGATCTCTGTCAGGTAAACTAGACATAACTTAAAGGGCATTTGTAACATTCACAGGGTGTAGTAAGCAGTCGGGACATTCATCTATAATTAATAAAAAAAATTTAGCAGTTATCATGAAAATATTATTTTCTTAACATATGGATTTATGTCTTGATGGATAGAATGTGAGCCCAGAGAGAGGAAGGTTGGTGGTTCAATTTCAAGTATATTTGCTCAATGAAAGTTAGCCATTCTATGACATATGTATATCTAGATGTGTAGACTCGTAAAAAAAACAAACAGATGAAACACATGTGCAATACGTGTATTTTGAATGGACTGTGTAACATGTGACGAATAGTCACATGACGCTGGCCTGTGACAGCGGTGCTATGCTGGCCGCATGGAACCCTGGGCAGGAGATTCGATTTTTAGGCGATTATAACTTCCGGTGCGTACACGCTCCAGCATCTCCCGAGGCAAGGGCGTTAACTGACTTTAAAAGTCCTATTGTGGAAACTGGACTCTTATAGTCAGTTAACTCCCTTGCCTCGGGAAGATGACGCTCCAGGCGCTTGCCACACGGACACACGGACAAGGGACGAGCATTGTTATCGTTCATCGAGGTTTCTACATGCCACCTTCTAATCTTGAATATATAGCGTGTTATTCAAATACTATCTTTTCACTAATGTACAGATAAACAGATATATAATATCAAATGAACATGATGAAACGTGTTTCACCAGAGACCATGTATACGGTATACGGTTTCTGGTTTCAACGTTGCAATGGCCGTCTATCATATGCTATTAATGTATTGTTGATGGAAATGTATATCTAGTGCCGTACAGATTTGGTGAGTTTTATACGTCCACATTCAGATGTCAGATATCTTTAACGTTGATGTGAAGAAAGGTATTGTTTCATATAGTATGTATACTAGTCTCTGGCTGGGTACATTTGTATATGTGTTAACCTGTTATATTATAGTTGTACCGAAGGTTAGACTAAATCTTTCTGTCTGTTTGTCTGCCAAAAATACAGCTAAAAACAACAAAATGGTCCAGCTCACAACTAATCCAATGCCACTTCTACTCAAAGAATTTAACTGTTTAATGATATTTTTTTACATCTTAATCATGTTTTATTTTTGCTAGAAAATAGATACCCATACACACATTACTGTTCCAGCTTCTAGATGACTCTCAAAGACACACACCTGTTGGATCACATGTACCTGTAATATAATGTGTGACTTTCCGCCGCTTCTCTTCTCATTCCTTCTGTTGGGCTGTTGTGTAGGGGTCCACTGATGCAAAATACCCTTTGGGTGTGTCACGGGTGGCAAACAGTACGGTTGTGTTACCGGCTGACAAAGTACTTAACGTTTGTTTACAACCAACCACCTCACGTCCCAATGTATGACTGGATGAATAAAGACTGAATTTACAGTAACAAGGTGTTCTAGTGTTGTTACTTGTCCAATTTGCAAGCAATTCTCATAAAGTGATACTGGATGAATAAAGACTGAATTTACAGTAACAAGGTGTTCTAGTGTTGTTACTTGTCCAATTTGCAAGCAATTCTCATAAAGTGATACTGGATGAATAAAGACTGAATTTACAGTAACAAGGTGTTCTAGTGTTGTTACTTGTCCAATTTGCAAGCAATTCTCATAAAGTGATACTGGATGAATAAAGACTGAATTTACAGTAACAAGGTATTCTATTGTTGTTACTTGTCCAATTTGCAAGCAATTCTCATAAAGTGATACTGGATGAATAAAGACTGAATTTACAGTAACAAGGTATTCTATTGTTGTTACTTGTCCAATTTGCAAGCAATTCTCATAAAGTGATACTGGATGAATAAAGACTGAATTTACAGTAACAAGGTGTTCTAGTGTTGTTACTTGTCCAATTTGCAAGCAATTCTCATAAAGTGATACTGGATGAATAAAGACTGAATTTACAGTAACAAGGTGTTCTAGTGTTGTTACTTGTCCAATTTGCAAGCAATTCTCATAAAGTGATACTGGATGAATAAAGACTGAATTTACAGTAACAAGGTATTCTATTGTTGTTACTTGTCCAATTTGCAAGCAATTCTCATAAAGTGATACTGGATGAATAAAGACTGAATTTACAGTAACAAGGTATTCTATTGTTGTTACTTGTCCAATTTGCAAGCAATTCTCATAAAGTGATACTGGATGAATAAAGACTGAATTTACAGTAACAAGGTGTTCTATTGTTGTTACTTGTCCAATTTGCAAGCAATTCTCATAAAGTGATACTGGATGAATAAAGACTGAATTTACAGTAACAAGGTATTCTATTGTTGTTACTTGTCCAATTTGCAAGCAATTCTCATAAAGTGATACTGGATGAATAAAGACTGAATTTACAGTAACAAGGTATTCTATTGTTGTTACTTGTCCAATTTGCAAGCAATTCTCATAAAGTGATACTGGATGAATAAAGACTGAATTTACAGTAACAAGGTATTCTATTGTTGTTACTTGTCCAATTTGCAAGCAATTCTCATAAAGTGATACTGGATGAATAAAGACTGAATTTACAGTAACAAGGTATTCTATTGTTGTTACTTGTCCAATTTGCAAGCAATTCTCATAAAGTGATACTGGATGAATAAAGACTGAATTTACAGTAACAAGGTGTTCTATTGTTGTTACTTGTCCAATTTGCAAGCAATTCTCATAAAGTGATACTGGATGAATAAAGACTGAATTTACAGTAACAAGGTATTCTATTGTTGTTACTTGTCCAATTTGCAAGCAATTCTCATAAAGTGATACTGGATGAATAAAGACTGAATTTACAGTAACAAGGTGTTCTATTGTTGTTACTTGTCCAATTTGCAAGCAATTCTCATAAAGTGATACTGGATGAATAAAGACTGAATTTACAGTAACAAGGTATTCTATTGTTGTTACTTGTCCAATTTGCAAGCAATTCTCATAAAGTGATACTGGATGAATAAAGACTGAATTTACAGTAACAAGGTGTTCTATTGTTGTTACTTGTCCAATTTGCAAGCAATTCTCATAAAGTGATACTGGATGAATAAAGACTGAATTTACAGTAACAAGGTGTTCTATTGTTGTTACTTGTCCAATTTGCAAGCAATTCTCATAAAGTGATACTGGATGAATAAAGACTGAATTTACAGTAACAAGGTGTTCTATTGTTGTTACTTGTCCAATTTGCAAGCAATTCTCATAAAGTGATACTGGATGAATAAAGACTGAATTTACAGTAACAAGGTATTCTATTGTTGTTACTTGTCCAATTTGCAAGCAATTCTCATAAAGTGATACTGGATGAATAAAGACTGAATTTACAGTAACAAGGTGTTCTATTGTTGTTACTTGTCCAATTTGCAAGCAATTCTCATAAAGTGATACTGGATGAATAAAGACTGAATTTACAGTAACAAGGTATTCTAGTGTTGTTACTTGTCCAATTTGCAAGCAATTCTCATAAAGTGATACTGGATGAATAAAGACTGAATTTACAGTAACAAGGTATTCTAGTGTTGTTACTTGTCCAATTTGCAAGCAATTCTCATAAAGTGATACTGGATGAATAAAGACTGAATTTACAGTAACAAGGTATTCTAGTGTTGTTACTTGTCCAATTTGCAAGCAATTCTCATAAAGTGATACTGGATGAATAAAGACTGAATTTACAGTAACAAGGTATTCTATTGTTGTTACTTGTCCAATTTGCAAGCAATTCTCATAAAGTGATACTGGATGAATAAAGACTGAATTTACAGTAACAAGGTATTCTAGTGTTGTTACTTGTCCAATTTGCAAGCAATTCTCATAAAGTGATACTGGATGAATAAAGACTGTATTTACAGTAACAAGGTATTCTATTAATTATGTGGGCGGTCGGGTACCCTAGTGGTTAAAGCGTTCGCTCGTCATGCCGAAGACCCGGGTTCGATTCCCGACATGGGTACAGTGTGTGAAGCCCATTTCTGGTGTCCCCCGCCGTGATATTGCTGGAATATTGCTAAAAGCGGCGTAAAACCATACTCACTCACTCACTATTAATTATGTTGTTATTTGTGCAGTTTGCGAGCACCTCTCATCACAAAAGGAAACAGAAACTTGAGTGTGAAATGGTCAACATGTTCATCAACACGTTGAGAGAGGACGGACATGACAAATGAATTAAAGTTTTATTATAGTTTTATTCAAGTTTTATGAAAGTAAGGATTTAACCACCATATTGACGTGTAAATACAATAAGTCTTTTCGTATTACATTTCCTTACATTGAATATATGAATAATTTATTGTACAGTTTATTTGGCAAATTTGACAAACTATAATACTAATATTATTAATATCTATTGTCACTTGTGAAAATGTCACCAGCTGGAACTTGTCACAGATAAAGACGGATTCCAGCCAAGTCTAGTCGTCTTTGACGTAGAATGCATGAAGTGGTTGAGTGACTTCCAAAGTAAAACTGTTTTAAATCCTAAAGATCAATCTAAATGGTGTTCACAAGCATTCGCTTCAATTTTCCTCTGATAATAACCTGTTAACTTGGTATTCTCAAGCACCAATACTGAGTTTGGTCATTCGGAAATTGTAAAAGTCTAAAACATAAATGAAATCCTGTCTACATGGTCACATCCGATGATTGGTATATGTGGTATATGTTAGAAAAACGCATTCTGAAAATATATCCAGAGTCCCCCACCAAACCTCCTCTTACTAGGGGGCATTGGTGGCCCAGTCGTCTAAGGCCCCGCGATTCGCTGTGCAGAGTTGCGTCCCTTGGACGCGCCAGAAACCTATGATTGTGGGTTCGAATCCCCAATTATGTTTCTAGATTTGTCAGCACCATACCCGTGCTCTTGGGTTTCACCGAAGTGGTAAATGCCCGAGATATGCATCACTTCGGGATTTACTCCCACATTAAGCTGACACGCCTTGATATAACTGGAATACTGTTAAAAGCGGCGTTAAACACAACTCACTCACTCATGTTTACGGTTTATTGTTGATCTGCGCCCCATATGTCATAAGAAATGTTTATTCCATTAGCCATGGTGGGTAGCCTAAAAAAACAGACAAATGCATTTCCCTGATTGTTTTAGTGTTTCGCACAAAATTCTTGACTACATTTTTACCATAATACAGTAAACTACGGTTATAACGAAAACGCTTATAACGAACTTACGGATATAACGAACTTACTTTTTTGGTCCCGACTATTTGCTGTAGTTATGCTGTATATATGCTTATAACAACCTACGGTTATAACGAACTAAAATTAGTAGTCCCTTTGAGTTCGTTATAACCGCACTTTACTGTATTTGAAACATATTTAGCAATGCAAATTTCACCTTTGCGATGGACATTATTCACAATGGATTAAACGCCCGGAAGTATATAATCCCGGCGCTTATTCTTTGTCCGTTGAGTACTGTATTCACTCACCGGCGCTTAATCGAAGATATACGGTATGTAGATCACGTGTGCTGTGTGCCTTACATATCCTGACGATAATGCACGTGCACCGTGTGATGCATGGGGCTGGTGACAATGGATATCCACATGACACGTTGCAGCAAAGTTAATTTAGAGTCTTATAACCTGTGCACGTCGTGTACTTTGTGGTGTGTCACCATGAGCATTATGACACTTATATGACACAGACTTGCTAGAGTATTGCTGGAGCATACACATTAATCAATAATATTCCAGATGACTGGTTTGTTTTAAGAGGTACATATGGCTGTACCGTATGAACACACATCTACACTTATTTTTCGAAATAGTGGGATACAATATTGGTACAATTACAGAAAACGGTTTTTACAGTATTGATAATGTATTGATGGCATTTCATTTAGAGTACCTTAATTGCAACAAGTGTTTTCATCATCATCAGCAGCAGCATCGTGAGTGGCATCAGTATGGCCCTGGTCAGTGTGGTGGCAGACAGTCCACTAAACCAAATGAGACAGAAAATGTCCTCAGACGCACTGTATACCAAGGGAAACAACTCTGCGTGCGGATATTTGCCACCACCTACACGCCTTGTCTGCTTAAAGTTCCTTTAAATTTGTATGTAAGTTTGTTGTCGTTTAACGCCACACTCAGCAATATTCCAGCCATATGACGTCGGTCTGTAAATAATCGAGACTGGACCAAACAATCCAGCGACTGACATCATGAGCATCGATCTACGCAATTGGCGTTAAACAACAAACAAACAATTGGGATACGATGACATGCATCAACCAAGTCGCCGAGAGTCCCACTACTACTACTACTACTACTACTACTACTACTACTACTACTACTACTACTACTAGAATGGGCGGTCGGGTAGCCTAGTGGTTAAAGCGTTAGCTCGTCACGCCGAAGACCCGGGTTCGATTCCCGAATGTGCGATATTGATGGAATATTGCTAAAAGCGGCGTAAAACCATACTCGCTCACTTGTCGTAGAATCATGCTCCGTGATCCTGGACATAATAACCTACATGTTTCAGATCCGAATATATTCAGGTCGCTGTGAGATGATAGCTGGAACATTTCTGGCTGCGGTGTTATTCCATAAACAAATTCTGCATGAACAAATACTACTCTAACACCACTACCATCGTTACACTTTGGGACTGATAGAAATACAACAAAATAAATATCCCCCACAAACACATAATCACATTGCTAAATTGTGTATTGTACACAACAGTAACCTCACATAAAACCTGTTCAAACATACATCAGTCTTCATGTGTCTCGCAACGTATAACGTCGCCTGAGGCGTCGCAAGTCACTGTGGCCTGAAGTTGCGTCCCTTTGGCATGCCAGACTTAAACCTATGATCGTCGGTTCGAATTCGAGTTCGCCATGATTATGCTCGTGGGTTTCAACCCATTTTAAACTGATACACGTCTAAGACCTGCATCATTACTCCTCTCACACCCACCAGACCCGCCGTGATATAACTGACATACTGTTCGCATTTACATTTCACTCACCCACTAATTCACCATAAGCCGTAGTGTTTCCGGTTAACATACATGACCCATTTCCAAAGTAAGTTATCACATTGTAATTGTTGGAGGAATCCTAAACTCTTTGAGTGAGTGAGTTTGTTTTAACGCCGCTTTTAACAGTATTCCAGTTATGTCACACATCGTGTCAGCTTAATGTGGGAGGAAAGCCCGAAGTGATGCAGGTCTCGGACGTTTACCACTTCGGTGAAACCCAAGAGCACGGGTATGGTGCTGACAAACCTAGAAATATAATCGGGGCGAACCGGGATTCGAACCCACAATCATAGGTTTCTGGCGTGCCCAAGGGACGCAACTCTGCACAGCGAATCGCGGCGCCTTAGACGACAGGGCCACCCGTGCCCCCGGTGGATAATGGAAATTAAATGGAGTAGTAATCTCTCATACAGACTGAAACAAAAACATCCGAAAACTCCTCTGCAAGTCTACAATACTTTAGCTAGTCTAGATTGCTTCAGTCAGACTACTCTCAGGTCTTACATATTAAAAAAGCAAATTAACAAAAAAAAACATATACCTAGAAACATAACCGGGGCAACCCGGGATTCGAGCCCACAATCATAGGTTTCTGGCGTGCCCAGGGGACGCAACTCTGCACAGCGAATCGTGGCCACCCGTGACGGCCTGGCCACCCGTGCCCCCCAAAACTCTTTGAAACATACATGGGAGAGAGAGCGGCATTTGAGATGACACTGAATATAGGTATAACGTTCGAACAAATCTCTCGTTGGTGGGCTGTCTGGAGTCGAGGTTAGAATAGGTCCCCAGCTAACTATGCTTGTTCTGAGAGGCGACAAAATAAATTGGGTAGTGAGGCTTCATGAGTTCATCGTAGTACCCCACGGCGTGGGACGTTACTCGTAAATATCTATCACTGCATGGTTTATCTGGTCCAGATTACTTACAGGCAGTCGTCATAAGAGCTGGAATAATGCTGAATGTGGTGTTTAACAACAAACAAATAAATAAACGAAAACACCAGGATGATAATTTGCAGAATGTCCTGCCTGGCTAAGGTACAAGATTTTATGAGCGGTTCGGTGGAAAATTGTTGATATCTCTTCGGTGCACTCGAGGCTTTTGTAAAATACTTTCCTTTGACTGACAGCATGGGCAGCTATGCACGATATGGCACAGTCACTCACGTCACGATGACTCAGTCTCTCACACCCACATGGCATAGTCACTAACCTCACCGAGGCTCTTGAAAAACAACATGCGCACTCGGCACGGTGTTGATAGTTTTAAATAAGCATGTCGACACTTTTGCAGGGAATCTCATATGAGGAGCAGAACGTGTGATATCAATATCTTTTTTGTGTGTCAGAGAGGTGATGATAACACGTGTGTGTGATACTTATTTGGGTGTTCCGTTTGGGGGTTTACTAGGAAGAACTGGCGGATATTCTTTAATTTTTCTATAGGTGCATGGTCATAATGCTATTTCAAGAAAGACAGTGCTAGGTCTTTTGGAAAAGACTCTCCGATTGGCATTCACCTTTCAATCTTTTGTCCGAGGAGAAATAGTTCAATAGTTGTGTTTTCAATCATTTAAGACGAAATTATTTGTGTCCCCAGTTCCAAGGCTAGATCTACGCAATTCGTAAATAAATAATTAAGTTCTAGGCCTATATAAGTATAGGATAAACGCGCCTCCGAGGTTTTGGTTGAAAATGTAAAACCTTGAGCACGGGTAAAGACCTCGGGTCTTCGAGGTTTGGGCTGAAAATGTAAAACCTTTTCAACCAAAACCTCGGAGGCGTGTTTTATCCAACTTATGAACCGTCTAAATGCAAAAAATACCAGAAAAAAAAAGAAATCATCGACAAACCTTACAGTGACACAAAACAGGGTATTTCGGTATAAAAAAAGTGCATAAAAAGTGCAGCATGGACTAGCTGGAGTCATGACATGATAAACTGAATAACCTCTTATCACCTGCCCCGTTAGCTCAGTGGGAAAATAGTGGGTTACAAAACTTAACCCGTTCGATTCACGTCATGGAATTTTCATGCTAAAAGAATTGTGACTTTTAACCAATCATCAATCATCAAGAGGCGAGTTAATGAAACATTAATTGCAAAACCTAGGTATTATAACTGAAATGTATTCATCAGGTCCTTGGCATTGTTCATATATTGCCTGCCTTGAAAGTTTACCAACACTTTCAACAGCCTTCTGTTACTGTGTAGTGTTGACGTCACCAGAGGTTTATAATTTAAGTTTCTCCGTTTTTAGGTGACACAGCACACAATGTCCAGATCCAGACATTGTGTGCTGTGTCACCTAAAAACTGAACAAAACCCATAAATGATTAAATCCAATTTGATGATGTCCCAATTTTATATTCTGTCCAAAGTTGTTAGAGTAAACATGACGTGCAAGAATATGTGCCGTTTTGTGATTATTCCGGACAAATTGCTGTTTGTCCGTGATGCGGGGGGCGGACATTTCCAAAATGGCGTCGGCACTCGAGACTTACGTGAATACTGTTCAGACTCTATCTTCACAAGGTATTCAATAATGGTGGTTTCTTGAAGTTTCAGATTTGCAACATTACACTTGATAATTTGTTTTGAAGATTGTTTATGGTTTGATCGTATCTAATGCCTTTATTAATGCGTTTTTCGTTGTTTAAATGTATGTGTCCGGTTTTCGATCATATGCTACTGAACATGTTAATGCGGATGATAATAACTATTTTCAAAGCGACATACATCAAGTCTGTCGTAATGTGTAATTCTGAATACCATTACATTAATTACAGTGTGATATTGCGTTCATCATATAATCTGTTACTATTTGAGCTCTGCTCATTTTCAGTACCAGTTGCAACCTGATCATTCGGTGTGAAATGTTTATTTGTAGGTAACTTTACACAGCTTTGTGAGTTCATCAGCAAAAGTGCAGACATTCTGGCCAAGAATGCAGCCCATCTGGATACTGTTTTAGCCACACTTGATGTGCAGCAGCATTCTCTAGGAATACTTGGAATTTTGTAAGTGTACTTTTCATGCTTTCTCTGTGTGTTTGGCTGTCTACTTTATATATTTTTTCAGCAAACATAGGCATGGTAAGGTTAGTGGTTAAAATAGAAATGAAAACAGTGTTTGAATTAAACGGGGAGTGGAGTCCTGGTGGTATGCTGTCATATATCTTGGACCTGGCTGAAATATGTTTGAATTATTTCTGCTTTATTTACTTGAAAATATTATATTACACAAAAAAAAGTAAAGTATAATTCAACATAACAACACATTGCCCAGTCTTTTAAGGAGCTGCAATTGGCTATGAAGTGTTGCACCCCTTTGTCAATGTGACATGAGCCAGTATCCTATGATCATGCCATTAATAATTTCATCATGTTCATGGGGTTGTATTTCACCCCGATTCTGACTTGGTTTGTTAGCGCCATATCCATCATGTCCATGCTCTTTATCATTGTTCATGAGTCATGGTAAACATCCAAGGCCTGATTAAGTCTGGACTTTCCTCTGACATTAAGCAGGTATGCCATGATTTAATTGAAAGACTGTTAAAATGAAGGCAGTATTAATCCAGCTTCCTCCCTCACCATGCTCACCCAAGATACAATTACACAGCGTGTTATCATGGTTATGTGCATCACAAAACAAATGGTATATTATTTATTGATCACATGGAAACTCAATACATTCTTTATCATGTTTATTGATATGATTTTCATGACATTCTATTTTTATAGATGTGTCAAATACAATCTTCCAAATATCCCTGACTTTGAGGCCCTTTATGGACTGACTCAAGAATTCATCACAACATGCAATGGAGAGCAAGTCCGATATGCCACTGACAGTTGTGAGTAGCTGTCTATCTTTCACATACATACATCATGAACAGGATGATAATGATCTTAATCAGGAAATGTATAAATTGCGTCCCAAGGGATGCACAATAATATTCATTGAATCAAAATTCTAGGCAAGAGTTCTACTCAAGTCCAGACAGACGCCACCCACGCAACACGATGTCTTTGTTCTTTGCAACTGTGTCAACGGCCGACGCGAGCCAGCGTGCATGTATTAGTTTAGCGGAAGAACTCTACTTAGCGCAATTAAGCGGTGCTATTTGGTGTGTGATTGGATTAATGTAAGATTGAGAATTCTCCTGTAAACCTGACAGAGGACATTTTCCTTCGATATAAATCCACTGATGCTTGAGAGGAGGGTGGTGTTGCATTCATATTGAGTCACATATTTGGCTAGGGGCCAGCGGTCACATTCTTTTGGAGACGCATTAATTTCACGATTTACAGATATACAGTATCAGTACTAAATATAATTGTTAAATCTTATAGTACAGTGCACTTCACCACTACTTTATTTTTTACTTTACTTACATTACTTTACAGGACCACCCATGCTTGCTGTAAGTGGCGACTAACATGATCGGGTGGTCAAGCTCGCTGACTTGGTTGATGCATGTCATTGTATCCAAATTGTGTAGATCAGTGTTCATGATGTCCATCACTGGATTCTCTGGTCCAGACTCGATTATTTACTGACTGCGGTCTTATAACTGGAATATTGCTGAATGCAGCATTAAACAACAAACAAAACTTTACAGGACCCTCATATTTCCTGTAAAGACCCTTAAAATGAGTAATTTTGGGGTCCTCTGGACCCCTTTTTTGTAGGTCAAGGTAAAACCTGCATAATGACATACAGTGAAACCTTGCTAACTCAAAAGTCCTGGAGACCATAAATGATAAAATATGTAAGGAGTTATGAGTTTGAGATATTCTAGTTATAGTCACCGAGATTTATTTTCAGGTTTATATAGTATGGCTTGAATATTGATCATGTTGATATGATTAAATTGTTCAAAGTTTTAAGGCATGGAAACACAAACTTGTATGATGTATGCACTTGTTTGAAAGATTAGGTAGCAGACTGAAAGTGTCCTTCTGTAATAAGCTGATACTTGTAGCTATAAGATTCAGAAACCCTAACCATAGTTACTATTATACTAAGAAATTCGATTGC
Source organism: Haliotis rufescens (assembly GCF_023055435.1). NCBI lineage: Eukaryota > Metazoa > Mollusca > Gastropoda > Lepetellida > Haliotidae > Haliotis > Haliotis rufescens. The sequence goes on from NW_025963979.1 coordinate 6,072,427, forward strand.
ACATTGTGTAGAACAAATCTGACCAACATGGTAGAAGGTATCTGGTGTACTGCAGTCTAGCCGTCCAACTTCCTGGCTCCAACTTGCTAATACATGCTGACCTCTATCACTGTACTTGTGTTTCTTCTTGTCTTCAGTTGCGGACCTATGCCACAAGTTTACACACAAGTTAGTAGAGAAGAAAGAGGTAACAACATAGGGGAGTCTGATAGTAATCATGGTAAAAGCGTAGAATAGGTCTTCAGCAACCCATGCTTGCCGTAAAAGGAGGCTATGCTTGTCGTAAAAGGTGACTAACAGGATTGGGTGGTCAGGCTCGCTGACTTGGTTGATGCATGTCATAGATCCCAAATGCGTGGATCGATGCTCATGATGTCAATCACTGGATTGTCTAGTTCAGACCCGATTATTTACAGACCGCCGTCATATAGCTGGAATATTGCTGAGTGCGGCGTTAAACAACAAACAAACAAACAACATGGTAAAAGCAGTGAGAGGATTCAATACTCACGACATGTAATCTACCAGGTACAAGCTGTGGAAACAAACAACTGCTAGAGTGTGGCATATGTGTTTGATGATTAACACTGACAAGACCACCTTAATTATGCCTTACATTTTGAACCTGGACTGCTTAAACATCCAGAAAAACATAATTCAAATTCTGTTGTAAAACAACAAAGACATAACTCATATTTTAGATATGCTTGCTGTAAGGAATGCTGCAAGTAGATAACTCATGTTTGCTGATGGGTTCTAACTTGTTTGTTGCATGCAGCCTGTCCGAGGTATCAAGGTGTTGACAACAGCCATTCAGAAGATTCAGCTATTTCCAGAACAACTGACGTCAATCCATGCTGATCTCTGTCAGGTAAACTAGACATATCTTAAAGAGCATTTGTAACATTCACAGGGTGTAGTTAGCAGTCGGGACATTCATCTATAATTAAAATTAATTATTTAGCAGTTAGCATGAAAATATTATTTTCTTAACATATGGATTTATGTCTTGATGGATAGAATGTGAGCCCAGAGAGAGGAAGGTTGGTGGTTCAATTTCTGTCATGCCAAAAGATGTTAAAAGATGCTGCTGGTTACCCTGCCTGGCGCTTGGCATTGAGGGGATAAAACAAGGACTGGTCGGCTTGGAGTCAGTATGATGTATCTGAATGGAGTGTCTATGTTAAACTACAGCATAGTATCTCAGTGGGCTAGCACTATTAACTGACATAAATCCAGTACAAACAGCCACACACATGTGTGCATGTTGCTATATATATATATATATATATATATATATATATATATATATATATATATATATACATGATATAATTTTGAGTGTGATGTTAAACTCCATTTCACAATGAATGTAATATTAGGCTAAACAAAATAATTGTTTTGATTATAAGGCACCTCCTGCATTATCATAAAGTTTGTTGCACGTTTTGTTTTTATTTCCATTTTAGAAAAAAATCCGCATATTCCATGATTCGGCACTGAAATGCTACAATACTTAAAACAGTGCGATCCAGTATAGCATACAGTTACTTCCCTTTACATGCGCACTGCTTTACTGTGCATCGTGTGTTATGGTCATGGCTACAATAGGAGTTTGTTTGTGCTTGTTTTGCTGTTTGCAAATTTAGTCAATGAAAACCTGAAATTTACGATAAAACATCACTTGACATGATGATTTAGATCACATGTGTATTTGTCTCTTAAAATAAGCTGGAAATAGCAATCAGCTGTTCACACATTTTCTCCCCTATCTGTGGGTGATTTAGTTTATAAAAGTACTTACTGTCATGGCCAGTATCAACTGAAATGAAATCAAAGCTCATTGTATGCGTGTACATGTATTATGCACTTACTGGTAGTCCAGCGGTAGTCAAATATTGTATTCCGGTATTTTACTCAACAAGGAATACATTTATGTTGGGAGGCTCTTTCCCAGGTTGATTGTACATAACTGTTTATGTGTTTACATAATCATGATAATAGTTTGAACAACAACAAAAAAAACACCACCCGCTCACACTATATTTTCTAAAGCAATTGCGTGAGAACCAATCGTTTTTTGTTTGTTTTGCCTTAGTCATTTAGAAATTGTCTGTCTTTTTCTTCAGCTGTGTTTACTTTCCAAGAACATGAAGCCAGCCCTCCCCTTCCTCCAGCATGACATCACAGACATCAGCAGAGAGGTAGGCAGTGGTCCACCCAGCAGTTGTAGCCTACTACCACATACTAATGAGGGCCCTACATGGGGGTGGTGTACTGTACATGGCATTATGTAGGGTATCAGGGTATCATCAATACTTCATTGGTCTGTGTACTCTATGTTCCTCAATCACCCGGGGCGGTTGGGTAGCCTAGTGGTTAAAGCGTTCGCTCGTCATGCCACAGACCCGGGTTCGATTCCCGACATGGGTACAATGTGTGAAGCCCATTTCTGGTGTCCCCCGCCATGATATTGCTGGAATATTGCTAAAAGCGGCGTTAAACCATACTCACTCACTCCTCCATCACCCAGGAATGCATACCAACAAATCCAGTCTGGTTCCAGTGATTTTGTTTTATTGTTTGTTTTTAACGCTGCACTGAACAATATTCCAGTTCTATGACGGTGGTTTGTAAATAATTGAGTCTGGACCAGACAATCCAGTGCTTGACATCATGAGCATCGATCCACACAATTGGGATGCGATGACATGCATCAAGCAAACCAGCGAGCCTGACCACCTGATCCTGTCAGTTGCCTCTTATGACAATAGGTCCCTGAAGACCTATTCTAACCCGAATGTTCACGGGTGTGGTTCCATTGAAAGGGGATCCAACATCCTCTGACCAATGGCTACATAGGCAGTATTTCTTGTGCAACATGTGCACTCTACACAGTGTTTTAATGTCAGACAACAGAAGTGTTCGTCCAAACATCATGCACACAGGAGGGCTCATTTGACCTCCGTGATTTATACACAGCCTCATTCATTACCAGACAGAAAATAGACACATGTCACTACTACACTGTATTCACGGATGATGATGTAGTGTTCACAAACCCAAGTACAGATGTTGGATGTGGGGGAATGTTCTTGTATATATTCACTTTAATGCACTTAGAGAGAAAAGAAGTCTGCTTTAAAGCAATGATATGAATTGGGTCCAGAGTCAATGTCTACTGTGAACATGAAGGAAAATAGCCTCAAAACATGATGTTCAGTTTGCAGATAGGCTGTGTGGAATTGAGTTTTGTTATAAAACATTTTGCCCTTCTGCCTAAAGACTGACAAAAGGCTGTTGGACATGGTTTGTTTAGAATGGATATTTGACATGATTCTTTCAAAATAGTCATGTTTGAATTACCTGACTAGCGCTCGGCATTATGGTTTGTTTAGAATGGATATTTGACATGATTCTTTCAAAATAGTCATGTTTGAATTACCTGACTAGCGCTCGGCATTAAGGGACCAAAAACAAAAACTGGTTGGCTTGGAGCCAGTGTACTGTCTGAGTGGGGTATTCATGTTAAAAGGTGGCATGGTATCTCAGTGGGCTAGCACTTTAAAATCGGTATTAGTCCGGACTAGTACAAGCAGCAACACACACACACATGCACGTTGCTATATAAGTGCAATAATCTTGAGCGTGATGTTTAACCCCATTTCACTCCCCCGTAAGGAGTGACTTAATGGATCGGATGACAAGGCTTGGTTCACGGTGTGTTGTCGTACCCAGGAGGGCTGTGGATATTGCTCAAAAGATCAATGACTCGAATTGGTCTCATTTCTTACAGACCACTGGAATATTGCTGAATGTGGTTTAAACAACAAACGAGACAGCCAGCACTTTTTACAGCCACTAAGTGAGAACTAATGTTAAGTATGTCATTGCAGGGCGGTCAGTTTGATGCACGGGACTTCCTGCTGTACTACTACTATGGAGGAATGATCTACACAGCATTGAAGAACTACAACAGGGCACTCTACTGTTTTGAAGTTGTAAGTAGACTGGGTCCACCATTCTGGCTTGTAACAGTGCATGTCCAGGAGACCCCACACAGTTCTAATGGGTCGCTAATGCAACGCAGGTGCTCCATGACTCAACAATAGGATGTACATAGGATGTTTTATTATGATATTTTTTGTAATATTTACAATTTTGTTGGCTAATAAAAGCATCAATGATCCTGTTTGGCCTTCAGCATAAAATTGTGATCGTCTCACTGATTGTTTCAGGCTGTGACGACTCCGAGCATGGCTGTCAGCCATATCATGATGGAATCCTACAAGAAGTTCATTTTGGTGGCACTCATTGTACATGGAAAGGTTTGTGTCTGAAGGGTGTTGCCTGTGTTCAACACATAAAACACATCTGCAAATACTTGCAAAGAAATGGAATGAAAGGACATTACCTGTCAAAGAGGATCTGAATGTTTTGTGTCATCATTTATAAGATCATAACTGATGTGAAATATGAATTTTAACCATGTTAATGGATGTGGTGATTAAAAATGCTGTATATATTCCAGTATTCAGTGAACAAGGTAAAGAGACTGCTCTCTCCAAGCCTTTCAGATCCTGTTTTCTTGAGCAGTGAGAACATGGTGGGGTAGCCTTGTGGTTAAAGTCTTTGTTCATGACACTGGAGATTCAGGTTTGATTCTCCACATAGGTATGAATAAACATTTATGAATGTGTCCACTGTAGAATTTTGAAATAGATTTTATTTTATTCTGACCTATACAAAGACCTAAAAATAATGGGTTCCATCCTTGTCATGTGTGAATGAGTGAGTGAGTGATTATGGTTTAACGCCGCTTTTAGCAATATTCCAGCAATATCATGGTGGGGGACACCAGAAATGGGCTTTACACATTGTACCCATGTGAGGAATCAAACCCGTGCATTCAGTGTGACGACCGAACGCTTTAACCACTAGGCTACCCCACTGTCCCCATCCTTGTAATGAGTGGTCTACTGATGTGTGTTTCAGATTCCTAACCTGCCAAAGTACACATCCCAGGTGGTAGCAAGGTACATAAAGGTAGGTTCATCAAATCTTCATCATCATGATTAGGGATCTGACGGGTACTTGTGTACTCCGGCAGTGGCTGAGTATATGTGGACTTGAGTACCCGATCATGGTAGATAACCCACATCTTAACTTCTCTAACACGCATGTTGCAGACATGGAAGAAAGAAAACGGTAACTGAGTCCGGGTCAGGTTAAGAGACACAGATTCTTGAGTCATTTTTTCTACCCATCAAATCCCTAATCATGATGATGATGAGCAACCAGACAGTGAAAGCACATGGATTAGCCCGGATTAGTATATTCACCTTTACTTTGTACCCATGATTTGTTATCATACACTGGTCATGCTGGAGGTGCCAGAGGGGTGTGCAGGATGTGTGCTCCAATACTTTTTTAAGACCCCTTGTGTCAACTCATGTCAGTCCCTTTAGACTAGTACTGAAGGGTTCTAGAAGGTTAAAGTTAAATTTTTAGACTTGTCCTACCTCTCACTCTGCAATTCTCTTCCTTTTTTCGATCCTAAGTGGAAAATAAAGGTTTCCAGCTTTAGACCTGTGAAGATCAGGGGTAGAATAGGTCTTCTGACTTGGTTGAAGCATTTCATCGATCCCAATTGCTCATAATATCAATCACTGGATTGTCTGGTCCAGACTCGATTGTTACAGACCACTGTCATATAGCTGGAATATTGCTGAGTACAGCGTAAAACAACAAACCTAACCTAATCTAAAGTTAATTCACCCGTACATACCTCACATTGCAAGGTCACCTCCTAGATTGGGGTCATACACACTTGCATGCTGGTTGACCTATGTGCGCCGATCACGTGTCTATTCCAGTCAACTCATTCTCTTTTAAATCGCCACACAGTGGTGACGTGTTTTCATTTTCAGGGAATCCATTTTCGTTTTTTCCCTTGCCATTTGTTCATTTTCGTCTTCTTTCCTGCATTGGCTTTGTCGTTTGGCTTGCGGTGCCATCATCAATTAGCCTATCCAAGAGTACAGAAAAACCTTCAAGTCTAAGAAGACATTCATTAAGAAGGCTATGTCATCGGACCGATCCTCCTTGCCGGAGGGCCAGGATAAATCGAACCCCGCTGGTCCCATATTTTCGCTGGATGATGAGGGAGATTCCGATTCCTTTCTCACTGAAGGCATGTCGACTGTATCTACGGACATAGCTTTGAAATCAACTCTACCCTGGACAGCTTCCAAAGGCTCGGATGCTGATGTGACCGACTCCTTACATCATCACAGCTTAATGACACCACTCGTACTGCCTCGAACCCTACTGATGACCGTCCTGTTGCTTCATCATTCCCAACAACTGTCATGGAGCTCGCTTCTATTGTACCCTAGGAAGGTACTCACACGATGGTTAACTCGCCTGATCCTACGGGTTTTTTCGACGATCGAGATCTCAGATTTGACACCTTCGTCAGGGCCAATGTATGGATTCGTCTGACCAAGGCTCGCGAACAACCCACTCTCGAGAGGTATTGCAAGAGAGTCGTCATTAATCTCATGCAATTGTATGCAATTGTCTGGAGTCTACAGTCACCTCACTCTGCCCGGAATGACCATCAAAGGATCAGCATCCTCCAGATAGGGATCTTCAGTCGGAGTTTCGCCAATTAGAACCGCCCACTTTCGGTTCACCTCAATACAACGAGACCACTCGCCGGATCACCAATTCTTGAAGGTTCGTCGGACCTTGGAAGTTTGAAGTAACATCATCTAACTGAACCTTTTCGGGAACAGAGCATACATTTAAGGATAAACGAACCTGTAAGGATCAACACAGACTCGAATTGTCCTTGAACCTCTAAGGATTGGGGACATTCAACGACACATACTTTCCTGAGGTTCGACGAACCTATCTACAGATTGATGTTTACCTACGGATCGTTACACATCCTATGACAGATAATCAGGGAATTTATGAGACTATTCGCATTCTTCACGCTTGGGTTTGGAGGAGGAACGCTACAATGAAGCTCTTGGTCATTCACCTGACGTGACACAGTCTTCTTTGTCCTCCAGACTTTCCACCACGAGATTACCCCAACTCCTATGATTTTCACCAACGTCAGTATTATCCTTGGAACCACACTTATGCACATGAATGGGAACATCACCCACGTTATAGGGATTCATTTCTTCCATGGCATTTTGTACCTGACTTTATGTGTTTTTCCTCTGTTCACGTACCAGGATCATAACATTCTTTGAGAGTGTTTTATTTCTATCTACGAGTTTTTGTCTCATGACACTTAAGTTTGTATTCTGTATTGTACCACTGTTAAGCTGTAGCTTCTCATAAATATCCTACAGTTGTTGCCTTTATAGACTGGAAGTTGTACCCCACCATCCAACCATGGGATACAAGGGCTGGTCAAAAGGTTCTAAGCCTAACAAACAAAACCAACAATTGTGAAAGTGTTGTTAATTTTATTTTTCAACATAATCTCCCTGCTTATCAATACACTTCTCATATCAATAGTGAAGCTTTCCAATTCCAGTCAGAAGGAAGTTTTCTGAAGCCACCCTGAAAAACCCATTGAAGGCAGCTTTGAGGTCATTGTTGTTGTCATAGCACTTTCCACGAAGGTGTTCTCTCAGTTAAGGAAACAGGTGAAAATCAATTTGTGCCAGGTGTGGCGAGTATGGAGGGTGAGGACGTCATTCGAACCTACATTGTCGCACAGCAGCCTTTGCAAGTCGAGATGTGTGAGAAGAGGCATTGTCATGAAGAGGTAGAAATCCAGCAGTCAGTACTCCTCGTCGCTTTTCTTTGATAGAATTTCTCTGACGATGAAGCAAATCAGCATAGTAGGCACCAATAATCGTCTTTTGACTTTCTAAGTAATCAACAAGGATCCTTTACATCCTAGAATACAGCGACAGTGGCCATAACTTTCTTCACTTATCTTGAAGACTTGATTTTCTTTGGTGCCGGAGAAGAGGAATGGTGCCATTCCGTGGATTAATATTTTGACTTGGGATCATAGTGGTAGATCCATGTTTCATCACCCTTTACTAATCTCTTTTTGAATTTGACAAAATCTTCCTCAGTTAGCTCTAAAGTTTTACTGGCAATGTCAGTTTTTTCCCTTAAAATCAGAATTAATAAATTTGTCTTATTCATCTGTAATTGTTCATGAATAATAGTTTCAATGGATCCATGACATGTGTCTTCCTCAAGTTCAGCAATGGTAATACGTCTATCTGACAGTATAAGTTTTTATCTCCTTGATTGAATCTATCAGGTTCAACTGGCTGGCACTAATATACAAACAGACCAAATACACTTGCAGTGAACTACTCAAACAATGTACTACATTAGCTAGATCACTTTGTTATGGCCCATAGTTGAAAGTTAGTCTGGCTTAGAACACTTTATGTGCCCACCCTTCCATCCCCGCATTGCAATTCCTTAGTCCACACGCTCTTGAAAGAGAATGAGTTGACAAGGGATAGACACGTGATCAGTGCAAGAAGGTCAACCAGCATGCATAGCACGCATGACCCAGATCTGGGAGGTGACCATGGCGATGTGAGGTATGACAGGGTTAATTAACTTTAGAAGCTGGAAACTTTTATTTCAGACACGTTTCCACTCAGAATCAAAAGAAAAAGAGAAATGCATAGTGTGAGATAGGATAAGTATATAAATGTGTAATTTATTGTATAATTTCTAATTTCATATACACTTAGAAGATAAAAGATTTGATGTGCCATTAACAATGAGCTGTTTGAATCTGACACTATTTGCTGTTTTCCCTCAAATCTGACTTAAGTTCTAACTGAAATGTTTGTTTCTCTTGTAGCCTCTTTGTCAAGCATATCATGATCTTGCTCATTCTTATGCAACAAACAACCCAGATGAACTTCGAACAACTGTTACTAAGCACACAGAAACCTTCACAAGGGTATGTATGATGGTGCTGGGGGTGGATGGTGGCTAGTTACCCCTCTGTTAGACTGGTTGGCGGAGATATCCTTGTTTGATTCAAGTCCATATTATGCTGAACTCTACTGGAATGGAGTGTGGTTGAACTTGTAAGTTGTACACACACAAATGGTTTGGGACTGTGGGGTCCAACTTCTTCATCTGATACATGATGCAAGATGAAGATCTTGGGATTTTAACTATCGATGCATTGTCCTGATGGCAATACATCCAAGTTAAAAACACAAATCAGATTAATAGAATCAGACGTGAGTAAATGAATGCAAACAGATCAGAGACATCTGCTTGAACTCCCACACATTGTGTAGGGATTTGGATAAGATATGAGTGTCACCATCAGAGTGTTAAAATAGCAATTTCCTTTCTCACAAAATCACCACCTATTTGCCAGTATAAATGACTTGGGTGGTTGGGGAGGGGGACAAAGGAGATGTTCTCCTTAAGAGTTTTGTTGAACTTAAATGATTCTAGTTATCCATTTTCAAATATCTTTTATGCACACTCAGGACCCTACAATTATATTTACTCATCTGTTTTTTTCTACGAGATGCTCCTGTAGTAAGGTTCCTTGATACATTATTTGTACCATCTGGTAGTTTGATCCCATGACTGTTTCCAGGACAACAACATTGGTCTGGTGAAGCAGTGCATCACATCATTGTACAAGAAGAATATACAAAGACTTACAAAGGTAGGCGTCTAGTGGCCTTTGAATGTAATGTGTTTAGAATAGTTTTTTATCGATGCAATTATTCTTATCAATCTTCCAATCCTAGTTCAGTTATATGTCTTGTTACTTTTAATGATACCTTGTCTTAGTGCATACATCACTCAGATGCTTGGCACTTTTGGACATACACCTATTAGTTCTTTGTTAAGTTGACATTTTCAGTTTGTGAGATATGTTAGAAAATTTGAATGTGTACTGTATTTGATGTCTAACTAATATAAGCATGATGAAGGCACCTGCTCCAAAAACTTTTAAAACCACCCACCCATAGAACATTTACAGGCACTGATTGTTGTAATTGCACCAGTAACCCATTTTAACCCCAGTATTTTCATTTGGGGAACGATGTTACATCTCGTTTTCGTTATATTTCCCTGTTCAAGTTTATTTTTGGTCAACCATTTTGTATCCCCTAAAGTATTAAAATCTGCAAAGTTGCTATGTTGACTTTACTTGCCCTTTAGTATAAGGGTAACGCTATTTTTCAGGGCATTATCATTTGCCGAAGCCCAAGGTCTTCCATTAACTGCCCGACGAAGGAGGGCAGTTGAAAAGACCGAGGGCTTCTGCAAATGATAATGCCCTGAAAAATAGCGTTACCGTTATTATAACTAAAATGGATAGAATTTGTAATCAACTAAATATAAACAATATCAGTTTTGAAACATTTAGTACAATCAACACGGATTTCACTGACCCACTTTTTACAAATATGGAAACGTCATAGATCAAACCAGATGACGTCACTATTGATCATGACGTCACCTTTCCTATCCCTGTGACGGGCGTGATAATGGCCCAGCATCAAGCAATTTGAGAACATTATCAAGTTACAGTGGCTCGCTCATTTCTGATAACATGTGGGTGGTTTAATGATAATTCTATCCATTTTAACTACAAGAATGTATGGAGTCTGAACTTCAGTAGCAGATGTGCTATTAACTGGAACATGTGATTCAGTCATACTAAAACTAAAAATAGGTTATTGATATAGATTCATGAAGGTTCATCATATATTCATAATGTACCAATGCTGTGGGGATGTTAGAACTGGACCCCAGCAACTGTTGTACGACGCGACTTAATGATCGGGTGGTCAGGATCTGTGACTTGGTTTATTGTGTGTCATTGTATCTAGATGGAATCGATCGTTGCTCATGATATCAATCACTGGTTTGTAAGACAATTTACAGGCCACCATTATATAGCTGGAACATTGCTGAGTGTGATGTTAAACAAGCAACAAACATAATAAACCAATAAAGGTATAAGAATTTACTGAATTCCCAGTTTGAATGTTGCTTGCTCTGCAGACTTTCCAGACCCTTTCACTGACCGACATGGCCAACAGAGTTCACCTGTCTGGCGCCAAGGAGGCGGAGAAATATGTCCTGCACATGGTACGTACAATCATTATCAACCAACAGAGAGAAGCCCTGTTCTGTCAAATTTACTGTGCATCACTTTACTGTGCAAGCATCCACTGGACATGGGTGTAAATATTCATTACGATACTGGTGATTCTTGATCCGTCATTACCCTACCAGGGAATATGGGACTCACAGCCTGGTACTGCTTGACTAATTAGAAGTAAAATCAAATCATGTTGACTGGGTAAAGGCGATACAGCCCTCAAATGTTACTAGTCATTGAGGACTGCCATTATTGGATCTCAGGCGAGTGGACCAGCAATATTTGTGAAGACTCTTCACTTAAGTGTTTAACTTGTAAGACCTGTGTCACTTCCACTCATTTGGTGCTTTTGTCCCACAGTAAGCCAACATACATGTCTAACTGAAATCATAGCATGTTTTCTAGCCACCATACAGCTGTGATATTGCTGACATGGCTTTTTTAACTTCCCTGTATTCTCTCACTATGACTGAAACATTGCTAAACTGCCACCTCACTCAGCCAGCCATTTATTGACACAAAGACATCAAATTGCAGTGATTATTGTAACTGTCCTGTTTTAACATTGATTTACAATAGTCCTACTACCACCAGCACTTTGTGCTGTCAACATCTCTGTAGTTGCTCATCTTCATGATCTGTTTGTAGCAGTTGTTTTGGTTCTGTCATTGATGCTTGTCACAGATTGATTACCGTACGTCACATCACTCAGTCATTGTCCTCTGGGGATTTCAGTTTAGAATTGACCCCAGTAATGTATACTTGTCTTAAAATGGGTGATCTTGATCAGTTATTTACAGCCTGTTGAGTTAAAGATGAAATAGGGCTGACTGCAGCATAAAATAACAAATATAGAAATAAAACCAAACAAACAGATCACTCAGTCATTATTGCCTGTCTATCACATACATGTTAGCTTGGCATATTATTAAACCACATCCTTGTTGTCCGTAGATAGAGGATGGTGAGATCTATGCAACCATCAACCAGAAAGATGGGATGGTCCGGTTCCAGGACAGCCCGGAGAAGTACAACAACGCAACCATGCTCCTCCAGGTGGATCAGGAGGTAGGCTGCACTGCAACAGGACACACCCATCCAGGGCTGTAGGGATTCACCCAATAGTGATGGATTATGATACTTTGTGCTAGCATATCCCTATTGTATCAATAGAACACATCAAATGGATGAGGGGGAGATGTTGTAGCGTAAGAGCTCTGCCACCACAATTAGTCTTCTCATCCACACGCCTATGACAGATGTTAAAGACTTCATACATGTTATACCTGCTATATACCCCTGAGAAAACTTTCAGACACATGAGTGGACGACCTTGAAGGTCAAGGTCAGACAATATGAATTGGGTGTCAAAGAAGCTTTTGTACACGATAACTTGAGTATTTGTGAATTTAATTTGATGGAACTCAGTATTTGTGAATTTAATTTCATGGAACTTAGCATACATTTTCTCTAAGGCAGGTTCTTAATCGCATCAAAGTTTGGTTGACATACAAATAAGGTCAAGGTCACTAGAGGTCAAATTATGGAAAATGGTTCAAATTAAATGACATTTCCTATTTCATGAACAATCAAAACTTTTTGCAAGCAGTTTAGATGACTTTATAGTAACTTACAACACTGTCATATGTTATGATTGTGAAATACGGTAGCAAGGTCTTTTTTCAAGGCTTGAAATGACTTGTAAATAGTTTCTTTCAGGAAGTATTGTTAATATTGAATGGAGACTTCTTATTTGTAACACCACCAAAGTTTGCCATATGCAATGTTCTCGCAAGTGATTGTTTGATGCTGAAGGCCTAGGTCAATTAGTTAAAAGTAGATGTCCCGAAAAGCTTGTATTTACACAATATCTTGAGCATTTATGAATAAAATTTGACAAAACTTTACCTACATGGTCGTTATGCAGTTCATAGCTGAGATTGAAGGTCAAGGTCATTAAATGAGAAATGTTTCTGTTTCAAAGTTGTACTTCATTGGCCATTTGTTTCTCCATACTGGAAGTGCTCATAGCTTTGTTATTAAGGTGTCTAGAGGCATGGCATGTCTGTTTCAATGTACTGCATTGGGTATGTTTTCCCAAACAGAAACTGATGTCATTAAATAACTTTGTTATTAAGGTTGCTAGAGGCATGTCTGTTTCAATGTACTGCATTGGGTATGTTTTCCCAACAGAAACTGATGTTATTAAATAACTTTGTTATTAAGGTGTCTAGAGGCATGTCATGTTTGTTTCAATGTACTGTGTTAGGTATTTGTTTCACAAACAGAAACTGATGTTATTAAATAACTTTGTTATTAAGGTGGCTAGAGGCATGTCATGTTTGTTTCAATGTACTGTGTTAGGTATGTGTTTTCACAAACAGAAACTGATGTTATTAAATAACTTTGTTATTAAGGTGTCTAGAGGCATATTTACATATGTCTAAGGTTGTCTATGTTGTTAGGTGTGATGGCTGGTATACTATATCCTCATTACTTGTTTCCAGATGCAGAAATGTATAGAGCTTGATGAAAAGTTGAAGACAATGGATCGAGAAATCACCGTTAACCCACAATATGTTCAAAAGGTTTGTGCATAAATACTGCAAGTTTATTGATATGTACTTGCATATATCTGTCAATGCCACTATAACAATCAGCTTGGATCAGTGTTGATGTTTTGCAAGATGGGAGTGTCACAGTTAGGGTTGTAGCTAGTCACTGATGCATTGCAAATTTACACCTGACTATAGGATGCCTACCCAAGTGGAGATTCAGATTTAAATTCTGTATTGATTTAAAAAAAGTAATTTTATTAAGGTGTGCAATAACCCAGCCTGATAACTACTCAAGCTGATGTTACCTTGTCACTTGTCACAAAGCAAGATATCCCCATGAAGATCCAGGTAGAGAAAATGTCTTCAAAAACCCATGCTTGCCGGAAATGGCGACTATGCTTATCGTAAGGGGCGATTAAGGGGATCGGGTGGGCAGGTTTGCCGAGTTGGTTGATGTATGTCATCGTATCCCAATTGTGTAGATCAATGCTTATGATGTCAATCACTGGATTGTCTGGTCCAAATTTGATTAATTACAGCCTGCCATCATATAGCTGAAAGACTGCTGAGTGTGGCGTTACACAACAAACAAACAATACAAACAAACAACACAAGATGCTGAATGTGATTGCATAGTAGTAACAGAATGAGACCATATTATTAACCTGTCATGAGAATTAAACATGAAGTGGATGATGTGAAAACAAAATGCAAATTAAGTAGACATAAGTATTTATATATGTATACTTATACTGTTCACACACACACACACACACACACACACACACACACACACAAACCTCTGAAAAATAAGGTTTGGTTTGTTGTTTAACACCGCACTCAGCAATATTCCAGCTATATGACGGCAGTCTGTAAATAATTGAGTCTGGACCTGACAATCCAGTGATTGACATCATGAGCATAGACTCACGCAATTGGGATACGATGACATGCATCAACCAAGTCAGCGAGCCTGACCACCCGATCGCATTATTCGCCTCTTACGACAAGCCTAATTACCTTTTACAGCAAGCATGGGTTGCTGAACGCCTATTCTATCCCGGAGAAGCTTCACGGGTGGACTGAAGTATTGATACATATACTTATAATGTATATATAAACACACACACACACCAGAAAAATAAGGAGCACCACTTACTATATATTAACTATTACAACAAATTGCACAGAAACCAAAATTGATGCCGATGACATGTTTTTAATGGTTCCATGGCAATAGTTTTTTGACTACCCTTTTATTTGCTCCATCTGCTTTTGTATCCTGTGATAAGATGTAGTTGTTGAGGAAGTCTGGAGGAACACACAGTGTTCTTGTACAAATGTTGGACCAGGTATCGGTGGTTTCTCACACATTCATCGAAATGAGATGAATGTCGTATGTAGATATTTGCAAAAGATGTATGTCAGCTCGGAATGTATGACACTATTTAAGAGATGGTTCTCGACTTGTTTCCAAGTATATGTATGGATCCATCTGTTAGGTATGCAGTGTCACCCTTAGACACATTGTCTCTTGTAGCATTGCTCATAGATTATCTGTGAACGTTTCCCTTTCCCTTTGATTAACTAAAGCATGGGTGGGTGGATGAATTATGAAATTTGATATCTTACCAAGGATACTGATAGCTAAACCACTGCAGACAAGGCAGTTAATTAGCATGATTAGAAGATAAACATACTGTGAGCTAGGTTAATACCTGTAGATCTAACTACGCTAAATGAATTTGGAGGTTTCAAATGTTAAATTTATTAGTGTTACATCTTGAGGTAACCTAGCTCTACATTGAGTAGAGTATCTTTTTCTCCATTCTACTATGACTAAATAAAACACGAACTCTTTGGTGTAAGCAAATATATTGAGTGAAGCGGCATGGGTTGACTCCAGGGTTTTGAGTGGGTTGTTGATCCGAATTACTCGAACATATGACAGGCACTGAAAGCATATAGGGACAGCAACTTGGTAAGCTAACATGAGGTGGGTATCCCTAAAGAAAACTATGCAAGCTTTTGAAAGCTTTCATTCTACACTGCATGTCACCATTACGAGGTCACATTGCTCTTTGTAACGCAAAAGATATAACGTCACAGTCGTATACAGAAAATCTCCAAATTCCAACCTTTCGGTTGTCTCCAAAACTAATTGTACATTCTCTTTGTCGATTTCTATTGTGTTTTCTGCACAAAATGTATTGCCACACATCCCTTGAATATTGTAGTAACTTTACATTTTGTAACCTATAATTGTAGATATAATTATTCAAATATGCCTACCGACAATGACTGAAAAAAGTACTATTCTAGGAATATTAGCTTCTGCAGTGATGCTGCTGACAAATTGAATCAGAGGGGGTTTATTGTAATTTGCCAACCTCTGATTGACCAATGAGAATCGAGTAATTTCCGAATTCATGGTAGAATACTCAGTAGCTCACAGTATTGACAGTTGTTCAGTATCCCCATGTGTAATCCTCATACCCTCTAGGAGATTCTTGTGACAGAATAGGTCCCCAGTTCCCATGCATGTCCACTAGTGAAGATTGTGTGGTTACAATGTTTAACCTTGCTATTGTCCCGAGATCATTCACGTCTGCCACTAGTTTGCCCTGATTATGGACAAGCTGCTGATCTAGCCAGAAAGTGATGTGGTGTAAGCCGGTATTCACTCTCTCCCTGACCCTCAAGGTGACATTGTCTGCCACATCTAAACACTAACCACTGCTAACACTGCTTACAATTTAGATGCACAAGTAATTTATAATACACCTCTCAATTCTCAAGGTACTATATGTTTGTATGAGTCCATCCTCGATTACCTGGTGTATGATATCGCCAATCCAGTGTGATAAGTACCATGGATCCATTCAATGCAAAAAATTATCATTATCCTCATTTCTTTTGTCACTAAATCATCACAGAATTTCTCTTGCTCACAAGTTTGAAATCGCCAATCAAACAGACTCTTCGTAAAGAAAGTTCGGCTAAATTATACTTTCAAAATTGTGTCCTCATACATGTTACAGTAATTCTAGGCAGAAGACTGTTGAAAATGAACATTTGTCTGGAAATATTGTTTTCCTGTCAAAATAGTTTTCCATCGTGGGAGGAAGGTCCTTGTGTTATCAGCTATTCACAGTTGTATTTGAGATGGTTTGGTACTTGTGAGATTGCTGCTTATTTTAATCTTGAAAGTTATGTAACTTGATTGGATGATTATTTTGTAGTGTCCTGTACTTGTATTAGTGTCAGTCGGAACTAGAGTCCAAACAAAGCCATGAAGGCAAATGGGTCCTGGGTATTTATCATAATAGAATGGAAGTATTATACACTGGATAATCGATAACCAATCACTCAGTAGGATAACCAATCAGCAGTGATGACTCAGACCAGCAATTCATGTTTGTTCATGATTTATTTTGCAGCAGTCGGTCGAGACGTATCGACATGATGAATCTAACAGCATTACGCTTTGGGCTTGACCAGACAAGTGGGGTAGCTCTCACCTAGAACTAAGTCCGATATCTCAGTATGAATGTTGTTGGCTTGAATCATTTTCATCTAAGCATCTCAACTGGCACTGTGTTCCTCCCACTGTTAGCTTGGATCATTTGCTGTTTGATGTTGTCAGCAATGGTGTTCTTCACATGTGAACAAGCATAATTAGGGGTAATTTCACGTCATTTCAGTAGCCCTTGCTCTGCTTTCTGTTGTTTTGAAGTAATCAGTTGGGTATGTTTAAGCTCTGTAGTGATGTAGCAGGTGATGAATTTAATTTGTGTGAATCATTCTCATCATAGTCGTCTGTTGGAGGATGTCCACCACTACCAGGGTTACTTCACAATGCTAGAAAATGTTGACTATTTCAGTGCAAAGTTACATCTCCAAAAACTGATCAGAGTTGGTATCTCACTCCAATATATTCACACTGAAATCAACAGAATAGAACAGGATTCAGGGCTGGGACGAGTCCAAATTTACTACCCGGGTACCCACCCCCCAATTACCCAACCCTACCTGGGTACCCACTGTAGGCCTCAGGAGATGTCTCAGATTGGGAACATTTTTAGCATAGCCTTGGAAAAACGTATTCAGATACATGTATAAAACAATCTGGTCATTCATACACTGAAGTTGAATTAAGTTATATCTTTATTCAACCCTATGAAAAATCAGAAGGAATGGGTGGATAGTCAGAAAGATATGCGAACATTAGTGACTTGTTGTGTAACCATAGAGTTCTAGATAATTTTTGTCATAGTATAGTATATAGTATTCACGACCATCCGTCCGTCCTGTGTACGTCCCACCTGTTTGTTGCCGCGATATCTCAAGAACTAAACACTGGATTGTCTTCATATTTGGAACTATGGTGTATATACAGACTCTGTAGACACCAGTCGGTTTTGGTGACCTTGACCCCATTTTCAAGGTCACAGCAGGCAAATCTGCTTTTGGAGTTGGAAAACGGTGTTGCCACGATATCTCAGGAACTAATCGCTGGATTGTTTTCATATTTGGAACTATGGTGTATATACAGACTCCGCAGACACCAGTCGGTTTTGGTGACCTTGACCCCATTTTCAAGGTCACAGCAGGCAACTCTGCTTTTGGAGTTGGAAAACGGTGTTGCCGCGATATCTCAAGAACTAAACACTGGATTGTTTTCATATTTAGAACTATGGTGTATATACAGACTCCGCAGACACCAGTCGGTTTTGGTGACCTTGACCCCATTTTCAAGGTTAAGCAGGCAAATCTGCTTTTGGAGTTGGAAAACGGTGTTGCCGCAATATCTCAAGAACTAATCGCTGGATTGTCTGCATATTTAGAACTATGGTGTATATACAGACTCCGCAGACACCAGTCGGTTTTGGTGACCTTGACCCCATTTTCAAGGTTAAGCAGGCAAATCTGCTTTTGGAGTTGGAAAACGGTGTTGCCGCAATATCTCAAGAACTAATCGCTGGATTGTCTGCATATTTGGTACTATGGTGTATATACAAGCGGGGGACATTTCGTCAGTTTGTGACAAATACTTGTTAAACTCAGTACCCACCACCCGAGCTACCCGTCCCAGCCCTAACAGGATTCCAACAAGAATACAAAATTGAGCCCAAGTTTCAAGTCTGTTATTTCCAACCATGAATGACAAGAGAAGTTTGTGTGTATGGTGTGTGTACAGGTTAAAAACAATTGAGCAACATTTATAAATTTGCCCTATGCTGTTTCTTGGTAGGACCATGTATTCACTTGATGATGTAAGGAAGAGAGTCATGTTGTAGGCAGCTACCACAGGATACCCAGTTTAGTATTGCATTGAGAGTTTTATTAAGTTCAGTAGCATTGTTTTGCTTCTAACAGTCTGCACAGAGCACTGCATTCTGCTTGGTATCCGATGTTGTGTCAAGTGAAACATGGGCCTCTGTAACCTGCGTACTGTACCTGGCTATATATATCTGTGTATTAATTGGAATGTCACTGCCTGGCTTGTTTACAGTATAGTCAGTACTGGCCTCCATTAATTAGTGTTGTATAAATACAGTATAGTCAGTACTGGCCTCCATTAATTAGTGTTGTATAAATACAGTATAGTCAGTACTGGCCTCCATTAATTAGTGGTGTATAAATACAGTATAGTCAGTACTGGCCTCCATTAATTAGTGGTGTATAAATACAGTATAGTCAGTACTGGCCTCCATTAATTAGTGGTGTATAAATACAGCATAGTCAGTACTGGCCTCCATTAATTAGTGGTGTATAAATACAGTATAGTCAGTACTGGCCTCCATTAATTAGTGGTGTATAAATACAGTATAGTCAGTACTGGCCTCCATTAATTAGTGGTGTCTAGGTACAGTATAGTCAGTACTGGCCTCCATTAATTAGTGGTGTCTAGGTACAGTATAATCAGTACTAACCTCCATTAATTAGTGGTGTATAAATACAGTATAGCCAGTACTGGCCTCCATTAATTAGTGGTGTCTATGTACAGTATAACCAGTACCGGCCTCCATTAATTAGTGGTGTCTATGAACAGTATAATCAGTACTAACCTCCATTAATTAGCGGTTTCTAGATACAGTATAGCCAGTACTGGCCTCAATTATTATAGGTGTCTAGTTACAGTATAGTCAGTACTGACCTCCATTAATTAGTGGTGTATAAATACAACATAGTCAGTACTGGCCCCCATTACTTAGTGGTATATAAATACACTATAGTCAGTACTGACCTCCATTAATTAGTGGTGTCTAGGTACAGTATAGACAGGACAGTACTGGCCTCCATTATTTAGTGGTGTCTAGGTACAATATTGCTATTACTGACCTCCATTATTTAGTGGTATATAATTACAGTATCATCAGTATTGACCTCCATTAATTACTGGTGTCTAGATACAGTATAGACAGGACAGTACTGGCCTCCATTAATTAGTGGTGTCTAGGTACCGTATGGACAGTATTGGTCTCCATCAATTAGTGGCGTCAAGGTACAATATAGCCAGTACTGGCCTCCACTAATTAGTGGTGTCTAGGTACCGTATAGACAGTAATGGCCTCCATTAATTAGTGGAGTCTAGGTAGCTGCTAGAATAGCAGTTTGAGCTGTTGTACTACCCTGCTAGAATAGCAGTTTGAGCTGTTGTACTACCCTGATGGAATAGCAGTTTGAGCTGTTGTACTACCCTGATGGAATAGCAGTTTGAGCTGTTGTACTACCCTGATGGAATAGCAGTTTGAGCTGTTGTACTAGCCTGCTGAAATAGCAGTTTGAGCTGTTGTACTAGCCTGCTAGAATAGCAGTTTGAGCTATTGTACAAGCCTGCTAGAATAGCAATTTGAGCTGTTGTACTACCCTGATGGAATAGCAGTTTGAGCTGTTGTACTAGCCTGATGGGATAGCAGTTTGAGCTGTTGTACTATCCTGCTGAAATAGCAGTTTGAGCTGTTGTACTACCCTGATGGAATAGCAGTTTGAGCTGTTGTACTACCCTGATGGAATAGCAGTTTGAACTGTTGTACTACCCTGATGGAATAGCAGTTTGAGCTGTTGTACTACCCTGATGGAATAGCAGTTTGAGCTGTTGTACTAGCCTGCTAGAATAGCAGTTTGAGCTGTTGTACTAGCCTGCTGAAATAGCAGTTTGAGCTGTTGTACAAGCCTGCTAGAATAGCAGTTTGAGCTGTTGTACTTGCCTGCTGGAATAGCAGTTTGAGCTGTTGTACATACAATGTAGGGATCCACATGTAAGCCTAAAGAGAAAAATTAACTGGCAAAGACTGTTGTTGAGTTATTGATGATCATCTTGCGATTCTTAAACGCCATAACTTATGTGTTAAAATTCCACATCTAACATTTAGTATCTTTTTCAGAGTTCTGGTAGCCACGATGATGATATTCCCGGTTCCTCCACCAGCAAAGGTCAAGGCTATTGATGTTGTCATTGCTGCCTATTGGTCTGTCTTAAAAGTGCTACAGTTGTTAGGCCAAAGACTTGTTTATGTACATATGTATTCATTTTGAGCTCATGAAGTGAAAAGTCAGGGAATAATAGTAGTTCCATAAATAATGTACTGGAAGGCCAAGACCTAAATAAGTTTCTTGTCTTTGAAATAAGCTAACACTCTAAAGATGCAAGAAACATTGTAATTGTGATTTAAGAATACTGGATTGCTGCCATACACTTCAGACAAGAACAAGTTGTCCATGCTTGCAGGATCTAATCATCCGAAAAATGTTTCACTTTAGTTATTTCTTGATCATATGATGACCAGTTCAATGTGATATAATTTGGAGAATGCTATGTATATACCCGGTATGTTCTTTACATCTTTGGTAGGAGTTTCTATACTTTACACAGCAAATTCACTGCATAGCAGACGATGAATGTGTCTCAAAATCTTTCATGTACAAGAAGTCTGCAAAAAATCACATGAAAACATGCTTATATGGTAATTTGTTGCAACGTTTGTATGCCTTTTCATAACATGCAAATAAAAGATTAACAGAATCTTGAAAATGTTTGTATGAATTTTATTTCAAAGAACTGTGACATATATTACTTCTTCTTCCTCCTGAATCAACTCATCACCTTTATGGAGGTGGTGGGTTAGCCTTGTGGTGAAAGTGTTGGCTCATCACAGCGAGACCCAGGTTTGATTCCCGACATGGTACAATGTGTGAAGCCCATTCATGGTGTGCCCTGTTGTGACAGGGCTGCCACACTGCTGAAAGTGACACAAAACTCAACTGGCTCACCCCAGCAAGGTCAAAAGTCATTAGGTGGTTCTACCATTCTGCATCACTCCACTTGGCAAAGACAGACTGTGCTCCAGTTTATGTTTACTGTGCAATCATATGAAGTGATGTTTGAATGTCTTGAATCCAACTTGCTGTGATTGGTCCTTTTCATCAGACAGTTTGGGTAATCCTTACAATGAAGCCCTGAGGTAAGTGACAGAACAATAATGTACCTACTCGGCTGTGCAACAAGTAATGTCCAAATACAGTGTGACTTATATGGAGAATATGTTCTGCTGAGAGAACAGTACTTGAAACACATTTGCACATATTTAACTATACAAAAGTTCCACTTCCATCTGAATACATTTTTTTTAAAGAATTTAACAAACTGTCATCTACATGATCCTCAAATCAGCACACTTGCACATCTTGAAATGTCAGTTGAAGTTGTATTCTTTCTCAAACTTCTCAAAGTCTGCTTCTGTGAACACGGTTGACTCCTCTTCTTTAGGTTCATGCGATGTATTGGTCTCTGTATAACCAAATACCTGCCACAAAAGGTCACAATGAAATATTAATTAGTTCAGTTGTCTCATACAGTCATCACATTCAGCATATTCTGGCTCTGAGATAGAGCATACACTGCAGTGTCAACATGACCTTGTACACAGATGGCCATTAGCTTCATACTTGTCACACTGCTGCTCAGTGTGTCACCTATGTCATGGCGTGTCAGTGAGTGAGGTGGGTTTAATGCCACTTTGAACAGTATTTCAGTTCTGTCATGGCATGTCTTAATGTTGGAAGAATTTAGTGAGTGAAGGGTGTTTTATGCTACACACTACAATCACTTGACTTTGTCAGACATGTGAAATTCTGTCTGGCGCAGGTAAACCAAGTATACAGCATCACCCTATGCCAACATCATATACAAATACACAAAATGAGTCGGTACTAGTGCACTTTACCGTTCGCCCTTTTCAGATCCAATTAGCGCTGTGGGGGCTTCAACACACTTGGCTAATTAGTACTTAATTAGCCGACGCTCTACCACTAGACCAAGAGTGACATCACATGTAATTAGTGCTCATTTAACGGGTCATTATCACCTTATTAACACGCATGCACAACAAAGTAAACAATGAATTGCGCAGGCACATCACTGTCCATGCTGACATCACACCCTCTCCTTTTATCTTTTTGAGGAAGCCATGCCTGTCATTGTCAATCAAAATGAGTAACCAATCGAGCGACGAAACACGTTAGAACGGACTATGCTCTAATAGGATTACCCTTATGGGAAACACTGTGAAAAGGTAAGAATTTATGGCTAACCCTAAGGATCGAAAAGGGGTGTTGGATCGCCAAGGCATTTGAGCATGAGCCATGCCAACAGTAAAGCAAGACTCCAGTGGCACTATAGCGCGGCAATTGAGCTGTTGGTAGCGGGCGAAGCTGCGTCCAGTAAACTGCATTGTTGCCAAGATGTCTGGTCAAAACAGAGAAGTGATCATTCCCAGGCTTGTCACCCATCCAGGAATATATCCCTATTCTCCATCCCCTCCACTGCAGCAGCGGCTAATGGCAGTGTAAACTTGACATGAATTCAAGTCATGATGAGAATGCAGCACCACAGCCAGGCATTATGGGCACACTTGCAATCCTCTAACTCCAAATAAACAACACAATAAGTACAACAGAATTTCACTGTCTTTAACATCCAAACTTACACAACACCTGCCACAAGTTATGTCTCACTACCCCAGTTATTAGGCAACAATTGATCACACATCTACATTCCATTTAATAGAGCACAATGATATTAGAATGTATGCCTCCATGTTTACCTTTGTTACATGAAACATACAAACTCACTACACTATCACTAGAACAATAAAGGTAATTTTAATCGGACTGGCAGGAAAGCTGATTTACACGCTGCTTTAGTGAGTGAGAGAGTATAGTTTTACGCTGCATTTAGGAATATTCCAGAAATATCACGGCAGGGGACACACATTGTACCCATGTTGGGAATCGAACCCCGGTCTTCCCCTAGTCTACCCGACCGCCCCACACACTGCTTCAGAGTGAAGGGGGGAGAAGAAGCACATGCATGTACATATATATATAAAAAAAGAAGTAACTTTAGAAATGAGGTAGGAATACAATGCTTGAGTGAACCACTCCATTAATAAATAGTTCCAAATTATTTGAAGCCATGTTTGCATAGCACTCGATCACACATTGATAAACCTCCATCTAAACATGTTTTGGAAAATAATGCAATAGTTTTCCACGCGAGGCAGCAACGCATCATTGAATGGTGCTTACTGAAAGAACTTCCAGCTGGTTACCTTATTTGCATATTTATTGGATCTGATACCAAGCTTATTGGACTGGTTTATTACATGGATAACACTATCCATCACATGATAAAACATCTGACATTTAGGAATTGGTTCAACATCTGTTGAATTCTGACTGACCTTTTTTGTGAAAGTTTGATCTGTTTTGGCAACATCTGTGAGTTGTTGGAGAAGGTGGATGTTGTCAGCTGTGTGATCCTTGCGGGATTCAGCCTGATGCTTCTCTGTAGGAAACAAACCATAAACTGATCAGTCAGCTCACTTGGGCAGACTACAATCTACTCAGTAGGGGTGTCATGATGTGCCTACCTTACATATCACTACATATCATGATACTTAACAATGCTAAATTTCTGACCTTTTTGTGTGAAAATTCTCCATGTTCCATATGGCTAAAACTAAAATATATCTTCACCTGATGAAAGAGTAAGCTTATACTCCGAAACGTTGTGTTCCTGATAATAAAGAAGTTGACATTCATATATTCTCTTCCTTATGTGTATCACTTCTAAATGCCTTTTAAAATGTCTTCATGGTTTCCCGACCGACCTGTAGCGGGTGCCCCCTATCATAACACATTTTCGACAGGTTAATTTAGGTTAATTCTAATAAATTATGAAATGAGATTTAGCATTTTGTTTTGTGATAGTGGCAAGGTAACACTAATCTATGTTGTCATCAGGCCATGTTATAACAAAACTTGAAAACAACAACCTACTTTTGAAAATCAAAAAAGAAATATAACTGAATCAATGCATAGGTAGACATGTTGTGTATCTTGATTTCAGGTGTAAATCATTAATGCATCATTTCATGAATCATGACATCCCTTTCTGTCCAAGGCATCTCTAAGAAAATGTACAACTCTATCTTTGTTTTGAACACTAAAAACATGGTCTCACACAGTCATGAACAGGTATTTGTCCATCATGATTTCACCATGTATGAAATTGCGGATTCAGTTCATCAAAACAAATATAGAAGTTTCATCATCAATGTATCACAAGTCATGTTTAGCCAACATATGTGCCCAAAGTGAAATGCAAGGTATCCTGACGGATGTAGCCACTGACACGTGATGGATGTATGTGTTTGTTCTTCAATGCATCACATATTTGGCTATGATGACACGTATGCTTATCACGCTTATGAACCATGCCACCATGCAAAACCTGATTATGACCAGCCTGGTTGCTGTGGACCACTTCTAGTCCGTAATTCCCACAGGGTGACATATATAACATATCACTGCTCACTCACCAAAATGCTAATTTTGAGCCTTGACTGAGCCCAGTGGGTTAACCACAAACTGGTTGCTAGCACGACCTTGTGTTATCTGGGCCACATTGAGCAATGGGGATTCCATGCAGAGCAGTGCAAAGTGACTGTCCCAATATGTACTGCATCTCGCCTCAACCATTACAAATATATATCAATAATGTGACGAAGGCATATTGTGACACCCCTCGGAAAGACGTCATATTTATATCTGAGATGTCTCTTTGTTATCACAAATCAGCAATATTATGTGAAACATGTATATGCGTGATAATGGACTTTTTGAAGCTATTTTGTTCCAGGATCCCAACAGATCCTCTATAGCTGCATGGTGAATTTGGAGTTATACCTATTGCAGATCTGAAAGCTTTCTTTTTCTTCTTTTTACTTGCATGCTGTTGATGCTGCTTCTGAACGCCCTGTTTGTTTGTATTACTCTGTTTCTTTGCCTTTCCCTTTGCATCTGAAAACAAAGTTTCTTCCAATACAGCAGCGAAGATCTAAAACTATGGTAAAAATATTCATCAAATTATCTTTACAGTACAGTTACAATATATAGATTTAGATTACATTAAAGATAGTGACTTATATTAGATCTACCTTTTTTCTCAAAATTTGTGTCCTCAAATAATTCTAAACTCTTTCTCACAAGTTCTGCTGACATCTCGAGAAAATATGTACACCTTAACCACGTGTTGGTGTGTTGTGATTAAACCTCTGATTCACATTACATTTTTTGAACGACAAATACTCTATGAGCGCATCTTATATACACTGTTTGGAGCTTAAAGAGCGCTTTTCCGGTTCCACCTTATAATCTCAAACCATATCTCTACACAGGATGTAAAGCGTATATGTAAAATTAAAACTTGTCAGCATCTGTTTGTGGTGTTTTAGAGATATATTTTTATCCCAGATTAAGGATGATATAACGTATTGGTCTCTTGTTCTTATTTTAGGGGCTATGTTTAGATTCTAGAGTACCTCATTCACATTGACCGGGCTCCCGTCTACCGATATGTGTACAAGCGCATAACCAGTTGCGCGAACCTACAGTGGAACCAGTTAATGAGACACCGCCACAGCGCCATTCACGGATTTCAGCTTCAGGCGTAAACGTTTGACAAAGTTGAATCAAGTTTAATTGTTTTGTCTCTTGTCAGAAAGGCTTATACAGGTGAGAATTTGCTTGCACGCCGCACGATCTTTCATCGGCTTGTTCTGTACAGTTTGTCATTGGTCGTATTCCGAGAATTTGTGAGTTGAAATGTAAACATAACAAATTTCCGCATGTTTTTGTTTTTGACGATGTTGAAAGTCCTCGACTTTCGTCAGGAGAATATCAAGTATACGGATTAAGCAGCAATGTGTCCAGTGTTTTTTAATGCACACTTAAGCAAACATGACCTTTAGCGTTATACATTTGTCTGCTTTGTCCAGGAATATATCCCTATTCTCCATCCCCTCCACTGCAGCAGCGGCTAATGGCAGTGTAAACTTGACATGAATTCAAGTCATGATGAGAATGCAGCACCACAGCCAGGCATTATGGGCACACTTGCAATCCTCTAACTTTGTCTACTGGAGAAACAAAACTTTGAAAGTACAGCTCAGCACTTATCCAGTGTAATGACACAACGTCATAGAAGTGATCCTCGAGGTTTTTGTTGTTAGTTCTTCCCGTAGTGAGTTTAGGGAGTACCTATGCCCAATAACTTCATAGGTAATTCAGACCACGATTTCACGTATCACAAATACCGCCTAAATTAGTCCATACTTTATTGTAGGGATGGCTATGAAAATAGATTATAGAGATTGATAATAAATAACTAAATATCAATTATCGATAAATACTGGAGAAGTAATTTTGAGCAAATATGCAAGAAAGTCTTTGAAAGAAATCAACATATTTCACTCCACTGGGGAGCAGTGACACATTTATGGACAGATTACTTTGTGGACATTTGAGATGCTTTCCGTCTTCAACAATTGACATTATTGACAAGTCTGTTTTGGTAAATCTAAACTTTATTTCATCACTATAGTTGATGTAAGTTATAATCGATGACAACAATTTTGTATCAATAATTGTTAATATTAATAATCTCATCGACGATAATTCTGATTATCGATCCTTTTGGCGAGCCCTACTTCATGGAGATAAGCAATAAATCATTCTTAATATTCAATCTTAGAGTGACATAACCATACCATTGGCAAGTTGGATACTAGATGATCCATACCCTCAGAGACTTGTACCCAATGGTAATGGCTAACCCATACCGAAAATTCTTGTCACCTTCTGTTTTGGAGCATTATCATGATTATTGCCATAACTTTATTTGGTTGACTCATATTCAAATTTGGAGAATCGTTACCCAAAATTGGATGACTCGTACCCAATAATGTCTTAAAGCAAGGTGTCCAAAACCGAATGGCTTTAACCAGTAAACACCTAAAAACAACAAAAACTATGTTTCTCATCATTTAACCAGCACTAAATTCTCATATATTCTGAAGGGGGCACAGGTGGCCCAGTCATCTAAGGAGCCGTGATTCACTGTGCAGAGTTGCGTCCATTGGGCACGCCAGAAACCTATGATTGTTGGTTTGAATCCCGGTTCGCCCCGATTATGTTTCTAGGTTTGTCAGCACCATACTCAAGCTCACGGGTTCACCGAAGTCGAAAACGTCTGAGACCTACATCACTTCGGGCTTTCCTCCCACATTAAGCTTACACGCCGCGATATAACTGGAATACTGTTCAAAGCGGTTTTAAAAAGCCAACTCACTCACTTTTATATTCTGACCAGCACTTTCATAGGAATGATGTGTGAAGCCGATTTCTGATGTCACCCTTCTGTAATATTGCTGTAATATTGCTAAAAGCGTGGATTGATGCTCATGATATCAATCACTGGATTGTCTGGTTCAAACTCGATAACTTACAGACCGTCGTCATGTAGCTGGCGTTAAACAACCAAACAACCAACTAACCACTTTGATATACTAGTAACACTAGGATTAATTTATTTGAGTTAACTCAATTGGCCGTGGCGGCATATTGTTGTTTTGATATTTAAACTGCTAAGTTCTTGGAAGGTGGCCGGTCCTACTCTAACACACCTATCCTTGTGTCCCATATGTGTGTTTCGGATCTATCTTGATGTGGTGAAACCTCTTCAGCGTTCCCACAAAGCGATTTTTATCCTACTTTATACAACAGCCTTTTCGGAAGTTTCCCTACCACGATTTCATTTTGGATTTGATCAGTTATTCACCGGGCTTTTACTGTCTATCTGCTCCGGTCGCTTCCAACCCTCATGAAACTCGCACTGATATAGCTAATATAGCTTTATACAGTAATTGCACTTTGGCCACAATCATGGAAGGATGTTTCTGGAAATCTGATGTGGTTTTCGCATCACACTACCTTCGAGACATCTTTGTGACTGATGTCCAAGGTCTGCATCTGCTTGGCTCATTGGTTCTCGCACAGCAAATCCCCAGGACCCATCTGCGCAGATAGAGTGAGGTGTGTACCCGATCAAGTTCCAGTGTCCACTACACCTTCTCTCTCTATATATATACAATAATCCTTGGCATTATTCTTTAAATTTATTATACTTTTTTGGGTTCTCCCATACTGATTTTTCGATTGGAGTCTGTAGAGACTTTGGTCTTCATCTGGAAGTCGCCGTCAGGCGCAGCTGGATTCCGGTGTCCCAATCATCTATTCCACTCACCTCTGCCTTCTGCATGGGTTGTTGGGTATTGGTTGGACAATACTTTTGTGGATATGGTCGATTGTTTCTCTTCTCGTCTTAACCTCCTGTTTCTATCCCTGAGGCGTGATTGATGGCTTTGACAACAAGTTAAAAGAGATGCCAAGCTGGCTTGGGCTATCATCCTTGGGAGATCATTGGAGATAGTGATACCCGTCTTGTAGCATCGATTGGCTGGAGTCCATCTCTGAACGGGTTATGAGTCGTACATTGTATCATGGGGCTTCACAATTATGAGCCTTTATGTATAAACACATATTGTGCCTGATTTTATGTATTTCATTTGTTCACGTATCAGGGTCACAACAGTTATTTGGAGTGTTTCTTACCTATCCACGAGCTTTGTCTTATGACACAAGACAGTGTTACTTAATATTGTTCTGTATCACTGTTTGGCACCAGCTTTGGATTTGCTAGGGATTTGCATCCCACCATCCAACTATGGGATAAATGCATAGTGTGAGATAGGATAATCAAAATTTTTTGTAAACTTTACAAATAAATTGTACTAAGCAATGCTTACCCTATCTCACACATTAAATGCCCACCCGTTCTTCCCCACATCACAATTCCTCTAGCATGCATACTTGGCTTGTTGCGGTTTGCGTGATTTACTCTGCTTGGTTCCAGTGAAAATGTCGCAGGTTTTATCATTACAATGTACACTTTATGGGGATTTTGTCATGTGTGTAACTTGTGTGGCTATATATTTTTAGAGTGTCACAGGAGTCATTGGTACTTGATGAGTTGATAGGTTCTCTCCCTAGATGTTGTTCTACCATTTTTCATGAATTTTAGGGTTTGAATGTTTGAAAAGGATAAAGTAGTTTTTTTAAAGATTTCTTTTAAGGTGTACAAATTCAATTTTTCAAGCTTGATTATTTAAAAAAAATAATTTTAGGATTAGGGAAAACCTTTTTAATATGAATCTAGTAACAAACTAAAACTAACAAATGTATAAGTTCAGGGAAAGCAAAATAATTTCTTAAAAGGAGTATAAAACTGTCAGTTAGCTTAAAACGTTAGACATAAGACTCAAATGTACTTATCTGTTGAAAGGTTATTTGTTTGTTCCTGCTTGTCCAGTGTATTTACATTTTTATCAATTTCATCATGTTCATTCGATCACTGCAATATAAAGGTCATTTTCATATTCTCAGTCTACATTGTCGATGTCTGTCAAGATGGTCAATTTTATATTCTCAGTCTACATTGTCGGATGTCTGTCAAGATGGTCATTTTTATATTCTCAGTCTACATTGTCGGATGTCTGTCAAGATGGTCATTTTTATATTCTCAGTCTACATTGTCGATGTCTGTCAAGATGGTCATTTTTATATTCTCAGTCTACATTGTCGGATGTCTGTCAAGATGGTCATTTTCAGATTCTCAGTCTACATTGTCGATGTGTCAACATGATCATTTTTATATTCTCAGTCTACATTGTCAGATGTCTGTCAACATGGTCATTTTCAGATTCTCTGTCTACATTGTCAGATGTCTGTCAACATGGTCATTTTCATATTCTCAGTCTACATTGTCAGATGTCTGTCAACATGGTCATTTTCAGATTCTCAGTCTACATTGTCAGATGTCTGTCAACATGATCATTTTCATATTCTCAGTCTACATTGTCAGATGTCTGGCAACATGGTCATTTTCATATTCTCAGTCTACATTGTCAGATGTCTGTCAACATGATCATTTTCATATTCTCAGTCTACATTGTCAGATGTCTGTCAACATGATCATTTTCAGATTCTCAGTCTACATTGTCAGATGTCTGGCAACATGGTCAATGATATTGGTAATGATACAATTTATCTATTGACCAGCTAGAACACGTAGAACGCACCTGTGAAGAGGGGATTTTTATTGCCTAGTCATGGCCAGAAGCAACAAAAGCATGGTACATGTGTTAAAGATCTTTTAATGATGGGCTGTATTTCATACTAGCCCTGTTATGAACTATAAATATGATAAAGGTGAAAGAGATTTCTGGCAAAGGAAAACGTGATCTTCTTTGGTGTTTTAACAATAGCCTACAGAGACTAAAATTATTGATTTTTTGCCATTTACATGATTAACCAGGTTAATGTAAACTTTGTTGGCTCTCAGAGTCATGTTGTTCTGAAATAAAATTACTTCGTTTGTTGTCATAGTAACTGAAATTGGCCTACAATAATACTTCTGCTTCTCATGTTGACTTGACCTTGGATAGCATCTATATTTTCTCCCTTTAAGGCATTGTGACATGCTCTGATGGCCTTGTACTGATTCTGATAGCTTTAATGTTGTCATAATGAATGGCTTAACATGTAGCTATATAAACCAAACTTTAACATGGTAAGGATATTCATTGCATCAGAGAGCGTCAGTTGTAGGAGTGACACTGTTGGTTGTATGATGTGTGACAGTGACAGTGACAGTTATCTGATAGGTGAGTATGGTGGGAGCGTCAGTTGTAGGAGTGACACTGTTGGTTGTATGATGTGTGACAGTGACAGATATCTGATAGGTGAGTATGGTGGGAGCGTCAGTTGTAGGAGTGACACTGTTGGTTGTATGATGTGTGACAGTGACAGTGACAGTTATCTGATAGGTGAGTATGGTGGGAGTGTCAGTTGTAGGAGTGACACTGTTGGTTGTATGATGTGTGACAGTGACAGATATCTGATAGGTGAGTATGGTGGGAGTGTCAGTTATCTGATAGGTGAGTATGGTGGGAGCGTCAGTTGTAGGAGTGACACTGTTGGTTGCATGATGTGTGACAGTGACAGATATCTGATAGGTGAGTATGGTGGGAGTGTCAGTTGTAGGAGTGACACTGTTGGTTGTATGATGTGTGACAGTGACAGTGTCAGTTATCTGATAGGTGAGTATGGTGGGAGCGTCAGTTGTAGGAGTGACACTGTTGGTTGCATGATGTGTGACAGTTATCTGATAGGTGAGTATGGTGGGAGTGTCAGTTGTAGGAGTGACACTGTTGGTTGTATGATGTGTGACAGTTATCTGATAGGTGAGTATGGTGGGAGCGTCAGTTGTAGGAGTGACACTGTTGGTTGCATGATGTGTGACAGTGACAGATATCTGATAGGTGAGTATGGTGGGAGTGTCAGTTGTAGGAGTGACACTGTTGGTTGTATGATGTGTGACAGTTATCTGATAGGTGAGTATGGTGGGAGCTTCAGTTGTAGGAGTGACACTGTTGGTTGTATGATGTGTGACAGTGACAGTGACAGTTATCTGATAGGTGAGTATGGTGGGAGTGTCAGTTGTAGGAGTGACACTGTTGGTTGTATGATGTGTGACAGTGACAGTTATCTGATAGGTGAGTATGGTGGGAGCGTCAGTTGTAGGAGTGACACTGTTGGTTGTATGATGTGTGACAGTGACAGATATCTGATAGGTGAGTATGGTGGGAGTGTCAGTTGTCTGATGGGTGAGTATGGTGGGAGCGTCAGTTGTACGAGTGACACTGTTGGTTGTATGATGTGTGACAGTGACATATCTGATAGGTGAGTATGGTGGGAGCGTCAGTTGTAGGAGTGACACTGTTGGTTGTATGATGTGTGACAGTGACAGTTATCTGATAGGTGAGTATGGTGGGAGTGTCAGTTGTAGGAGTGACACTGTTGGTTGTATGATGTGTGACAGTTATCTGATAGGTGAGTATGGTGGGAGCTTCAGTTGTAGGAGTGACACTGTGGGTTGTATGATGTGTGACGGTGACAGTTATCTGATAGGTGAGAATGGTGGGAGCGTCAGTTGTAGGAGTGACACTGTGGGTTGTATGATGTGTGACAGTGACAGTTATCTGATAGGTGAGTATGGTGGGAGCTTCAGTTGTAGGAGTGACACTGTGGGTTGTATGATGTGTGACGGTGACAGTTATCTGATAGGTGAGTATGGTGAGAGCGTCAGTTGTAGGAGTGACACTTGGTTGTATGATGTGTGACAGTGACAGTTATCTGATAGGTGAGTATGGTGGGAGCTTCAGTTGTAGGAGTGACACTGTGGGTTGTATGATGTGTGACAGTGACAGTTGTCTGATAGGTGAGTATGGTGGGAGCGTCAGTTGTAGGAGTGACACTGTTGGTTGTATGATGTGTGACAGTGACAGTTATCTGATGGTGAGTATGGTGGGAGTGTCAGTTGTCTGATAGGTGAGTATGGTGGGAGCGTCAGCTGTAGGAGTGACACTGTTGGTTGTATGATGTGTGACAGTGACAGTTATCTGATAGGTGAGTATGGTGGGAGTGTCAGTTGTCTGATAGGTGAGTATGGTGGGAGTGTCAGCTGTAGGAGTGACACTGTTGGTTGTATGATGTGTGACAGTGACAGTTATCTGATAGGTGAGTATGGTGGGAGCGTCAGCTGTAGGAGTGACGCTGTTGTTTGTATGTGTAACTTTGAATGCCTCCATTACATCAGTGCCAGAAATCCTGTATTTCAGCTGTCATCACACTAAAACATTTTAGATTTTCAACAAAAGTCCTCTACACTATCAACTATCCATAACCATACTAGTGGTGTCTCTCTCCTCGAACCTCTGCACATGCACAGCCAGGTAGTCTTCACTACGCTCAGTTCAGTCAATAAGATTGGACGTGGATATAATGGTAGTATAATGGAAGTTTAACACATATTTGCTTATGTTTTCCCAAAATGGCCCTTTTGAGGTATTTCGGGATTATGTTGATCTAATATTGGAGAAAGGATTCTAGATGCAGGATGATTTTCTCCACCCGAGACAGGTGCAATGCCACAACTTTCCCTGAATCTTTAGAAGGAACTACTAAAAGACCAGCAGTCCATGCTGGACAAAGGCCAGACATGAGCGTTATGGACATGGCGCCCCAGCAGGCTGAGAAGGGTCCCTCGGCCAGGTGGACACCGAGGGGAGCAAGTGTCATGGCAGGGTGATTTGGATATGTTGCAGGGAACTCTTTCGATATATAACATCAATCAAAATGTTGATAAAAGGCAGACAAGGTTTGGGAAATCCGGGCATTTTGTCAGAATAACCCTGAGCATTCTGATGGAATGCCTGGGACTTCCAGCATCTTGACTACCTTTTAGGTTTGTCAAGAAAATAAAGGCCCTGTAAAAACAATAGGGAGACGTCAATAAAGGTTTAAAATTGTAGTTTTGCAACAGAAATGACAGCAGACTAGGTGGATGAGGGCGGCAGGATAGTTGACACCCTCTAGGTCACTTTGTTGCTTCAGAGCGCTGTGGCGCCTGCTACATTTGCATCGTTGCTATGCGACCATCTTGGCAACAGGTATATTTAATAATGGTCAAGACATCTTCTACAGTGGCTTGGGACGGTCGGGTAGCCTACTTTTAGGCAAAAGATATATGTATATATACATACACACTTGTGTTTCAGGAAACTGGACTTTTTTAGTCACTTAACTCCCTTGCCTTGGGAAGATGTGCTTCAGAGTGCTGCAGCACCTACAACCACTTCATTGCTTCAAAGTGCTGCAGCACCTACAGCCACTTCATTGCTCCAGAGTGCTGCAGCACCTTCTACAGCCACTTCATTGCTTCAGAGTGCTGCAGCACCTACAGCCACTTCATTGCTTCAGAGTGCTGCAGCACCTACTCTGCACTTCATTGCTTCAGAGTAATGCAGCACCTTCTACAGCCACTTCATTGCTTCAGAGTGCTGCAGCACCTTCTACAGCCACTTCATTGCTTCTGAGTGCTGCAGCACCTTCTACAGCCACTTCATTGTTTCAGAGTGCTGCAGCACCTTCTACAGCCACTTCATTGCCTCAGAGTGCTGCAGCACCTTCTACAGCCACTTCATTGCCTCAGAGTGCTGCAGCACCTTCTACAGCCACTTCATTCCCACAGAGTGCTGCAGCACCTACTCTGCCACTTCATTGCTTCAGAGTGCTGCAGCACCTTCTACAGCCACTTCATCGCTCTAGCATGCTGCAGCACTTTCTACAGCCATCTGGTGCAGCACCTTCGAGGTCTTCAGTGCTTTCCAGTGAGTTGTCATGTGCAACTGTCTTGTGACTTGATGACTACAGCATCCTCAGGTTTACAGGCATCTGGAGGAATCCACTTGCGATGGACCATCTCAACATGAGAATAGGTCGTATGTTATCTAAGGAGTCGCTACTGTGTGGTTATCGTCCCTTCAGTAGGGGATGTCTCCATAATGCCTCCCAGAAACCTTGCAGTCTTGAAAACATTTATATTCTACAGAAGCAGGCAATAAGAGAGACCCCGTGGGATCAGCTCTCAGTCAGACAAGAAGACTGCACATAAAATGTCTGGAGTGAGTGAGTGAGTATGTGTCACGCTGCTTTTAGCAATGTTCCAGCAATATGGTCTTCACACATTGTACCCATGTGAGGAATCAAACCCAGGTCTTTGGCTTAACCATTAGACTACCCCACCGCCCCTAAACTGTCCGGTATTTCTAGCAACAGGTTATTTAAGTAATGCTTCACTCATCGTTTGATTCTATAGGAATTTGAGACAATAAACGTAGGTCTTGCAACCTGAAGCATGGTTGTCATTGAGCAGGCAAAGGTCATGGTTGCATTCTTTAAGTTGGCACATGCAGAATTGACAGTGCACCTGTTGTTTACAAAACTGCTCCATGCCCTGTCATGCCTCAGTGGCTACAGGTGTTTCAAGTAACATCGACCCAACACTTGGGAAGATGGATAGGTTTTGTTTTTTTGTATATATTGTTTTAGATAGTTTAACAGATGGCTTGTTTCATTGTGTTGAGAGTGAGTGAGTATTGTTTTCGCCGTGTTTAGCAATATTCCAGCAATATCATGGCAGGGGACACCAGGAATGGTTTTCACATATTGTACCCATGTGGGGAATCGAATCCGGATCTTCGGCGTGACGAATGAAGGCTTTAACAGCTAGGCTACCCCACTGCCTCCATTGTGTTGAGAACTGATTTTAGTTTGAAAGTTTCCTGAATTTGTAGGTCCAGATAGCTACATCAATATGGTATGTGGAACATGTAGCTTTTTTGCAAATCTTATATATTGGTTTCTTGACAACTGTTTCCAGCTTTGATAAAAATATTATAGTTCTAAGTGAAACAATGGGTTATCCGGGTTACCTGAAACACAAGTATATATTTCTTTTGTCTGAAAGTGATCGATGAGATATATGTCCTGTAATTAGTCAATCAATTGAATGTGTCATTTTCTTTATGAAAGGATTATTGTCAAATAAGGATTGAGACATTAAGCTGGCATGTTGTGATGTATTGATCTGGCATCAACATGATGCCGTTATTAGGACTAGGACACAGAGGAGAGTTCACTATGTCCATGGCTAAGCTGTTTATGTGGGAGGGAGGCTTGTTGCCAGATACATGCAAGCATTCAAGGCAAACAGATTGTATAGTCTCAGTCTTCGAATCAGTGGGCGTGCAGTCCCAGTAGACAGTTTACATTAATGAAGCTACTGCAAGGAGGTCATTTTAATAGGCCAGCTTGCACATAGGGACTTCAGGCATTTTCTGCTGGTCAGGTGAGATGTGTGGGTTTGAATGCCTATTGGAAAAGGTTTCTTTAATCTCTTTGAGTTGAGTGAAGTCATAAACATGTTGAATGTCAAGGTCATGGTATATTGTTTGTCCTCTGTTTTTGTGAATGTTTTTGAATCTGGTTATCATTTATTGTCATGATTATGTTACATGTTTTGACATTTTCCTCTGTTCATCACAGATTGTCATGGCATTTTGTTTTTTTCTCATCTTCCTGAGGCAAGGGACTTAAATGACTGTAAAAGGGCAGTTTCCACCATTGCCAAACTAGGCTGTAATTTCTGGGCTCGATTGTAGCGCCGCCAGTGGCTATTATGAGTTATGTCCGTTCTATGTCTCTCCTGAATTTGACCAATCAGATTCCACCTTTCATATCACTTGCATTTGCTTCAAACAAAATGGCGGTACCCAGTTAAGATGATCTGTTCGATGATCAAAATCTATACTGTTATAAAAGGGTCCTTCTTCGTGAAATGCATCAAATCATGTGAACACCTTGATTAAAATCATGAAAAGATTTGCAAAATATCTGTTGATGCCGAGTTGGCGATACACCTTTTTTGCAAATCCTGGAATCAACCGAAATCTGCACGGCAGTTTATGAAACTGATGTCAATTTCGTTACGCTGCGCTCATCCAGTTGTTTCATCACATTCGTGCATGTCTTGTTTGAATGTTCTTTTACCATATTTACTGTATTATATTTGGTATTTTTCATTTAGAGCAGTAGGACTGAGCCATGTCATCTCCAAACAACGCCCCTCAAGCCCAGGCTATGAACAATGATATCATTTCGGGATCTGCTTCCCATGGCCACCGCTTCCTGATTCCTAGTCCGATACCTACCCGCAGGTCCAGGACCTTCTCAGCGTGAGTACACCTTGTACAATTAGTTCAGTGGGATGAGTCGGGGTGTACTATCTGGCCACACTGTTCTGAAGGATGCAGTGATGTACACATGCAATACTTACCCACAAACTGCAAGGAATTATGAGTAACAAGTGAATTAAACAAGTAACTTTCAACATTATTTCAAGAGAGACAGATAATCTGTAAGCTCTGAGTTGGTTATTCTTTATAAAACCTGTTGTCTTTTTTTTTTATAAATGTGAAAGATGGGGATTTTCTGATTTTAAATAGAGACATAGCTCAGTTTTTCTATATTTGGAAGGATGTAACATAAGATTGTGTGTGACCTCGTGAACAATGGCAGATGTCATCCTCAGTAAGCACTAGGGCTGTTACGATTCACTCGCGTATTCGGTGAATCGAACCGAACCATTCATGAATTGAATTCGTTATTCATGGCCACTAGAATCGAATATTTATGATTATGCTATCATGTATATTTACATTTCCTGTACTTAAAAATATCCATAACAACATATTATATGCATAGATTTCTTTCAATGACAACACTCTAATAATATTTAATTTAAAGTATTGTTTTCAATGGTCATTGTCGCATTTGAGCAGATACTAGTACCTGGCTACGTGCAGTATGTAAATGTATAATTTATTGATAATTAACAAACCATGTCAAATAAATTATGATGTTATTGTTTCACTGAATATAATAAATAATACATAAACTGCTGACTTGTTATTGTAATTGTGAATTAATATTCGTATTCGTTACCCTATATTCGTGATATGAATCGTATTCACCTCATAGTGTATTCCTTGCAGCCCTAGTTAGCACTGAGGCGTTCATGTGTCACATTACTATGGGCCTCTTCACAAACATGAGAACAATGAACAACTGATGCAAACTAGATATGAATCAAAATAATAATGCTCCATGAGAATTATTGGAATAGTTTGGCCTCTATGCATGTCCCCTTGGTTTTTCTATATGTATATAGATCATTGTAGATACAAACATGCTGAGCCAGTTTTTGATATTTCTTTTTATGATCATACATGTCATAACCTGAAAAAGCGTTTATTTGATAAATTATTAACCAAACAGTGGTGACTGTATTCCTGTTGGTGTGTTTGACATGTGACCTCCGACAATGATATCATTCCCAATGAACTCTCCAGCTCATGACATCTTTGATCCACTGTCAGTATATAGGCATGATGTTGGAGCAAGTGTATTCCTCAGTGTTCCTGTTTACTGGTAATTACCAGTATTTTACCGGTAATTCAGGTGACTTCCAGTCCCTCTGGACCGCCAAATAAAGTACCATATAAATCTTTGCTGTTGAACAAAGCATTGGCGATATTCATAAAAGTACGTTTTTCAAATGAAGTCAGCTTGTCTGTTACCATCAGCAGGGTTAGAAACTAACAGTTTTTGTCCGCTAGTCCTTATAATGATAACATATAGCAAAACCCTTAAAATGGGTCAATTTCCACTCGTCCTTAGGATACCTTTACTATTGGGCAGTTTGGTAAGGACTACAGCAATGTACAGGACTAGTGTCTATTTTTATTGCAGGGAAATAACATTTTGCTTTGCCTCGAGGTTAAATATCTGTTTGTAGTGACTTTGTCTCAAAATATTAAAAAAAGGAGAAAATTGTGACTGAAGTTAGTGTGAATGATGTATAGATCTAATTAAGTTACTTCAGAGATGATGTCTTTGCACTGAACATGATGTTGAAAGAATTAAAACCAAGTAATTTTCATACATTTTTTTATTTGTTGAAAGTTGGGACTGGCAAAGGGGGAACTGGTAATTATTAGAGTTGTCATTCCACCAGAACTGTCAGTTTCAAAAGCCAGCGGGAACCCTGATTCATGTAAACTTGTGCCATTAATCTTGTAGAATGCAGAATTATCTATTACAATATGATACAAACATGGCAATACAATTTCTTTTACAAATTTGACCAATCTGCACAGCCATATTTACAATATGGATTGATATGTAATCGTGCAATATATGTCAATATTGTCTGACATAGCAATACTCATCATTGCTCATCCTGGGGCCACGGAGAACCAAAAAGGGGATATTGTAAAAACATAGCTCTGATTGAAATGTGACATCGGTTATGAAAAATGACCCATAAAAAAACAGCATATTACAACAGGTCAACATGTCTGCTTAAATAACAGTTTTTGATAACTCTTGTATGCACACCTGTATTACCATGAGATAAAATTATTTTATAATTCGTTTTCATTCCATTTCACACATGCTCCTCAGCAGTCTGACTTTAGCTGCTAGTCCAACCCAAGTCTAGTAAAATTCTTTTACATCCAGTAAGTTCAATAATGCTGAGAACCAACTTCAAGCGAGTAGACTCAAAAACTTTTTGCACAGACTGCCTCGGTGTTGGAAACCAAGCTTGAAGGTCAAGGTTATAACCCTTAATTTGGTGATAGTTAAGTTACAATGATTCAATAAAAGAACGATTAAGTATTATGTGCCCTCAAGTCTCAGGGGGATGACAATTGAATTGGGGGTGGGGGAATGGGTGGCAGGGGTGTTCA
The DNA here is from genome assembly GCF_023055435.1 of Haliotis rufescens. Taxonomy (NCBI): domain Eukaryota; kingdom Metazoa; phylum Mollusca; class Gastropoda; order Lepetellida; family Haliotidae; genus Haliotis; species Haliotis rufescens. The sequence goes on from NW_025963979.1 coordinate 6,112,821, forward strand.
ATTACCGGTAGTATGCCCGACTTGCCCGACCCATGAATATTAAGTGCTGGGCAAGTGGGATAATTTGGTTACCCTCGGCAAGTATGAAATTCTGCGGTATTAACTTTATAACTTAGAAGATGCATTGTGTATTTGTCAGCTTCAGATGGGTACCTGAGTTGTCATTGTTTTTCAGTCCTCAGCAGCACATCTCCCTTTAGCTGTTGCTTCACTTGATAAAGTTCTGTTGTTAAATTGGTTGTGATTTTTCCACCATGTGGTGTGTTATTGTAACTTGAGAGTTGTGTATCTCGTGGCACTGTGCGATTAGTTCTTGTTCATCCTATCTCAGTGAGGATGTCCAGAAGATGGTCACTTTAGATTTATGTCTACATTTCTAAGACTGTCATGTTATCATATTACACCTGCTCCTAGCTGAATACCTTGACATTCATTGCAGTATGGACGTGATAACAGAGGAAATAAGATTTTGTAATGGAGCCGATATTAATACCTTATCTCTTACTATTCTTACGGTGTTGCCTGTATATGAATAAGTAAGGTCATGAAGTGAATCTTCAATGTTGTTCTCTCCTTGCAAATTGAATTGTCTGGTACATGATATGTTTTCAGCTTCAACATGTTCAAACATGAGCAAGATAACCGGTTACTGCGTGTATACTTACATTGTGGTCATAATATTTCTTTGCGGTATCATCCTACTAGGTACGCAGATTGGCTTTGGAGGTGGTAGATCATTTGTCAGAAACCTGATGGTGATGTTTGATACATTAATGTTTTTGATTGCCAATGGTCTAGTAAATAAATCCAATCTTACGAGCACAATCTCATGAAAATAATACATCCAAGAAATGAATGAATGCACATGAATGCTGATAAGCCTAACCGAACATAGAATGTAAGTTGTGCAAGTTACTTAATATTTAAGAACAAATTTATTGGTTTACAAACAACTGAAGTTAGAAAAATATAATAAGATGATATTTGACAAATCTTTTCAGGGTTTGACTTTTTTGAGAAATATCATTATTAAGCATTGTCATAAAGCATGATCATTCCTCCTGTTGGGAGGACAGAGTTAATTCCATTACAAGCTCCGGACTCCTGTTAGTATTTTAAAGTTCAATAATGAAAACCAAGGGCGATATCCGTTTGGTATTAACCCCACTTTTGTTGCAAATGTTTGTGGGTGTTTGAGGTGAGAGAATCTTCTGAAACTGGTGTCAAGCCATTGACAACCCACACAAAATATGAATATAGAGGTTTTTATTATTCTTGTATGTTTTCTACAATCAACCATCTTTCAGCTTCCTGACACAGTGGAGTTAACTGACTGAAAGTTCCAGTTGTCACCCTTGCTGTACTAGGCTGGAATTTCTAGACTTGATCGTAGCCCCACCAGTGACAATTACAAGTTATGTCCCTCCAATGTCTCCCCCCCCCCCCCCCCCCCCCAATCATATTCAACATGGATTATTTCGGATCTGTATTTAGACAGACATTGGCATTGATGATGATTCTTGGTTTGAATTCAGTAGTTTAATTATACCATACTGGTGTGTTTTCTGTTCTATTTCACTCCTTCTTTCCATAGGGTATATTTTAAGGTTATATTTGGATTCTATCTATATAACACATAACATTGCTTCGTGCGCAACACAGAATGTGTAAGCGGGAAAAACAACTAAACACTGTTTTATTGAAGAATGTTTTTAAAACACAGGTTTTTTTTACAATTAAAAAAAAGGAAGACACACCTTGTACTTTTTGATTACTTTTTTTTATTGGTATGCAGTAACTAGATTAAGAAACTCAGAAGTTGAAGAAATAGAAATAACTTATTACATGTATCGTATATGTATAAGAAATATATGAAGAATGGGAATTATTTATTACACAATTAAACACTGGACGGAGAAAAAAACATGAGGGGCGCAGCGCAGAGTGGTTTATTCTCCCTCCTGTGTTTTATTGTACGATACAATGGCCACGAGTCGCTGATTTCTGATTTGAGATATTAACATTATGTACAGCCTCTTGAAGGATGTTGATAAATGTTCAAGTTTTAAAAATATTTACCCAAATTTTAATAATGATGACTCACTGAATAGAAACCGACGTTGGAAATGTCGGACAAGTCCATTTTGCAAACAGGTGGATTTAGTTTGGTGTTTCTCGCATATTTTCACAATCCTCACATCGATCATCTGTACCTTTTCTCCTAATACTGATTGTCATATCGTTAGGCCATTGCATTTATCTGCGGAACCCATCTATATCTATAGGAAACAACTTATACTAGACACTTCCCTCTCAAATATAACGTCGTCCAATATATGACGTCATCTAGTTGTGAGTGCATATTCGAATCTCCAGAAATAATGTCCTGATAGAACAATGTTTTATCGTGAAATAAACCATGCCTAGTTCTTCATTGTTCTTTGCGATTTATCTTGTAGCTATCTCATATAATGTGTTAAAAATGTCTGCCCTGGTCACTAGGCGATAATGTTATAAAAAGAGCAGTATTGGCTGTCTTATTAAGAGTATTGATTTGTCTTGTTCAATGCTGACCTATGCTGTGTCTATTAGTGTATATGTCTATGTGTTTATGTCAGCATCTGATGCCGTGTTTACCTCATCTTAATTTGGTTTGATACACCATGTACATGTCATGCATTCCATGTTTGCTCTATGGGGAGTTTTTCATGTATTATCAAGTTACGATATGTCATGTTCTGCCAAGTTTGCCAAGTGTTTGTATTGCCTTGCATTAGCACCCGACGCCACCTTTGCCATGCTGTTTACTTTGCCAAAGTACACAATGTAGATGTCCAACTTTCCATTTTACATGTATTATTATTTATTACATTTCATGCTGCCATGTTTGCCAAAGTGTTGTATTCTGTTATGTCCCAGTAGTTCAGTTCAATAAATATTATTGCGCCCGATCATTTTAAGAATTGATTGTGGTGATCATGCTGATGATGTGCTGAAGGATGTTTCGGTAAACAATTGAACATAGACAAAGAGAGCAAAACAAATTCCACAGAAAATGTTTTGTTGTAATTCTGTTTATTTTTACCAATTTCTTGGATATAATTATAGGGTCAACAAGAAAGTTTTCCCCGAGCAGTTTTCTGGTGCTGATTCGTGAGTTTGATATTGATTCCAGATTATTGGCGCTTGTGGTAACCTTGACGATCTCCAAGTGAGGGTGTAAAGTGTGTAATTTAGGCCTGTTGTTAGCCGTCAAGGTGGCATTGTTACTGTGAGCTGTTAGCTGCCTCACTTTGAGATGTCTTTGGTCGACCCCAGTACAAACCTATCTGTCATGTCTTTGGGCAAATGTGTAAATCCAGGAGAAAAGGTTAAATTAGAACAGAAGAGGCAGTAACAGGGCTCAAGGGACTTCGTCCATCTATACAAGTTGAGTCAATCAAGGAATTGTGATCCCAGAGCTTAAGCAGAAGGACAGCCTTATTCTGTTCAATTATATGCCACACTTTTACACAAATTAGATTATCCTTATGTTTCAATGCGAGTCTCTGTGAACTTGGTCTGACAGTTGGTGGAGGGTATTACAAATTAGAAAAAGAATATTTGACAGAAAAACTAAACTGAAATTGATGGATCGGATTATCATGTTTATGTCGTGTGTGAGTGTCATTATGTCAGTATTTTTAACAAAAAGAGCTTCTGCTAGTATATCTGGAAACACAAGTTTGGGGAATCAGGTTCCTTAAGTAACCTGCTCAGAGTGATGAATACAAGTTTGTTTGTTTGTTGGTTAACACTGCACTCAACAATATTCTGGTGATCTGTAAATAATCAAGTCTTGGTCATACAATCCTGTGATTGGCATCATGAGCATTGATACATGCAATTAGGATACAATGACATGCATCAACCAAGTCAGCGAGTCTGACTGGCAGATCCCATTAGTCACCTCTTACGACAAGCATAGTTCAAATACCAAATGAGAATGATTTGTTTGGGTGAAAAAAGTACCTGGAACACTGTTCTTTAGCAGTATTGTATGTTACCATGGTGAGAGCTTAGAGGTGTGGCCATGGTTAGAGGTTAGAGGTGTGAAGTGACTGTTGCTGGTTATCAGCCAGTGTTGTACAGAAATAATTATGTGATAAAGGTGTTCATTCTCCTTTTGTAAAGATTAATTTCAGCATAATTCAAGTTGAAAAATGTGGTTGTAAAATATAAAAATGGCCCCTGATTGCATGGTGTCTACATGGTCTAAGTGCTGAGTGTTTTCTTATAATTATTCATAGATTCAATGAAGTTTGAAATGTTTTCACCTGACAATCGATTATCATGATTATGGACTCATATGATTAATAATTGCATTGTTAACATGTATACAATCAAATAGCAGCCATAAGTTTAAGTCATGAATTCATCTAAAACATAACTAGCTTTGGATGTTGTGGTTGTGACTGCAAAAGACTGGTGAACAATGCTAATTGGGAATATGTGACGGTGACCAGTTGGTAAAAGGCATGTTGTGACAATCTGACTACAAATTAGATGCAGTACATATGAATTCCAGGGAAGAGAAGGTGCCCATGTCCTTGATTATCCTAAGTATTACATGTTCATCAATCATGATAAATACCCTGGACCCATTTGCTGACAAAATCATGTGTGAGAGAGTTTCTTTGGGAAGAGGTATAGATGGGGATGTCACTGCCCCAAAAGCTATGGTAGCAAATGGTTCCAGTGTATTTGGAGATTTGATACACTTGATGATCGAGGATGAGGTCCCGGGTATATGGGTTTGTCACTGGTCAGTCTGAGTGATTTTGTGGGCATCGTACCCCAATGATGTGGATTGTTGCTTAGTCACTTGTTTCCTGAGTCACTAGTGACACTAGTGACATATAGCTTGACAAAGCTGCTTTCAAATGGCTCATGTCAATTTCTTGTTAGTCTTTTCATTGGTCGCTCAATTTTCCAGAATGGTTGTTCTGACGTGACCCGTAATGGGATGTCCTCAGGTCTTTGGTTAGTTTCCTGACTCATCTTCAACTGAAAATTGCACTGTGTCATACATTGAAGTATCACCTGAGGGTTTAAGATTGACTCAGTGTCTGTTGTTGAATACATTTCATTTAGGACACCTTCTCATACCAGCCATATGCATATTCACTGCATATTAATACTTGAAATGAAAGGTATCATGTCGCAAATTGAAGAAAAAAAAATGTGGCTTTTCCCTTAAACTATAATTAATTTTGTTTTGGGATTTTTTGACATTAGCATTCCAGAGTGATGCCATATATATCTCATAGCTGTTTCATTTCACACAGCTGCCTCCCTAGAGCGTCTGCCCGGAGAGCGGAAGGTACGGGGTTCAATCCCCGGCTGCGTCATACCAAAAGACACTAAAAGATGGTGCTTGTTGTTACCCTGTCTGGCGCTCAGCATTAAGGGGCTAAAACAAGGACTGGTCGGCTCGGAGTCAGTATACTGTGTTTGAGTGGGGTATTCATGTTAAACTGCGGCATGGTATCTCAGTGAGCTAACACACACACACACACACACACACACACACACACACACACACACACACACACACGTGCACGTGCATGCACGTCGCCTCACACAAAAAGAAAACTTCAGAAGCTTACCAGTAACTCTATTTATCTCCTAAGGAACACTACTGACACATGCAAGTTCATCTCTCTACCGGTAGCTCCTGCATGTGTCAATGTGATTACCATGATCAAGTGAATTAGCTCAGAGACCATATACCGATATGTGGTCTAGGAATAGCTGTTGGCAGGGAGAATAACAAATCTGAGCTGCAGCTGCCACTGTGTCATCAGTCACCTTGTTGGTGGATCAGTGCTCTATAATGAGCCGCTCAGACCAGATTATGTTTACACAGTAAGACTATTAGCTTGATCAGACACATCCTCCATTATTCAGTGTATAATGTCTCCATTCTGTTATTATGAATACTCTTTTAGTAGGAAAACATGTTTTTCCTGAGTATTAAAATAGGGGAATAGAGTTTCTTAAGCTGTAGACATATTGTAGGTGGCATGCTATAAGGTGATTTGTGTACCATGGGTTTACTGGTGTTATTTATAGCAGTTTGCTATACCAGGTAATTGTGTAAGAGCTGTGTAATGAGAATTGTGTCATGTCTCAAAAGGAAGCTGTGTCATTTATTATGGTGAATGGGTCCAGGGTACATACATAATAAATTGACCCGTGAAGAACCGGGGTAGAATAGGTCTTCAGCAACCCATGCTTGCCGTAAAAGGTGACCAGGCTTGTCGTAAAGGGCGACTAACGGGTTCGGGTGATCAGGCTCGCTGACTTGGTTGATGCATGTCATCGATCCCAATTGCGTGGTTTGATGCTCATGACATTGATCACTGGATTGTCTGGTCCAGACTCGATTATTTACAGACTGCCGTCATAAAGCTGGAATATTGCTGAGTGCGGCGTAAAACAACTAACCAACCAATCAACTAACATAATAAATTATGATACGCTTGGGGATGGATCAAACACTTTGACCTGGAGCAATCCAATCTCATTAAAATCAGATCTTAGTTCTTGCAACCACTAAACAAAGATCTGAGAACATCCTATTACAGGTCACGTCAGAACGACCTTTCACAAACTTTGACCAACCAATGAAATGACTAACATTCAGTCGACATTGACCAATCAGAAAGCAGCTTTCTCAAACAGCACGGCACTTGTTTCAAACTGGCAACTTCCGAAAACTGAACAAAAGAACATGCTGGAATATCTAATCTACATTGCTGAAATTGTATGGCAGTACGTCCCACGGGCTGTGCAAAGTCTCTTCTGTTCAAATGTTTATCCCATTGAAGCGAGAGACGGATTAAGTCATACAGGTCGTAACTGTTGTTTGGAATACCTTTTTGAGGTTGCATGATGAGAAAGCACATTCCGACTGTGATTTTCCGGATCTGGTAAGTGATGCTGTGATTGGTCGGATGAAATGTTGCTCTGATGTGACCCGTAATGGGATGTCCTCAGATCTTTGTTTAGTGGTAGCAAGAACTAAGATCCGATTTGAATGAGATTGGGGGCAATCTACTTCATGATATATGTATGCTTCAGGCAGCTGTTTCATACGTGGAGTTATGAAAATCTATAGCTTAGACATGATAGAAGCTCCATGTATTTCATGAAGCTAAAATACTTATGCTGGAAATGAAGAATAGAGGACTTTTAATTGTAGAGCTGTTCATGGTTTTTACGTCTCTATATATTTTATGTTTCAGTTCCGAGCGGGCAGAGAAAGGGCCATTATTTCATGGAACGGTGAAGACATTTTGTCGACAGATAGGCCATGGGTTTATTCAGCCCCAGGATGGATCGGACACCTTATTTGTACACATATCAGAGTATGTAACATTTTATCCCTGATTGTTTTCGATCAGAACGGACGCCATTCTGTACCGTGGTTGCAGTCTCAATTTCAGTTATCAACATAAAATTGGTAATCATGGTAATATGATGCAACAATATGATGAAAGTCTAGATTGTGTCTGTGATGTGTCAACAATGATCATGTTTTTATCATACTGTCCAGTTTTGTATACATGTGCATGTTCAATAATCAGCTATTTCTGCATGTACATTGTTAGATGTGACAGTTACAAAAAAGACATGAACTCTATGGTTAATGATTAGTGATGTGGCATCGGTTGAACCTAATATTTTCAGTAGGTTTCAAGGGCAAATTCAAGGATCAGTGAAGACCAGTTCTAATCTACATACCGGTATATATCTTTGCTTGATGTACCCAGACAATAATTATCACCATAATAATGAAACAACTTTAATGATATTGGTAGATGTGCTGTAAGCATGATTAAAACTAACATCCCTAGACCTTTGTAATGTGTTCAAAAGTATTCGCCACTATTGTGACGTCATATGTTCTGCAGATTTGAAGTCAAAGCATTGTGACATGGTAGAAATGACGTCACAGTACGTGATAGAACAGCAACAGTCAAGCTGTGGTGATGTTACTGAATTTACAATATACTCTCTAATTATTTGATCACCAAATTCTCCGCCTGAAATCTGTTGCCACACTTGCTGTGAATTATGTGGGAACCAAACACATGAAATAACATCAGTACTTGAAATTTGCCACATGAGCGGGTTGTGTTACATGAGCTTCCGAATAATTTTCTCTCGTGGATTTGAAAGAAGGATTCTAAAATGTCATGATGGAATGGCATGTGACTTGAATAATGCTGAATGCACTCACTCAGATTCACATTGCCCACATTGTCTGTTTCAGCATTGATGGTGAATACGTTCCAAAAGAGGGTGATGAGGTGACCTACAAGACAGTTCTAATTCCTCCCCGGAATGAGAAGATTCAAGCTGTGCATGTGAAGATCACTCACCTCAAACCAGGAGTCTCTCATGAAAAATGGGACTCGCCTCCTCAGTAAAAGCGTCTGCACATTGCTGGCTTGTCAGTCTGTATGTGTTGCAGTTGCCTGTGTTGTCTGAGAGACATACCATAGTAACCAAAGAAATGAGAAGGAAACTTACTTTCCTAGAAACTGATTCACAGTTAACAACTGATATTATTGTATGGTATATGCCAGAGAAGAATGCTAAAGGATGATGACATTATTAGAAATTTGTTGCACTGAAAATTGACCAATGTATTCATATTTCAATTTTGTTTCAAATGATAAATACATCTTTCAGTAAGAACAGTCAGATTATTTGACCTGAATATATCTTATGCATTAATATTTGAATCTATGGATATATTTTCTGAAGAAAGAAAATATGAATGTAATTAATTACAAGAAGATTATGGGCATTTGGACACAAGAAGTATTTTTGTTTATAAATTATGTTGATTGGGATGGAACCAGATAGAACCAGTGCTCCATTTAGTTGATCGTCCATTCCTATGAATGAGACGATACACTTGGCACTCAGCAGCCTGTATGTTGCTACATTGCATGATGCAGGTAACTCCAGACATTGGGAATCAGGATTCACCACCATCATAACTACAGGGATAGAATTTGGCACTTGCCCGCTAGTCCGAGACAGTCTAATGTAAAGGTGTCCTGAGGGCTGGTAGAAGTTCAGACTGTTAAGGGGTGTCCCTTTGTGTTACCACCATTCAGACTTTTCAGTTAATTTCAACCACTTCAGTGTTTGAAAGTGAGGACTTGAGGTCGATGAGGTCTTCTATGGGATTTATTATTTGAATCTATGGGCCTTCAAACAGTTTATCATTAGGGTTATGTCAAGGACCCCATGACTTTAAACACAACCAAGACATATTTAATGCCTCGGCAACAGGTATCCAATGCAAACTGACTGAAACTGTCTGATGGTACCATTATTGAATTTTCCTACCCTGTAACATGCCCTCTTTGTGTATTTGGACGTGTAATGATATTACCCCAGAACTCATACTTTTAATAAGGCACAGTAGTATTGGGATGTACCTTTACTTCGATGAATCATTACAGTTATATCAATCCCACAGGTCAAAGTGATGTTATCAGCAGGAAAAAGTGTGATTAACATACATGGATCGAGATTGTGTCCGCACACCCGTTTTGACCCATAGCAATCATGTTGATGTATAAAAAATATATAACTAATTCCTTTAGTGACACATTTTAACAAAAATAACAATTAATGGACTAGTTTATTGGCTAATAAACTGTTTCCTGAATGATTTCCATTCATTATTGTATATGTTAAGTGCACCTGCTTTTCCAAGAAGCTGTTTCCATGCTTGTATTATATGTTTCTCCATGAAATACATGACGGTTCTGACTGAAGAACACTGCGTCGTGATGATCTGTTGATTCTCTGTACATCAGTTAAAGGTTAATTGTTTGTTTTTCAACATGGACAATAGTCTCCATTCATTTTGGACAGTTGATATTTGTCTGGTGTATTGCTGTGTGCAGTGCAGTTGGTAAGCCCTGTGGCTCTAGCTCATGACAATGTCGCTTCCAATGTCACCATGCCTATTGTCCAGTCATTGACCCACTGACCTTAAACTCCAATGCTGTTTTACTTCACGATATAGACATTATAACTTGCACAGTAAATATCTATGATCCAAGATGGCAGAAAAAACATGTGACCTACAGCTATAGTTAAGTTTACCTGAACATTGCAAAGTTTCATCTTATTTTGACTTGGGATTATGAAAAACTTCAAAGGGTGTCAGTTGAAAGTAATCTGATTTGAATCCAAGATGCCAAACTGCTTGACCTGTAGCTAGGCCAAGGTCCTTTGACATTGCCAACGGATCACACATTTCCCATAATGTAAGAAACTACCTACTTCCTACCATGTTGTTCAGTATTATTGCTCATGTTCTTCAGTATCTGTGACAACATTTCAACATCAACTGTGAGCCTTTATTTGTACCTTTATACATATACATAATCTTTGAATATTACCTGAATGCTCTTTTTGATATTTGTAGTTTTTGACAGGTTTAGTCTCGTGTTAAACTTCACACATGATCAAAAGCATGTGACCGTACTGGGATTTTTTGACACTGGAACATGTGGAAAGAAATTAATCTCACACTTTGACCATAAACACAGACTGACAGGTTGGTTGTATATTTTGATCATAGACACTGACCGAATTAATCCCCTGATACAACGTTGAAGCCATTCTTGGTGCCATGATAATGTTGTAGTACAGTAAACTACGGTTATAACGAACTCAAAGGGACCACTAATTTCAGTTTGTTATGACCTCAGTTGGTTATTAGCATTTTGACTGTCAGACATCTTCAATCAAGGCACGTGACCACATCCTATTACTTGATAGAAAACGAAAGTGTGCACTGTAGTCATTGCATTTTACATACGAAATATATCCACTTCAAAGGCTTTAGACTAAGCACTGTGTTACTATTGTTAATTGAGGGTGTGAATTATGACAAGGTGTCAGTACTTAATCCAGTTAATCACTTGCCTTCAATTGTGTATTGCCGCTTTGAACAGCCGTGCATGGCCACAGGAATTTTGATAGGCTGATTGGTGACACGTGAGCAGCTCAGAGATTAACAGTTCTTTATAAATTTAAACATTGTCGTTGACAGAGAACACACGGGATCACAAAGCGAGTTCGATATATCCGTAATTGCGTTATAAGCGTGTTCGTTATAAACATAGTTTATTGTTAAAAGTGTCATATACCATACTCGATCTCTAATACTCTATGTAGTAGTCAGTCTTTGTTAAAGTAAAGTATGAAAAGAATTGTTGGTCAGTTGAAATAAATTGAAAATGAAAAAGGTTGTCAAGTGAAATTGTTACCTCGTTTCCTGTTTGGACCTACAGTGATATCATTTCATGACCTAAATTGGTCATCCGATTTGTCGGGAAGAAATATTGACAGTCCTAAAAATTCTGTTTTGTGGAATTTTGTGTCTTCAGATCTGTGAACCAAGTAATTATTAGGAAATACCCCCTATGATGACAGTCTGTATGTAACCATGGTAACAGGCACTTAGTTGTGTTGTCAACCTTTGTCTGTGATCAACACAGCCATGGATGCATTTAGCATTCTAACCAAGACAGTCTTACAATCTTATCTTGTAGTCATTCAATGGCAGCAGTTAGGGTAATTCTCAGACTACAACTTCATTGTACATGGTTGGAGATTTATACTGCATTTAATGTATGATGATTGTGTTTGGTAGTTATTCTGTAAATAGCGTAATTTGAATCTACTGTTGGTTTTTCACCCCAGTGCATTATTCCATGTCAGAAAACACCATGTCTTATACATTTAGGAGTTTGTACCTTAGAGTTAGAGATGAACACTATTCTCAGAGGGCTGGTGGAATGTAGCCCAATAGCCTTCCTAGCTTATTATATCACACAAAACTAAATCTTGTGTTATTTTTTTCACTTACTCAATGCAGTTTATTGTGCGATACGCTTATTTGGTCTGTTCTCCCTTTTCCAGTCTTTGGTAACAATAAGGGGCTACTGCATGTTTATGTCTGTACATTTCCTGACATCTGTACCATTTGGTTATTGAGTTATTAGATACTTTTTAAGCAACGTTTGGTAACATTTTACTGTGCGAAGGATACTATAGCGCTAATAGAGTCAGGTTGCCGACTGTGGCTCTCACTTCTCAGATCACAGTGCCTCTTCAATCCTTAGAGTTAGTTGTGCAGAGGTTAGGTAGGTTACTCCCAACTCTATTGGGGGCACGTGTGGCCCAGTCGTCTGAGGCGCCGTGATTCGCTGTGCAGAGTTGCGTCCCTTGGGCAGAAATCTATGATTGTGGGTTTGAATCCCAGTTCACCCCGATTATTATGTTTCTAGGTTTGTCAGCACCATACCCGTGCTCGTGGGTTAGACCGAAGTGGTAAACGTCTGATTCCTGCATCACTTCGGGTTTTCCTCCCACATTAAGCTGACACGCCGTGATATGACTGGAATACTGTTAAAAGTGGCGTTAAACCCAACTCACTCACTCACCCAACTCTATCCTTTACAATCATTAGGGTTAGGTACCCCTTTCCGATCAAACATTCCTTCACGATCCTTAGGGTTGGGCACCACTTGCCAATCAAACACCCCTTAATGATCCCAGGGGTTAGTGAGGTAGGGTATGGGTAAGCTATCTCTTTTAATGAAGTGATCCAATGTAATGTGAGGAAACTCTTTACAAGTTTTATCAAGTTGAGTTTTGCTTTGAAAATGGTTACTGCGCTGGAAACAATCAGGTGCTCATGACGCGATAAACAAGAACTAATTATTGTGATAGTGCCCATGGTCCTGTGGTAGGGTGTTGGCTAATTAGATTAACTCGTCAGCAAAGCTTAGCTTCAAGCTTTCAATGTGGGTTCGATGCTCCATGTGGCGTTAATTGAAATCTGCAAAAGTGAGCCTGGTAAAGTGCTCTACCCCCCCAGTGTTTCGTGAATCGTTGCATTTACTGTTTTAGTCCTTGGTGACATGCTGTGTGTTCTGTAGTTCACTGAAGAAATATACTTTCTGTCCTGTCCAAGGCAGTGGAATGATCGTCCACACAGACACCAATCTCCTTAAAATCAGATCTTTTACTTTAAAACGATACATCTCTGTGTGAATATCTGACAGAATCTTGAGAGGTCGTTTCAGGTTAACCCGAAGCGAACTGTGACTGAGCACTGTAAGTGACAGATGCATTGGTTCTTGAGCCAATCAGATGTCAGCTTAATTTCTTTACCACTGCCTTTTCATAACAAAAACACATAGAATTTTTTCCCCTTTTGGGTCTTCATGCCATGGTGAAATGATGGTGTACAAATATCCCGAACATAAAAAAGCAGAGCCTTATTTATTTTTTGAATTTTTGCTGGTTTTTGTTTGTTTTGAGGCATAAAAATCACATATACTGGTGAATGCTTGGCTTGCTAGTACTGATAACTTAGAAGCCTCAAAGTTGATTGGCTGATGACATTTACCTGATGCAGCCTATTATGGAGGTGTTATCAGATCTTGACGGAGAGAGGTACCATATCGGAGTAAAAGATCTCATTTTGAAGACAAAACAGTTGCGAAGCCATTCTTGTTCCCCTTGGTGTAGACTCTGAATATTAATTAGATCGTTCACTACGTTAACAGATCGTTATTATAAAAGAAACAAACGTATGTTTTCCATGTAAATCTAAAATGATATTATTTGTTATTAATTGTCCGGTGAATTAAACAATTTAAATTGAAACAATTCATAATTCATCATATTATGAATACGTAAACTTGTAATGTGTGTGAAAAGTCGTACTAAAATACGCTATTTGAAGGGGGCGTGGCCTAAATGCAAATGTCCGATTGGGATTTTAAATTTTCCGGACCCTTGGTGTAGAGCTTGGAGTCACATACATTCTGCCTGGGTTGTCAGATGTAATAAAATACTGTGTATTTCACATGCTCAAGGCAACTGTGACCGTTCTGATCATGTTATTGTAAACCACCGTTTTGTTTCCAATCCCTGTTACAGATGTAGATGGGTAAAGTTGTTTAAAAGGTAAGAATTTAAACAAAATCTTTTTACCTAATAGCATGAGCTACCCTGGTCCGTCTTAACCAGTGGTCTGTTGTTTGTTGTATAGACAGAAGATTGATCAATATGGTGAAAATATAATCATAATTATGGTGGTTTTTTTCAGTCTATCAGTGAATTTATGCTATCATTTATTTACCTTTCAGCATGTTCAGTTTAGTTTACAGTATACAATTTCATCACTCTTGGCGTGTGGGAAAGAAGAACCAGTTAAAACATTTGTGTTTGTGAAGTCTTTGGTTTGCTGAGAAGTGCAGTTAAGATAATTTGTTATCTTATACTGTTAACAGAAGCCCACATATTCTGTCAGTATTGATCAATTAAATGATGGGTGGGGAATGGCTAAACAGGTTCATATAAACTGACACACAATGGAAACACATAATCAACTTTTAACTAAAAAATCAGAAAACATGTGTTTTGGGGCTTTTCGCACATTGTTATTGTGTTTATCTCATGCCTATATACCCAGAACAACTTAATTTGCTGTTTGTGGCCATTTCGCCAAATATTACAAAAAGTTGAATATGCATTTTCAAAGTGTTTCAGTATTTATGGTAGATTATTTGTATATCTAAAAGTGCTGTTTTGTTGCTGTAAAATATAACTCCATGTACTTTCTGAAATTCCTATTATAATAAATCTATTTATCTACAGAAACTTTGCTCATTCTTCTGAATTTGATGTTGAATTCATTCTTGTAGATGAAGAGTGAGTGTTCACACTTTGCACTGAAATATGGCTACCTAAAAATGGGTCATTAACACCATATTGGTGAAGTCATTGGTGACTGTGACTGTTCAATTCTTACCTGTTAAATTCATATTAGTACATTTTATGTTGCTGTGTAATGATCTGTATATATTTCACTCCGTTAGACAGGCTACAGTTTCTCTAACTGGTGTAGACTCTAGGTGCAATAAATTCTTTCTTCCCATACTCATTGGTTTCATTTTGCTTGATTAGGTTTTATGGGATTCCTGGAGAGATTAAATTATAATTATGCATTGTCATGTAGTCATGTTCAGTGGTTACAGCATTCGTGCGCAAGTCAAAAGGCTCATTTTCCATTCTCCCAAATGGGTAAATGCCCATTTCGGGGTTCTTCCAGCTTGATATTGCTATTAACGACATAACACATTCAATACC
Source organism: Haliotis rufescens (assembly GCF_023055435.1). Lineage (NCBI taxonomy): Eukaryota > Metazoa > Mollusca > Gastropoda > Lepetellida > Haliotidae > Haliotis > Haliotis rufescens. The sequence goes on from NW_025963979.1 coordinate 6,128,070, forward strand.
AACAAGAGACCAGTTCCCACTCACATATGGATACTAAGTCCACCAACATGTACCAACAAGAGACCAGTTCCCAGCTGCATATGGCCACCAACATGTACCAACAAGAGACCAGTTCCCACTCACATATGGCCACCAACATGTACCAACAAGTGACCAGTTCCCACTCATATATGGCAACCAACATGTACAAACAAGAGACCAGTTCCCAGCTGCATATGGCCACCAACATGTACCAACAAGAGACCAGTTCCCAGCTGCATATGGCCACCAACATGTACCAACAAGTGACCAGTTCCCACTCACATATGGCCACCAACATGTACCAACAAGAGACCAGTTCCCAGCTGCATATGGCCACCAACATGTACCAACAAGAGACTAGTTCCCACTCACATATGGCCACCAAGTCCACCAACATGTACCAACAAGAGACTAGTTCCCAGCTGCATATGGCCACCAAGTCCACCAACATGTACCAGCAAGAGACCAGTTCCCACTCACATATGGCCACCAACATGTACCAACAAGTGACCAGTTCCCACTCACATATGGCCACCAACATGTACCAACAAGAGACCAGTTCCCAGCTGCATATGGCCACCAACATGTACCAACAAGAGACTAGTTCCCACTCACATATGGCCACCAAGTCCACCAACATGTACCAACAAGAGACTAGTTCCCAGCTGCATATGGCCACCAAGTCCACCAACATGTACCAGCAAGAGACTAGTTCCCACTCACATATGGCCACCAAGTCCACCAACATGTACCAACAAGAGACAAGTTCCCAGCTGCATATGGCCACCAAGTCCACCAACATGTACCAACAAGAGACCAGTTCCCAGCTGCATATGGCCACCAAGTCAACCAACATGTACCAACAAGAGACCAGTTCCCAGCTGCATATGGCCACCAAGTCCACCAACATGTACCAACAAGAGACCAGTTCCCAGCTGCATATGGCCACTAAGTCTGGCCACTTCTCAGCAGATTTTTTTCTTAAACCAAAAGAATCAAGTTTTGTAATTTTCTCGATGAAGAAATGACTGAAAAAGGTTTATAAAACAACCAGTTTATTTCCCACATGGCATGTCTGTACAGACAGCATAACAAAATATAACAAGCACAAATATGTTTCAACAGTGATGAGGACGAAACTCCACCCCATACAAGACCTGCACTGATCTCGCTGTGGATCAATGGCAGGGATCTACACAGACCTATCATAACATTTGGTGAATAATTTTTGAAACTATTCACATCAATCTGTCAAAAACGCACTCCACTGAGGTTCGTTAGATGGAACTTTGGTTTTGACAGTTACTTCTGTTTTTTGTTCTTCAAACAGTCTTTATCTGAGATATATCAATATGTGTTTTGGCAGACTATGTAAACATGAGGATAGAATTAAATAGAATTAAATAGTAAGACACCATATGATAATCAATATATATAATACCATGAGTTAACCCACAGACAAATAATTTCTTATCAGTTATAGTGAATGACTTTGTAGCACTCTTGATGTTTTTTCTTAAGAAGAGTTCCAACAGCTTGGGGGCTATTTAGCATTAAATATTTCAACTACAAACATCCATACATATTCAGATAGTGGAAACATTTTGTCACATGATACTGCATGATCACATGTATCAACTTCCTTCAAATTGGACTTTGACAATATATGACAACTAAATTTTGAGGATGTTAACATATTATCAATTAGACCTTTTACCATCTAGGTGCATTCCCCACATGTAAACTTCCAACCCAGTGCTAAAGCTATGTCCTCATCCCATCGGACTTCTACATGACATGACATGACATTATTTACATGACGTCATGAGACATGATAGACATATTACCTATACATCACTTAAATATAAGTTCTGTGACTTGCTTCCTTGTGTCTTCAGGGCTTGTGACGGTATGGCCGATTGTTCTTGAGTCTGCGAAGATTTCATGGTCATTACCTCCCTTGAAAATACAAAACAAAGGTCATGATATTTTTTACATAAAAAACAATCACAAGATAAATATATCTGTGCAACTTGGTGGAAACAAATGACGGCACAGACCGACTGCTGTTGAACAAGAACGTATGGTGAAAGAAGATGATATTCCTGTTTTGAATGTTTATGAAGAATAAAACACCACTCTCATTCACTCTTAATTTGTGATGAACAGAGTGAGCTCCCTTACATGAAACTGTTTACACCTCTACTGAGTACATTCAGAAACCACACATGATCAGACCAAATACATTTCTTGTTTCATTGATTGTCTTGGTCAAAATGATAAGAGCCTAAAGGCTCCACATTTTTTAAAGAAATCTCTTGAGTTGAAATACATAAATACAATGAAAGTTGTTTAGGACCTTGCCTTAAACAGACGACCCTGAGTATGATATGTATTCCCCATGTGTGTTACTCACATCTTGTTGGTCGGCAAGACAGTAAGAATAGCTTCCCTCTTCTACCATCATTATCATCAGAGAGCAGCCCTCTTGGCTTGCTGTTTAAAGTCACACTCAGCAATATATCAGCTAAATGATGGAGGCATGTAAATAGTCAAATCTGGACCAGACAATCCAGAGATTGATATTGTGAACAGCCATCCACACCATTTGGTTACGATGACACACAAGAGCCAAGTCACCGAGCTTGACCACTGATCCGTGAAGTTTCCGTGAAGAATCAAGGGTTGCTGGGGACCTATTCTAACTCGGAATCCTATGGGCTGTTGGAATGTAATGTCTTTGTTATATTGTTACACTGAAAGAAGATAAACTAGTCTGATTACATATGTACCTTCATTGTCTTGTCCCCGAAGAAATGTATTTCTTTAAAGTTATCCTTCTCCAGAAACTGCAGACAGAACCTCTTGTCCCAGCCCTGCGGGAACACATCGATGCTAATCTGGCCACCGATCGCAAACACCAGGCCTGCGTCCTTGAACTCTTCCCGTAGAGCGTCCACAAACTTCTGCCGGACATTGTTTTGCTGTGGAAGCAAAGTATTGGGTTTACAAACGGTAATATAAAGAATGGGGTGAGTGAGTTAGTTTGTTTGTTACCGACCACCTTGTAAGTATTTGCTATACATCACGGCATGTCAGCTTTATTTACCATAATCGATGGGAACCGATTCAAACACACTCATATTTCTGGTATGCCTAAGGGACACAACTCTGCACAGTGAACTGTTGCGCCTTGGTTGACAGGTCCAAGATGTCCATCTGAGACCATTATCTCAAACATTATGAACTACTTGCAATTAATCTGATGATAAACAAAAAACAAACAACTAGTAGTTTGAATAAATATACCAAGTCCTTCATCAAAGCACAGTAATTTAAGAATTAAACCACTCTCGACAAAATCCAGCAATTCTCATAGCTCATGATTCTTTAAATATCGCATCTTTATCCCAATAACTGATGCAACACATGACATTTGAAAGACACAAAGGAGTCAAGGTTTTATCGCACACAAAATATTACGTCCTTTACACACATGAATTTGGATTGGACTCGATAACAGATGGACCAGGTAATACCTGGCAGTGTTCAACTGCAATGGTTAAAATGCCCCCATATGTCCCCTCGATTAATGTAGGATCCCTACAGTCTGTGAGCTGGGTTACTCACCTTGTCGAACTCCGCAAACTGTTGGCGTTCCGCCTGAGAACAGCTCCTGCCCACCGGACACAGGTTGATCATGCTGCTGCGGAACTCCACAAATGTTCCTCTGAAAGTACAAGTCATATCTGTCACAGCAAGGCAGGACCGTCACAGTAGGATGTGCATCCTTATTACTTAAGTGACAGTACAATATTTATTATCCAAAACTGGCTCCCACAGGAGATATCGCTGGATTGTCTGATCCAGACTTGATTATTTACAGACCGCCGTCATATAGATGATATCAAGTGATATCTACAGTGTAGATATGCTGCAATGAAATTGCATCACAATGCTTTGCAGACTATTGGTTACCATGATGTCACAATCAAATGACATCACCAATGGCTCTGCTACTGAAGCTGTTAGCAGTACTTTTTACAAAGTTGTCTTTGACCAAGTTTTTGATCAAAGGTTTTGATAGTGTAACGGGGGCTTAAGACACTGCTTATTACTGTCTACAAACTGAAAAAGTTGGAAGAATGATGTTGGATTATAAATAAAATCTCACCCTCGTGTCTCTTGATATCAAATATATCAACACTCGTTGATAAAAGAATAAAAACTCCTTGGCAAGCCTGACGGTTTTTCCACTCTATCAACTCTTGTTGATATATTTGATATCAAAAGACACTCAAATGAGATTCTCTATGTATCCAGTATTCATTGTTCTTGATACACTCAGGTCTCGATTTAACTAACTTGAGTTAACCTGGTTATGTAGGTCTGTGCACTGACATAACGTGTGAACAGCTGATGGCTGCTTCCCGCTTAGTTTACGAGACAATGCACACAAAAATCTTAATCTCTGCATATAAAAAAATGCCTAGTAGAACAGGAAATACAATTTAATTGGCAAGGGTTAGGGGTTAAGGTTTGTTTAGATTTGATTATGCCATAAATTCTGCACCAGGGGCGGGCGATAAAGCTACGATAGTGGCAAACACTTGTTTTCTGTGGAAGACAAACACATTTTTTATTGGATTGTGTATGTGCTGGTGATGTGCTTCATTCTGATTCGCTTTATGGATGGGGTATATAAATTAGCATCAATTTTGAAGGGTTGTACAGGGGGGGCTCCTTATACGTGGGGGTCGCTAAATAGGCGGCAATATACGGCATGTAAGGATGTCACTGCAGTCAAAAGTAACATCATTGTGTCTGTGAGGGACAATATTAGTATATCCTATGTACGTAGATCTCCTACAGATGAGAAGCAGACTTCTTTCACTGACGTGTGTGTGTGCGTCAATGGCTAATAAACAGTATTTCAGTATATCACGTTGTCAGTTTTCTGTGGGCATGATAGGAGACAAACCCAAAAAGATGCTATTTTAACTGTTTAACAGTGGTTGAAACTGGTTTGAAGTACGTAATTATAATAATAATGATGAAATCATAACCAGTTTGAAAAAAGGACAAAGTCAATATCCCCCACAATAGTAAATACATGTCGTGAATAAATATATGAAACTTGTTTCCATGGAAACTCCAAAACTTATTTGTTGAAAAAATCACAAACAATAATCAGCATCAGTTCACCACTAGACCTATCTATGTGCCAAGTTTGGTGAAAAAACAAAGTATGTTGTTCAAGATCTGCTCCTGAATCAACATCTATCACAGACGGATGGACAGATTGATGGTGTCCATTTTAATACCCCCCACAAAACGCTCTGCGGGAGATAACGAGCATCAATCATGTCATTGATGTGACAGAATAACCACACAACTCAACTTTTGATAGGGAAATGAGATATGTCATTCTATTCTACTATACACTTGACATAGGAGAATTTTTTGTGTGTATTATGGAAAGGTAAAAATAAAGAATATATATATATATATATATATGATTTACAATTTGTTTTATTGCCTTTGCTAATTTTTATGATTAATGAAACAAATGAAATAGTTAGCAATTAAATGTTTTTTATTATGATCTGCACAACCAAACACCATTTCCCTGCCAGATGTGTATGCCTGTACGGATCATATTGATATTAGACAGCCTAGCCCTACAATTAAACAATTGTAACATCTTTTACCAAGCTAAATCAGCATCAATAAGTTCTTACTCAACTGATTGTTTATACTGTGACCTACAAAACTAACTTGGGAGTTGGAATCCATAAATCCATCAAACAAAACAGTGTGGCCTTGCTGGTCTGGAATAAACTATCAACCAAACACATTTAGACAAAACATCTGCCTCATTGTAGACCATGACTAAAAAGATCAATAATTCTGTGCTGTACAAATCCAGCAGGACAGCTGCTGCCATAGGTGAACGCTCCATATATCACCACTAACAGCAGCAGTCACCTTGACGACGGTCATCTACACCCTACAAGTATCCGTTCTCATCTAATCCATACAAAGATTCAGCTTTTTTTTATTGTTGTTTCCTGCCACACTCAGCATTATTCCATCTATATGACGGCGGTCTGTAAATAATCAAGTCTGGATCAGACAATCCAGTGATTGATATCATGAGCATCGATTGATGCAATTGGGATACGATGACAATAACCATGTCAGCGAGCCTAGCCAGCATAGGCTACTTGGAACCTATTCTAACATGATTCCCCAGGGGTTTAAAGGCCTCATTGTCCATTGTTTAGTTGCGACTTAAGCCTATTGAACATGAACCCACGTGGCACAGATGCAGTATTTGAATAAGCCTTTGTGAACAGCGAGCCTGTCCACCCGATCCTGTTAGTCACCACTTACAACAAGCATACCGGTAGTCGCCACTTATGACAAGCATGGGCTGCTGAAAACTTATTCTAACTTATTTTCACAGGTCAAAGGATTCAGTACATTGAGAGCTGTATGTAGAAATTATCTCATTATGCCTTTACAATCATCAAAGACACAATGTATTGATTGTGCATTCATCTTTTTCATGTATGCCATAGCTAACGTTTTGGTTGTGTTAAGCTGAGTACCGGTATATTAAGGGCCCGGGGTTAAGATGAACATCTCCGCAGCAGAGGAGCAGTAATGAAAGTAACAAAACTCTTTCCGTATTCCAAAGCAGAATCGATTGTAAGATGTCGTCTATATCATGAACATGTGTTTATGAATAACTATCAAATAGTGATGATACTAGGTGTTCGCGAAAAGGTGAGCCCCATCGGTGGCAACCATCACAAACACATGCAAAGGCAAGGTAATTATTCACCAGAAAAAAAGACGAGAACATATGGTACAAGTCAAAATATATATATGTCAACCATCCACCACTGATGGATGCACCAGGTGGATGAGGCAATACTGGATGAGTGAGTGAGTATGGTTTTACGTCACTTTCAGCAATATTCCAGCAATATCATGGCAGGGTACACCAGAACCATACTGGGTGATCACTCATGGCACAGAGTACACTGCCAGTGAGTGAATGAGAGGAAAAAAACATCAATGCAGATCGTAGACATTAATCATTTGGCTGAAACACACAAGCACAATATGGTGCAGACAAGCGAAGGATGAAGATAAATGTAGGGCTTGATCTCATGATCAGCAGATCCAGGCAGTGAGGGGAGACAACTCAAGGGACAGTGAGCATAAGTTCCAAACTGATTCTAGCAGTATTCTGTGTGAGTGAGTGAGTTAAAATGTAACATCATATTGGCAATATTTCAGCCATATAGCGACGGGAACAAGTTGATGTATTTACATTTGAGGCATGAATACAAAATTATATTTAAAATCTGACCATGTAATAGACGGGAGCACCCAACCTGCACTAGTGAGTGAGTATGGTTTTACATCCCTCTTAACAATACTCCAGCACAATCAGGATGGGGACACCAGAAAAGGGCTTCAAACACAGAACCCACCTGGGGAATGGAAACCTGGGCCTTTGACGTGAAGAGAAAACGATTTAACCACTAGGCAGGCTACCTCACTGCTCTCAATCTGCACTAGATACATGGACTACCCAGCTCCACACACATACACTACTACTAGCTCACCTTATCAATAGGGGAAACTGAGGAGCATAACAATCGTGGCCCCAACAAGAATCTCAATGTTGCAAGCTGCCTACATACTGTACATACATATTAACATTCGCGGCTATAGTTATTTCATATTTATTTCTGCACATCGCTAAATAGATGTTGGTGGCCATGGGGAGCTGTCATAGGTTGGTTTGTTGCTTAACGCCGCATTCAGCAATATTCCAGCTAACCGGTATATGAGGGCTATCTGTAAATAATCAAGTCTTGACCAGAAAATCCAATGATTGACATCATGAGCATAGATTTATGCAATTGAGATAATGACATACATCAATAGATTCCATTAGTTGCCTCTTAGGACACGCATGGGTTGCTGAGGACCAATTCTAACCCGCAATCTTCACAGGACAGATGTTATAGTGGCAGCATGCTTTCTAGTAAGAGGCTTGTCAAATATTTTGAGTCAGAATTTTTGGTTTAACACCAATTTTTGCAGTATTTCAGATACATTTCTGCACGTCAGCTGAGAAGGGGTGTTTGTTTCCTACTGCCACTGTCAGCAATATTCCAAACAATTATAAATATACAACCAAACCAGTGACTGATATTATGACCATGTCCCCTGCCATTGGGCTGTGAGGAGACCCAGTTAACCACATCCCCGCAGTCAACACCTCTTACAACAAACATAGGTTACTTCGAACCAATCCTACCCTGGATTTCCCATGGTGATCTTATGAGCAAGTAGGTGAGGTTGGTTTAAAGCTGCTTTGAACAGTCTTTCATTTATATTAAGACATGTCAGCTTAGTATGGGAGGAAAGCCTGTTGTGATGCAGGTCAAAGACTTTACCACTTTGGTGAAACCGAAGAGCCCACGTCTCAAAGGCAGTCTCATTAAAATCAGATCTGAGTTCTCACTGCCGCTACACAGAGATCTGAGGACATCCTATTACGGGTCACGTTTGACCGATCACTGAAGTGACAAACAAGAAGTCGACATCAGCCAATAGGAAAGCAGCTCTCTCTATCTTTACGGCACTCGTTTCAACCTGGCGACTTTCCTTTCAGACTATGCTCGAAATATATGTTGACACAGTTCTCGATTAAAATTTCGAAAACTGAACAAACGAACATTCTGGAATTTCTTATATATGGTTGAGATTGTATGGCAGTGCTTCCCACGTACTGTGCAACGCCTCTTCCGTTCAAATGTTTATCCCACGGAAGTGAGGGATAGATGATAATTTTGACAGAATCAGTCGTACTGTTGTTTGGAATAACCCGTGTTAACGTTTTCGAGGTTGCATGATCAGAAAACACATTCTGACTGTCACTTTCATGATCTGGTAAGCGACGCTCTGATTGGTGGGATGAAAGGTCGTTCTGACATGACCCGTTATGGGATGTCCTCAGATCTTTGTTTAGCGATAGCAGGAACTAAGATATGATTTTAATGAGATGGTCTCAAGGGTCACAGATCATGGACATCAACCTCTTCTGTGAAACCCATCAGCAAGGGTACATGCCAACAGAACAAGGTCAATATGGGGAACACCAGATTCAAACTAAGCAGATCATACAAACCACAATAAGCAGATCATGGCAAGGCTATGGGTATCAATTATGTTGAAAACACATTATTATTTACCTCTTACATGGCAATACCAGATCGGACATGTATCGCAGAGCGAAGTTAATGAGTTTCTGCAAAGTTTCATCTCCAATTGCTTTTTGAATGTTCTGAAAGAGAATAGTTAAGATCAGACACACAGTGACACACACTGATATTGACATCCACATGTTTATTATGACACGTAGTTTGAGTTCTCACTGATCTCTGAAGACAATATAAACAGGTCTGCAATACATTGAACATTCTGCTAATTAATGAGCCTGAAATTTAGAGATTATCACATTATTAATTGATTTGGTTCTATAAAAGATTATACATTTACCTGAATATGTCAACATTTTCTTTATAAACTATTAAGAGGCTGAAACATTTTATCAGATAATAGTTCATCTTTTCTTGAAAACCCCAAAATAATATTACTCTACCTCTTGCCCAATCTGTTCTCCATTCTTAAAGGCAACTAAACCATTTTCCGCAAAGAGGTAGTCAAACTTCTTGATCACTGAAACACATTCACATAAACATAATTACAAAGGCTCATGTCTCCCCAGCTGACAGATCAGTGATGACTAAGGTGAGACAATATGGGCATGAGGACACACTAAATGACCCAGATGACATCCAGCTGGTTACCATGGTTACACTACTGGCGCCAACATGCAGTGTAGAAGTGGTGCCCCTCAGCAGGATCTGCTGGTTAGGATCAGTAGTATATCAGCACCATATCTGAGCTCTGTGTCAGTTTGGGCTTTCCTCAATCATTAGGCAGACACAATATAATTCAAGTTCTGGTCAGCCCTACTCAGTCAAGCACATGTATTACTCAACTTCATTATGACCACAGAATGCAAGATTTCATTCAATATTTTCAAAAGTGACATTACCAGAACATGGAGGCAAGAGAAACTGTAAGGTGGCAAACTCACATGACTATGTTGATTATCATGATTATAAGTATTCACATTTCAGTAATAAAAATGTGATGGTGGACTGAAAGTGATACAGGTTATGGCCACTAGCGCCGACTACCACTTTGTCTTTCTGTTCTGCCATGCTTACAGGTGGCGCTGTGCTACTTCTGCCAATATTAGGGGTAACTCTATTAGTTTCTGTTCTATTTATAGCGTATTGCGATCTCACAAACTGATGATTCAAGTATAGTGAGTACTTAAGTAGGTATCGGTGAATCATTACAGCCATACTGGCCACCGACCAGTTATTGCTATTTTTATGTTTTATTTCTGAAATATTCTGTCTAAAGATGACTGTACCAATAACTTAATTTTTTTATTTTGTGCAACTTTGAGCAAATGAGATTATTACTGTAGAAAAAGTGTGAGTACATTTCTGTTTTAATGCAATGAGAGGGAATCAAATAGGACTTTCCCCTCAACTAACTGTACCAGTTGCCGCCATCATCTAAACAGCATCTGCCATGTGATCATGTGCACCACTACAGGTATACAAATTACTCCGTTTATTACCTCTGGTAGCACATTCAAATATTTTATTCATTACAATCAATAAGAAATGCTTTTATCAATTTGTTATCAGTCAATGGAAGTAAACTGATATTCCCTAAATTCAATCTACACATGCTATACTGCAGATTTTGTGATATATTCAGGTTATGCACTAATACAGTGTCGAGACCTGGATGTGGGCATTACACTGAGACTGTGACAGCCAGCATGCCACACTCACCATCAGCAGAGCCCCCCATCTGCTCTGTTATCTTGGACAAGTCAGACCCTCCCACAAGGCCTACAACAACCTTGGATTTCAAATTCTCCATAAAAGCATCCATTTCTTCTGTGATTTTCTGCAATATTTAGAGAAATAATCATTTAGTTTAAGTAGACACAAATTATTGAGCCTTATACACATACAAATTGTCAATGGGTCTAAACAATTTACACTTACATCTCCTGGGTGTCATAAAAAACTTTGGCAGACTGACTCAAATAGAACTAATTACAATTGCATGTTACCTTATAACTGACATTTCTATCATGTCTATTCTGGAAAAAAATACACCTGAGTTTAGAGTAACAATGGTTGATTTTCTTCACTCTAACATTGAAGTCCCACTCTATAAAAGGCTAAAGGTTTCTGACTGTCCCCTGGACTAAACAATAGATATAGGCCCAGGTAAATCCTGGTACTTGCAATCATGGTAATGAAAAGAGTTGTCCAACTTCAGAAAGTGAAATTTGCACAAAACAATGAACATTACTTTGAAATATTTGAATAAGTCTCATTTAACACAGCAATATTTCAGCTATATAATTGTGTGCTGGGAATAGGGCCAGACAAAGCATGCACTGGCATCCAGGCATCTCAGCACAAAACAAGTAACAAAGTCTTCTGACAACAACATATATGCTTAAATCAATAACATTTAACTATTTTGTACCATGATAGGGAGTATAGTAATGCCAACACAGGTATGTATCAGGCCTGGTCATTGCAATGCTTCGTAAATATTTCTGATTGAAAATTGAAATTGATACATAGGTAGGTTAGTCGTTCCCACAGCCCCTGAACCATATTACTTTCCCTTCCACCCAGCCCTTACTGTTATATCATGGTAATACAATAGCTCTAAATGAAGCAAGTCTAGATTTTCCACAGGTTCAGAAATACCCATCTTATTGGGGCTCCTTTTCATTTCAATTGTGGTTACTTGTTTCTGTGAAAATTATATATTTCTACAGAGTGAGTGAGTATGGCTTTACACCACTTTTAGCAATATTGCAGCAACATGACGGCGGGGGACACCATAGATGGGCTTCACACATTATGCCTATGTCGGGAATCGAACCCGGGTCTTCGGCGTGACGAGAAAATGCTTTAACCACTAGGCTACCCAACCACCCCATAATATTTCTACAGACTATAAAAGCGTTAGTCTAATAGGTAGATGTAATGTGTATTGTATTGTCAGATCTAAATTGCAAGGCATTGATGCACTGGTGAATCTAACATCCCTTTACTTAATACAAGAAATTCTTTCTTCTACCATGTCTTCAGTTTCTTTTTAGAGATGGTAGACAGACTATGGTAACATCATTCATTCAACCAAAATCATCTAACATAGCGTAGTTATCTTTGTCAATACTTCATGCGGAAAATGTCGTTAATATTGAGAATTTTGCAGTTTTAAGAATGCGTTCCATTGAACTCGGACACAGTGCCGAGACAAGGAGCATTGCATCACATGCGAACCCTATTCTCTGTAAGAAGTTTGACCGGCATGTATCTGAACGGGCACCTGTCATCATCGAATAAACCTAGCTATGACACCAAGAACAAAACATTTCTTTGTTTCATAGTTGATAATGTCAATACATGACAAGAAATGTTGTGACAATTCATACTTACAAGTCGAGGCATCGTGACAGTGCCATCGACATCAAATATACAAATGATAGACGTGTCTCGCTTGTCCGCCATCTTCTCAATAATAACAACTTCCGGTTATGGGTAGTTCCAAATAAGTCAAGCTACCTCGATATCGTAATTGCTGAAGTACTTCTATCCTTCGTGAATCAGTACAATGTCCCTCAGAATATAGTTATAATGGTTGACACTCAGACCTGGGGCTGTGTGATATGAAACACGAGGTGGTGTACAGAATCAGAATAATGTTATCGCTGTGCTAGTTTTAAAGGAGCGCACTATACACGAGACTTGTTGACGGAGCAACATATGCTCTACGCTGATTGGTTAAACCAGACACACCTCCTTTTCATTGCATCACCTGCAGTGGTAGTATTCATGGTAGATGCAGTGACGTTTGGTAATTCAGTGATGAAATAATCATGGAAGTTGCATTGACACATAACAAATGTGAAACCATTTTTACATTAACAATATTCTGTAAAACAAAATGCCTTTCATTCGTGTTTACTAGTCCATTTGATGATAATAAGGTGAGGTGAAATGGGGTTTAACGTCGCGTCCAAGATTATTGCACTTATATAGCGATGTGCATGTACGTGTGTGTGTTTGTGTGGCTGCTTGTACTAGTCCGGACTGATGCCGATTTATAGTGCTAGCTCACTGAGATACCATGCCCTATCGTAATATGTATGGAATATTGCTGAAATGCTGTATTCATTTTTCATTCGGCTATTTTCCAGTCAACAAATATTTCATATCTGAAAATTTGTAAGATGGACCTTAATTGGTATTATACACGTAGCGATAGATGGTGACCCAGTGCTTATGTTTATTCAACCGTCAGAGTCCAACCAGACCCCGGACCAAGACCTAGCTATGAGGTTAGAGGTTAAACATATATGATGCAATACATATGATGCCTATTGCACGTGAAACACTATACTTAAGAAATAAAAGACGAGTGGGAGTTGTTTGTCGTACAATAAAACACTGCGGGGAGAAAAAAAACATGAGGGGCGCGGACCCGAGTGGTTTAATCTCCTTGCAATGTTTTATTGTACGATAAACAACGACCACGAATCGTTTATTTCTTATATGAGATATCAACATTTTTTACAGCCTCTTTAAGGATGTTGAGAAAATGGACAAGTTTTAAAAACATTTACCAAACTTTTTATAATGATGACTACCTGAATAGAATCCGACCATTTTACGAATAGAACAGGCGGGTAAGTTTGGTATTTCCCGCATATTCTCACAATCCTCATATTGATTATGTGTACCTTTTCTCCTAATACCTATTGTCATATCGTTCGGCCACTGCATGTATCTGCATAGCCCAGCTGCATCTATGGGAAACAACTTATACTAGACACTTCCCTCTAAACAAATTTATAACGTCCAATTTATAACGTCACAAGTTGCGAGCGCATATGCGAATCTCCAGAAATGACGTATGATATAACAATAACCACGTTGCGTTCTTCATTGTTCTTTGCGATTTATCGCGTAGCTATCTTATATTTAAGAATTAACGACTCGTGGTCGTTGTTGATCGTACAATAAAACACGACAGGGAGAATAAACCATGAGGAGAGATTCGAACATGCGCTAGCAATTGATGACGTCGTATATTGGACGACGTTATTTTTTAGAGGGAAGTTGTTCCCCATAGATGTGGCTGGGCAACACAGATAAACGCGATGACCGAACGGTCACATCCAAAGAGGGGCGAGAAATGACAATCGGTATTGGGCGAATAGGTACAGGTAATGGACATGAGGATTGTGAGAATACGCAGGAAATATCCACCTGTGCATAAAATGGACTTGTCCGACAATGTCGAGGTCAGATTCTATTCAGGGAGACATCATTATTAAAATACGGCTAAATATTTTTAAAGCTTGTACGTTTTACATTCATCCGTAAAGAGGCTGTACATAATGTTGATATCCCATAAGAAATAAACCGCACTTCGTTCTTCATTGTTCTTTGCGATTTATCGCGTAGCTATCTTATTTATTCCAATACAACAGAGGAGTACAATGCAACGAGATACAATGATGTGCTGGGTGCAACTTTGATAGTCAGTCTTCATGTTAGTGTCTAGTCTGTAGCCTATAGTATTTGGCAAGCCTAGGTTACTGCAGTAGCAGTCTGAAAATGAAGAAAATCTCAGGGCTCCATTTTATTATATTTTATAACTTTAATTTAACTCTAAAATAGTTTATTTCAGAGACTAGATGTTAGTCTAGTTAGTGTCATACACAGCCGTTCAAAACAGAGGCGTGTCCAGGACTTCGAAACAAGGGGCTGGGGGAGGGGTGCACTTAATAACCCAAACCCCTACCCCCGGATCTGCCAGTGCTCAGCCCATGTTGAGAAAGAAACGAACAGAGCATGATGTGAAGCCTAGCAGTACAGATTTTACGCCAGCTTTACTGGTTATACTCACGTTGTAGCCATTCTACCTGAACTACACTTTATAAGCCCCTTCGTCATTTAGCTCATGGGCTTAAATTCAGTTGAAAAAATGATTGATCTCCACGCTTCTATATGGCCAATTTGAACATAAGTGCTGTTAGTGGTTTCCACATGTACAGGGTCAGGGAGGCCGGCTATAACGTTGGTGATATTCTGGAAACTCAGTGGGGCATTTGAAACGCATATGCTGACACGCATAATGGCGATATTGGATTGTTATTACTTTTCTTGTTATTTCAATTTTGAACGTTTTCTTGACTCATTTTCCTTAAGTTGAAAAAGAAAACCATGTCTAATGTTAAAGTGTTGCTATCTCGCTCCAGTTGTGAGAATTGGTTCATTAAACTTGGGATATTTATTCTTCCTATTTTGTCATTGTCTCTTTTTGTTTTTAAGCCCTGGGCTGAAAATTGGATAAAATGTTAGTCAATCAAAACAGACAAAATCTGTAATTAAGCCTAGGGCATAAGCCGTGCAGTCCCCGTCTTATCCAAATATCACAGAGCATGGTCACAAACACTATTTGATATGAATAGGTATCTTAACATGAGCTAAGCGACCGCGTCCGTGGTAGAGCGTTCGCCCGAAGAGCAGAAGGTCCGGGGTTCGATAAAAGACGTTAAAAGATGGCACTTGTTGTTAGCCTGTATGGCGCTCAGCATTAAGGAGCTAAAACAAGGACTGGTCGGCTCGGAGTCAGTGTACTGTGTCTGAGCGTTCCATGTTAAAACTGCGGCATGGTATTTCAGTGGGCTAGCACTATATAATCGGCATCAGTCCTGACTAGTACAAGCAATAATCTTGGACGCGACGCTGAACCCCATTTCAGCTTACACGAGTTAAACAACACCTGAATCGTTCGTTTAAATCTCAACATATATGCTCCCTCAGAATGGCAGTGTGTATGTAATTATGCATATATTATCAAGTGTATTTTAATTTCAATTTCAAAGATTAAATTCTCGCTCAACCACTCAATCTAAACTGCATCACTATCACGTACAATAGCACAGTCACCATTGCGCTTGCCTTTCTATTGTTTCTCTGGGTCTCTATTGTCTCGACCCAGCTCCTCAACTGACATGATGCCTCATGGGATTCGTCAGCTTCCCTTCACACTTTCACCGAGTGTCTCTTGGTTTCAATTTGAGTTGACCATTACTGGATGTGTTCCACTTATCACAGGTCAGTTTATGCGTGAATTGTATACTTCTGTGTTCTTGTTTAGTGTTGTTGTATCATAAGGGTTTAATTTTGTCGTATATATTCATCTTGCTATGCGGGGACACGGGTAGCCTAGTCGTCTAAGGCGCCGCGATTCGTTGTGCAGAGTTGTGTCCCTTGGGCACGCAAGAAACCTATGATTGTGGGTTCGAATCCCGGTTCGCCCCGATTATGTTTCTAGGTTTGTCAGCACCATACCCGTGCTCGTGGGTTTCACCGAAGTGGTAGACGTCTGAGACCTGCATCACTTCGGGCTTTCCTCCCACAGGACACGCCGTGATATAACTGTTATACTGTTAAAAGCGGCGTTAAACCCAACTCACTCATCTTGCTATGCACTCAAGTAGTGTGCTGTGAATCAATGTAATCATGTTATTGTGTTTGTATACATTATGACAATACCCTTGTGTATGGTATGTGTCATGTTATAACGGGATCATGTCAAAAGGCGTTTTCATGCATATTTTATAGCATCTAGTTAATCAATACTGATCATATTAACTATGCGAACCTATAAGATTCTGATATTTGTTGATAAGTTATAATTGTAATGTTTCTTTGGTATGTGTAGGTATGTTGCATATCTTAACTGTGTGTATTGTGTATTTATTTCAACAGGGTCTTTTCACCATGGCATATGCTAACCAGATATATATTGCCATTAAATATGTACTACGTGATATACCTAGTAACCGGTGTTTATTTCAACGTAAGATATAATGTAACGGTTTTTCGAATGACTATAAAAAGATGATTGAAGCATCAATAAAATGTCATGATATTTGTATGTTGTTTTGCTTGCGTGATGTGTGAGTAAAATGGTTTTAAGGCCTCTTTGAACAGTATTCCAGTCATGTCATGTCGTGTCAGCTATCGGGAGGAAAGCCTGAAGTGATGCAGGTTTTAGATGTTTACCACTTTGGGGAACTCACGAACACGGACATATGGTGCTGACAGATCTAGAAACAATCGGGGGAATCTGGGCGTGTTCATATATCTATACAAATAAATGTTTCCATACATTTCTCAATCTCAATAAAATCAGATCTTAGTTTTCGCTACCGCTAAACAAAGATCTGATAAAAAAACCTATCGATATTGATTAAAATATCTATAGCCACGTATGTAACATTACCTCTAGTTGTAAATAAGTTGTGGATATTCTTCTTTCAGTTGACACGACTAAAACAACATGGCCTGATGAGATAGGCCACAGATTACTAAATAAAACTGCCACAATATTAGCACGAATACTGGTAAAACTGTTCAATATGTCACCCCAGAATTCAACCTTTCCTGTTATTTGGCATCTTCCCGAGGCAAGGGAGTTAACTGACTATAAAAGTCCAGTTTCCACCCTTGCCGAACAAGGTAGGACTTACGAGTCTATGCATAGCCCAATCACAATCGTGCAACCAAATCGAAATCCGGTTCGTAAACTGTCGTGCAGATTTCGGTCGACTGCACGATTTGCGAAGCATGTGCACCGTCAAATCGTTGTCAACAAATATTTTCCAAATCTGTTCATGTTTTCAATCAAGTTGCTCACGTGATTTGATGCATTTCGCGATGTGGGACCCGTTTTATCACAATATAGATCTTGATAATCGATCCGATAGTCCTGACTGGGCTCCGCCATTTTGTTTGAAGCAAATGCAAGTGATACGAGAGGTGGAATCTGATTGGTCCATAGGAGAGGCTTAGAAGGGACATAACTCTAAGCCACTGGTGCCGCTACGATCGAGGCCAGGAATTCCAGCCTAGTTCGACAAGGGTGGAAACAGGACTTTTAAAGTCAGTTAACTCTCTTGCCTCGGGAAGATGGTTGTTTGGAGAGAGGTATCAGTTATTCCTATCCATAAGATAGGTATCGAATGGGACTTTTCTAATTAAAGATTTGTAGCACTTACAAGCTCCATGACCAAGATATTTAAAAAAAGGTATATTTGAATATGTATTCATTTACTTGGGAGATAATGAAATGTTGGCAAAATTACAATCTGGCTTTATGCATGGTAATTCTACTTCAAAACAATAAACCGTTTTGTACAACTTCATAGCACATGCTGTAGATAATGGCAAGAAAATTAAAGCTGTTATTTTGTGACACCAGTAAAGCTTTCGATAACGTTAGGCACGAGGGTATCACACACAGACTAACTTACGAGGCACCAAGGGGAAATTATAAAAATGGTTCAAGAGTTATTTAGAAACACTCTTCACGGTTGCAGTTCCAATGTAAGGCTGGTGTAACACAAGGATAAGTATTGGGGCCTTTATATGCTAAAAATGCTATTGTGGAAGGTATTGACAGTAATATCAGACATTTTGCAGTTGACACGTCACTATATGTATTTGTGGAAGATCCGAATATTGCTGCAAACTACCTAAAAAATGACAAATAGACTTTCTACTTGGGCTGACAACTGGCAAGTTAAATTTAATCCAAAAAGACCGATTCTATTCAGTTCACACGTAAAGTAACTCCTAACCCCAAACTAAAACTAAAAATTAGTGACAATATCAGCGAGAAAGTTCAATCCCACAAACATTTAGGAATTATTCTCTAACACGATTGGTCCCGGGTTGAGCATATCAGTGAAATAGTTAAAAGAGTTAGTCCTGTGATAAAGTGTCTATAAGAAGTTTTAGATAGGAACACCTAAGAAACTCTGTTCACGTCTTTAATACTACCAAACTTTGACTACTGGTCTCATATCTGGGATAACTGTTCAATGGAGCAGTCACTGATGCTTGAACAACTAAACCTAGATGCGCCTAGAACAGTATGTGGGGCGGTTCGTGGTACCAGTCACTGCAAAATATATACCGAAACACATTTTTAAAAAATGATAAAAGGTGAAGAAATGCATGGCAACAAATTTAATTCAAATTGTGGCTCTTGGTGCAACCAATTTGTGTGCTGCCTCCTGAGCCTTGGCTGTAGTGACCTCTATGCTGACAGATTTAAAATCCAAATTGTTCTTCAGGCTACCACCATGAAGATGCACTTCACTATTTCTTTACCTGTACCAACTACACAGACATAAGAAGAAAACATATATTTTTACTCTGAAGGGTATGGTCTCTATTCATTATGGAAATGCAAATGTTACAGCAAAGATTGCTTAAGAAATACTAAAATCTGTTCATAATTTCATATCAGCCTCTGGTAGATTTCCAGACTTTGTCTAAGTGCAAACTATCGTTTAATTTCTGACGTATCTGAATTTAGCTTACAGCGTTTGACTTCAGCATGTTCAGTCGACAGCTGTGTGTTTAAGCAAAATAATTACCTTATTATTTACGGTTGACTGTACATATAATTGATGACATGTATGACAACTGGAGCGGTACTGATATAAGTCTGGGTTGTTTACCAACCCAGCTTCACACATTTTGTGAAATAAATATGTTTAAAACATCGGGGGACATCCCATTACGGGAGAGCCAGGACCAGCCACGCAATAATATCAGATGACGTGGAATCGAACAAGTCACCGGGCATGACCACCCGATCCATTTAGTCGCCTCTTACAAAAAAACATGGGTTACTGGGGCCCTATATCCTCACGGGTACCGAATGAGTGAGTTCAGCTTTGGTTGAACACAATTTCAGTGATATTCTTCCAGCGGTAGAAACTAACAGTTTCAGTCCACTAGTCCTTATAATGATGACATACAGCAAAACCCTTAAAAATAGCAAATTTCTACTAACTTTTTTTGATAGGCATGTAGAAGTTGGAGTACTAAGAAAGGAAAAGATTTTATGGATCAAGCAAGTGGATGACGGTTTTAGAACCTACACGGAAACGTCGCTCTTAATTGTAACAAAGAAGTTGTTCATCCATAAATTCTTATCCTTAAATTTCTACTAGTCCTTATGATACCTTAACTATTGGGTAGTTTGGCAAGGACTATAGGACTAGTGTCACAGTGTCACCCCGTGTAGAATGAGGTCCCCAGCATCCCTTGGCCTGACAATGTCGCTAGAGGCAACTAAATACAGGATCGTCCGGTCTGGTTTGGTGACAAAACACTTTGCTTTTGTTTACAAAGTGACATATTCATATTGAAACAATTCAAAATCGATCATGTTCTGACGTGTTTTGCAACTGTTCCATATCAGTGACAGTAGGTGTTTGACTACCCTTGCAATTACTTCACCGAACGACCCGTGAAGATCCGGGGTAGAATAGGTCTTCAGCAACCCATGCTTGCCGTAAAAGTGGACTATGCTTGTCGTAAGATGCGACTCACGGGATCGGGTGGGGAGGCTCGCTGACTTGGTTGAAGCATGTCATCGATCCCAATTGCGTGGATCGATGCTCATGATGTCAGTCACTGGACTGTCTGGTCCAGACTCGATTATTTACAGACCGCCGTCATACAGTTGGAATATTGCAGAGTGCGGCGTAAAACAACAAACAAACCAAACCAAACCCAAACTTCACCAAACACCTTGTTTTAATTCTGTTAACCCATTTATCCAGAAACTGTCTGCGCCGCGACCGCTGTCAAAGGTATTGATGTTTTCAGTGGTACTCGTAGATACAAAGGAAGGAGAAGTGAATTTTCTTTTCGAAATCTCAAATTTAAAACCATGTGGCCCATTTTCCTTTGCTCAAAGCTCATTTATTGGTGTTGCATGCGAATTAGGTGTGTACGATACCATGCAGTTTGTTTTTTAGTCGGGGAGGTGGGGTAGCCTAGTGGTTAAAGCGTTCGCTCGTCACTCCGAAGACCCGGGTTCGATTCCCCACATGGGTACAATGTGTGAAGCCCATTTCCGGTGTCCCCCGCCGTGATATTGCTGGAATATTGCCAAAAGAGGTGTAAAACCATACTCACTCACCCATTGTATTTGAGTCTGTACAGGTGTGGCATGTAGAATATTTTGGAGGATACTTCTCGCCCTTACCATCTTTATATTGAACAGTCTTCGGTTTACTCTGCACTGTGACAAGTTTGTGACATGTAGAACGTATCTTTTCGTGACCCATTCCTGACGTGAACTTCTAACAGCGTCTGTAGTGACAGTTGGACGTCTCACAGTGACGTCTCACAACGACGTCCCTCTGCGCTGGTTCTGTGGCCGGTCCTGGCCGGTTTCACAAACAAGTCCCATGGCAAAGTACATGAGACACGACTTAGATACTACAAGCTCAGCGTTGTGATACCGGGCCCTGTCCTGCTAATGTCCCGTCCATGAGGTCCTGCGCTGGCTCGACAACGACCGGCATCGGGATTGTGATCCGGGAAAATCAATCTAGGACAGTGCAAGATAAGGCTGTTCAATGGCGGTGTCTGATTGTATGGGCGGCTCGATTGAGGGCGGCTCTGTGTCACGTGACGCAGATGATTCCCCCCAAATCACAACTGACCCACGCATGTATCGATCTAACTCACCATTAGCCATTCGTGCTGTCTCATTGACGCCATCTACACCGGAAGTCATGGACGAACAATGACCCTTTCGAAAATAGCACGTGACCAGTGAAGAGAAAATCAAGATGGAAACTGTTATCTGAATGCTCTCCTCAATGTCCGATATTTGTCCTATTTGTGACAGGCCTCGATTACATAACTCTCTGAATTGTGCCTGCATGGCTAGAATTTTGGTGATATGTCTGTTAGTGTTAAACCTCTGTGGTTATTTAAGGAGACTTAGAGTGCTAAAACAAACGGATATTCCTAACCACGAATATATTGAAATTGGCTGTTGATATCTTTTAGAGAATAAACATTACCACGTCAAAGAACAAGCCTATTAATAGCATACGGCAGTGTTTAAAATACCCGCCTGCCCGACAGTCCGAGACGGTCTATTTTGCTGACGGACGGTCAGTTTTGAAAAGATGCACGCCCGATGATTATTGCAATTGCAATCCCTAAAATTTCTAAGCATTCTAGTAAAGGTCAAACACATTAGTGATGAATAAAATTTCAATGAGTTAAAGTTACTAAAATGATAGTCCACCTGTTTATTGTTATTTTTCTGAGAACTGACATTAAACAGTACTATTCTTATGTTTACCCTTTGTTACGTTCGTTAGTTCGTTAGACTGAGGGGCGGTCGGGTAGCCTGGTGGTTAAAGCGTTCGCTCGTCACGCCGAAGACCCGGGTTCGATTCCCGACATGGGTACAATGTGTGAAGCCCGTTTCTGGTGTCCCCCGCCGTAATATTGCTAAAAGCGGCGTAAAACCATACTCACTCACTCGTTAGCCTGAAGCATTCTGGACTGGCAACACTCTATCTGGTCTAGTAACTTTGCAAAGTTGCCAGTCCGGTCGTCTGACTGAAAATAGGGTGTATTCTATACACTGATGATATTAAGTATTTCAATTTTCTTTCTACTGACCTGCTAGCTCTGTTATACAGTTTTAGCACTCACTCCTTCCATGGGCGGCGTTACAAATTCCTCGAATGTTTGAGGCGTATCGTGGTTCACCGTATCTTTAGAAACCCTAGGATCTCATCCTAATTTAGGGAGGTGGGGTAGCCTAGTGGTTAAAGCGTTCGCTCAACAAGCCGAAGGCCTGGTTCCGATTTTTCACATGAGTACAATGTGTAACGCATTTCTGATGTCCCCGCCTTGATATTGCTGAATCTAGCTAACAGTGGCGTAAAACTATACTTGATCACTCGATCCTAACCACTTATCTGTTAAGAATATATAATTTAATACATCATTGAGAATATACACGTATGAACTTATTAGGGCTGGGTCGGGTAACTTGGGTACTCGGGTCGGGTGGGTACTGAGTAGGCCCCGGTTACCCACAGGACTACCCGGACCCGTGGTTAGTCACGTGATATATTGTTTCATGACAAAAATTCACTATATAACTACAGGGTTACACGAAAATTTTAAGTCTCTAATGTTCGCATTTCTTCATGACTATGAACACGTTCCTTCTGACTTATATATGTTTGAACAAAGCTAAAACTTCAGTCAACTTCAGTGTGTGCATGACCACATCGTTGTATATACGTGTCTCGAAATACGTTTTGCCAGGGCTACTGTCAAACTATTCCCAATCGGACATTTTGTACCCATCTCTTGACACCGACAGCGGGTACCCGGGTAGGGTCGGGTAATAGGGGTGTGGGTACCCGGGTAGTAAATTTGGACAAGTCCCAGCCCTAGAACCTATACCTTTGTATATGATTAGATGACTTCGTTTCGCCAACCTTCACTTTGAATAAACCCGAAACCACGTTGCCTAGAGCTTGACTTCACTCCTACAACCCTGTGTGGTTGAAGTGATATAAATATTTAGCCATACACGATCAGCAGCCATGTCAGCATCAGTGGTATCGGCCCATTCGGTACAGATACTCTCTAGCCCGCCATAAAACCCGCTTGCCTCAGCACTGCATCCGATAAAATTATTGATGTATGCTAATCAATTCAGTCAAAGTTGAAGGCCGTTGAAGGCGGATGGAGTCTGTGGAAACAGGTTGGTGGTATCGTGTCCACACAACGGAGAGTGCTAGCAGATCCCTACACAAGAAGGTAGGTAGGAGCTGACTGTCCATACCACTCGCATTGTTTTTATCCCTCCGCGACAAAATATAGTCTGTAGCTGAAACAGCTTCCGCATCCACCGAGCGCATCGGCATTTCGCCGTCCGATTGTATTTTTGATCAATAATGGCTATGCTGACATCACGCCTCGCAACCGACATAATGGTCATTTTACTGTTGTTTTTCAGTCGTTGGTGTGGTGTAATACTGCATACCAGGTTTATGTTTACCAGACTATGGTATAGACACGTATACATAATACATGTGCCACGCTGACATCTGTTGTGTATGGATGTGTGTGGTGATGGTCTATACTAAAACAATAGGTATTGCAGTAGATAGTGATGTGTGTTCTAGAATAGAACATTGATCGTTTTTGACTAATGCGTCATGCTTGCAGTGGCACACTGATCTACTGACTCGGTGTTATGAATTAACCAAGACCACAAGAAGGGGATGGGCGAATCCACATAATCAACTAGTTTCATGAGATAGGTGGGTAGGATATGTGTTATGAGTGTTGGCTTCACATACGTAGAGGTTCGAGTCTCAGTATGGGTTCAGATGAGGTTCAATCCTATAACTCATATACTCTGGAAAGAGCTGACAGGATCCCACCTTATAGGAGTGGTTGGGAGCTCCTGGGTGCGGGTGTTAGCTTGTTCAGCATATGTTAAGTTTCGAGTCTGCTCGTGGTATTAGTCTTTCTAAATATATACTCTGGCGTTAAATATCATAGGAACAGAATCAACATCTTACAATGGATACGAGAAGAGAAAGTAAGAAGTAACTGCTTGCTCCGGGTAAGGTTCACGCCATGTTTCGCGTCACCGACACTGGTTCCTGAATGGAACCACGCTGCACCCTGCAGCAGAATGTCAAGCAGATAACGTCGTTCCTCATACGTCTGTGCCAGAGAGATAAAAGTGAAACGTTGGTCCGCATTCCATTCTGTCGCCAACATGGACATGTGTTTATCTGGACGATTAAACGGTAACGTCCGTATAAACCGGGTTTAACTGTAGGTAGATATTGAGGAGAGAGTACACAGGCTACTCTGACATTAGGACTGAGGTTGTTGTAAAGAGGATCATGCCTAATGCAAGAACACTGCTTTCATATATAAATAATAAAGATTTATGTGTGATTTCCGAGGCACTAATATAGATAATTATGAGCTTGATAGGCGTAATGAGTAACAATAAGTTAGATATTTATATAGCGCCCTTTCCAAACGTGCTTTTCGTCATAGGCATGTGCAAACAGATAGGTTTTGAGTTTTGTCTTGAATGAGTCCAGATTGTCAAGGTTTCCGAGGACCAAGGGAAGGGAGTTCCACAGAACAGGTCGTCTAAGGCGCCGCGATTCGCTGTGCAGAGTTGCGTCCCTTGGGCACGCCAGAAACCTATGATTGTGGGCTCGAATCCCGGTTCGCCCCGATTATGTTTCTAGGTTTGTAAGCGCGACCCGTGCTCGTGGGTTTCACCGAAGTGGTAAACGTCTGAGACCTGCATCACTTCGGGCTTTCCTCCCACATTAAGCTGACACGCCGTGATATAACTGGAATACTGTTAAAAGCGGCGTTAAACCCAACTTACTCACTCAATCGAAGCCCAGTTTATTATATCGCACCAGAGTGTATAAGGATGCATGTCGTGATGACGCCGTTCTGGTGATCATATAGCGATTATCGAGGCAGTACTTGATTATGTATTGGGGGCGGTCGGGTAGCCTCGTGGTTAAAGCGTTTGCTCGTCACGCCGAAGACCCGGGTTCGATTCCCGACATCGGTACAATGCGTGAAGGCCTTTTCTTGTGTCTCCCGCCGTGATATTGCTGGAATATTGCTTAAAGCGGCGCCAAACCATACTCACTCACTCTCTGATTATGTATTGTATTGAAGAAGAAATCGGCTTCTCGACGTGTTGTAACGATACGTGCTATACATTATACATTGTATATTGTACATATCTAGATCGGTTCCTTCAGTGATGCATTACTCTAGGTCAACATGCCTTTTTGGTCAGTCATATAGAGATGGTCATATAGACTTATGTAAACAGATTTCTCATTTACTGGGATTTATACAAGTATTTGTGAAAAAGGTTCAAATTTGTCGAGTATATATTTGTGTGCTTCATTTGCAACCAGACGAAATTTCATCGTCTGTGTAAGATTACATCGTTGACATTTCTTTGTCATCAGATATAATGCACTATCACGTGACTTCACGTCGCACAACATGTAAACGGTCGCTGATTGTCATCGACGAATTGTTAAGCAAATCTTGACAGCTGAGATATTTATAGGCACCAAGCCTCATAAACCGTCTGACCATATTTAGAACAATCAATCCATTAGGTTTGTTCCACAGTCGCAGAGCACATTATAAAAAAAAACATGGCGTGTTATAACATTGATTAAACATATCCTCAATAATGGAATTGAAATTGTGATTAAACAACTTCCAACAAAAACACATTTTGTGTATAATGATAAATGTCTCATATGAACTGCAATGACATAGTGTAATGCCCGGTCGTCGTATTTCTGGACATTTTATTTTTTTGTAGGATATAGCTTGGGACCCACTTTGAACCGCTTTCACTGTAATATATTCACCAAAACATAACTACCCACCATAATTTGTTATATTGCATCTCCTAGAACGCAGTTTCGATTGGCAACTCAAGTGCCTTGACTTCGATCGTTCCACAGCAGGCACACAAACAACTTGTTCTTAGAACCGATGTCACTAACATTATGGAACTAACCGAGTCGTAATTCTCTGTCCGACTTGACGGAATCCCCCGAGGTCTGCTGAGTGGGATATATTCAGGTCTCGTCTCATAGTGGTTCCCCCTGGCAATTACCCCTCCCATCAACGCCTTATATACCAATTTGGCCCAAGGAGGCCCCAGGGGTTCTCCTGGAGGATGCCATTTTGCTCTCCATCTCCCCTGTGTCAATCAGTGCTCGCAGTGCGCTACACGAGTGATAGTGACAGGCAGTTCTTGTCGTCACTGTAATTGTCTGTTTGCATGTTTGTCAATACAACTAACTCCATCATACAAAAACAATTCTAAAGGTTCAGCTTTTTCTTGTTCTGAACGATTGTCCTGATACTTCTGGGGTTGTTTTTTTCATTGAAAAATTGAGGCATGACGGTTTTATCAATTTCCCAGGCGCTTCACACACGATTACCCAGTGTATCATATCTCCATTCTTTAATAAATGGAAGTAGAATAAGATGGATAAACTGGGATACAGGCTATCGGCAGACATAACTAATAGGACAGGGTTGGAAGAAGAATGTATAATGAATGGGTAGGATGCAAAATGGGGAATTGGAATACATCCATTCTGTCCCAGTCATCCACAGTTTGGTCTCAAATAACATAACCATGATGTGTAAGCATCACTACATTAATTGTTTAATCAAAGAACTTGGTAAAAGTGGTATATAAAATAAGGCCACATATATGTTTACTGAGGAAGAAATCTGGCAAAACCATTCAACAGCACTATTAAGTTTTGGCTTGACTCTAAAACCTCAAGACATGTTCATTCCTATGTTGGATTCCAAAATTCCATAAAACACGCACAAAGAGAGATATATTCCTGGGTCCAGCACACGAACCACCAAATCCCTAACTCCAAGATTACCCATAATCCTCAATACAACCAAGAAAGGACTTTATATTCACAGACAGTATTTGAGACAAATGGAAATAATACTATGTGGATTCTCAAAAACTCAAAAGATTTGCTTGATTTTTTACAATCTTAGAACAGAATCAAGTTCAATTCCATCCAAAAATTTGATTTTTAAACTTTGTACACCAATATTCTAAATGACAAATTTAAGGAAAAACTTCATTCCTTGATCCATGGGGCTTTTATTTAAAAACGTGGTGACCATAGATATAGTTA
This sequence comes from Haliotis rufescens, assembly GCF_023055435.1. NCBI lineage: Eukaryota > Metazoa > Mollusca > Gastropoda > Lepetellida > Haliotidae > Haliotis > Haliotis rufescens. Next base: position 6,155,935 of record NW_025963979.1, read on the forward strand.
TACATCTATCTTCAGAGGTCGAGGGCATTTTGTCTAAAATGAAAACAAATGCCATCTGCAGTTTACTGAGAAAACAATATTTGAAATGCTGGACTTCCTCATCAACATTTGTGTAAAATTTTAAGGTAAGACCTTTACGAAAGAAGTAGGCATCCCTATGGTCACCAAATGTGCTCCCCTTTTTGCGGATCTGTTTCTTTATGGAAATGAATCGGAATTTCACTAGGATTGGCAAAGTCAAAACAAAGTAATTTGGCCAAGAAGTTCAACTTAAGCTTCGGGTATATCAATGGTCTGTTATAGTTCAATAACCATCAAATAGCCAATTCCCTTCCACGCATATACCCACCTGAACTAGAAATAAAGGAGACCAGTGTTTCATATTTAGATCTGTGCATTAAGCGTAACAAAACACTCTCCACAAGACCGCATGACAAAAGGGATGACTTCATCTTTCTTGAGGCAACTTTCCCTTTATGTCGACCAGTATTCCAGCAGCTTCAGCCCTTGTTGTCTACATTTCACAACTTTTGAGGTTTAATCGAGCATGATCTTTTTACCAAGATTTCAAAGAGCGTCATACAACTCTTGCTCAGAAGTTGTTTGATCAAGGTTTACAACATTCAAGGCCTCAGTAAAGCTTTCAAACTATTTTTATTGGAGATATGTGGGGGACATTTCCAAACTGGACACAGCCATGACAAAATGATGTCCGATGCAATTCCCTCATTTGACGGGTGCCACCGGTGGGGCAGGATACGCTCACCTTATTGCAAACACCTGGTATCATTACTTTTCGATAGTGTTTCAAAAACACATGCTCTTGATATATAGTCGGAATCGTTCAATTGACTTCGATTACTTATGAATATGGAAAGGTATTTGTCGCTTTTATGATAAAAGTTCGTTCACAATTAACAATTAACATTCCCATTGATTATACAAATATATATCAACAAAATAACAAGTTTGGTTTTCAAATATACCTACATTAACGGAATATAGTATTGTTTCAAATATTGGACAGGTTCATCCATAAGACTAGACAGCATTGTTTGACCTGATGACCTTTTGTAACTGTGTTTGGTCCCCGTTTGTCATGTAAACAATGCATCAATGAAATGATCAGGCGGTTAGTGCATCACGCAGGGAGCGGGGCCAGCTGCAGTCGCTGATCAATGCTTAAGTAACTGGGTCGTGGGCTAACAGGTAGAACTTGTTCCAACGATGTTCTAGTCTGCTTATTGCACACTCACTTCCCTGGTTCAATAACGCCCTTTCCCCGGGGAACGGAAGGTCGGTGCTTCGATCCCCTGACCGCGTCATACCAAAAGACGTTTAAACGATTGACGTACTTACAGCTGTACCCTGCCTGGAGCTCGGGATTAAGGGGCTAAAACAAGGAGTGACCGACTCGGAGTCATTATGCTGTGTCTGAGCGGGGTATCAATGTTAATCTGCCGCACGTCTGGCGTATTTTGGTCTGGTAGTAGTGGTGGTGGTAGAAGTAGTGGCGGTGGTAGTTTTTGTTTGTTAGTTATTTAACGCCGCACTCAGCAATATTCCAGCTATATGACGGCCTCTGTAAATAATCGAGTCTGGACCAGACAACCCAGTGATTGACATCATGAGCATCGATCCACTCAATTGGGATACGATGACAACCAAATCAGCGAGTTTGACCACCCGTTCCCGTTAGTCGCCTCTTACGACAGGCATGATCGCCTTTTATGGCAAGCATGGGTTGCTGAAGACCTATTCTACCCCGGATCTTCACAGGTAGTACTACTGGTATTATTATCCCCCGCCCAACAAAGTTGGCGGGGGATATAGAAACGGGCTCCGTCCGTCCGTCACGTTTCGTTTCCGGAGCATATATAACTCAGAAACCGTTCAATATTTTTTCATCAAACTTTGCAGGTCTGTCAGGTACATGCTGAACTGGTGCCTTTTGCAATTGAGAAATTTTAGAAATTTTTATTTTTTTACGTTTCCATGGCAACAAGATGGACATGGTTCCAAACTCATCTTTTTTCACAATTTCCATGACAAGTTCCACCTCGGTTAAAAAAGGTTAGGGTTTGTTTAGATTCAATTATGTCATACATTCTGCAACAGGGGCGGGGGATATAGCCACGTTAGTGGCAAACTCTTGTTATTATTATTATTATTATTAGTAGTAGTAGTAGTAGTAAGAGTAGTAGTAGTAGTAGTAGTAGTAGTAGTAGTAGTAGTAGTAGTAGTAGAAGAAGAAGAAATTCAGGGCAAGCTGGGATCACTCAATGAGTGAATCCACGATCAGTTGTCTCCCTTTGTTTACGGAAGCTCTGTATGTGTGTTCCTCCAACTTTATACTCGCGGTGTACACCAAAGGAACAAAGTACCTGGATGCAGTTACCATCACATAACAAGCCACGACCCGGAAAACACCAGCTGCTGTACCATACCTCTGCTTACTACCTCAGGCAGATGATCGGTGACTTCAGCTTATCGCATTACACCACGAAACTATGCCAATAACTTATACATTACACAATTTCATGGTAATAGGTAATATGTGGTATGTTAATTCTGGCTCGTTTGACAAGCCTAAACACGTGAAGGGATCACGTCGCAATTTGCTGTGCATCTCTTAGGCGTGCCATGAGTTCAACAGTTTGCGATTTAGACCGAAAGAAACATTACAAAACACGGCGTAAAACACTGCCCATTCACATTGCTATCTGGCCTGCTTGTGATGTGTCAGGGTGTCGTGATGTGAAGCAATTAATCACTACACTTTGATGTCATACTGTATGCAAAGGTCCGCTGGTCGTGGGTTCGAATCCAATCATTGCTCCGACTATGATCCTTGATCTGTCGGCACCCCATCAATTCTAGTGGGAGTTTTTAAATAGCGCATATCAAAAGGTCTCCGACCAGTCACTTTGTGTTTTCCTGTTGCCTTCTGCTTATATCTGTGATGTAACTAAATACTGTCAATATAACGTTACTAAACTTGCTAGTCCCTCTAAAAAATCATTATAGTGATGGATGACTGAACGTGCTAGTCCATCTTCAACTCATTATAGTGATGGATGACTGATCTTGCTAGTCCCACTTTAACTCATTATGGTCACGGATGACTGAACTTGCTAGTCCCTCTTTAACTCATTATTGTGATGGATGACTGAACTTGCTGGTCCCCCTTTAACTCATTATGGTCACGGATGACTGAACTTGCTAGTCCCTCTTTAACTCATTATTGTGATGGATGACTGAACTTGCTGATCCCTCTTTAACTTATTATGGTCACGGATGACTGAACTTGCTAGTCCCTCTTTAACTCATTATAGTGATGGATGACTGAACGTGCTAGTCCATCATCAACTCATTATAGTGATGGATGACTGAACTTGCTAGTCCCTCTTTAACTCATTATAGTGATGGATGACTGAACTTGCTAGTCCCTCTTTAACTCATTATAGTGATGGATGACTGAACTTGCTAGTCCCTCTTTAACACATTATAGTGATGGATGACTGAACTTGCTGGTCCCTCTTTAAGTCATTATGGTCACGGATGACTGATCCTGAATTTGTATTTCATCTGTGTAAACAGCTGAATGCATTGATGAGGTTTCCTGTTATCTACAAGCCATCCTGCTCCCCACCCCTGTGAGAAAGAGGCCCGGCGAATGCTTGTGATGGCTGCACTGTTAGAGTAATTACGTGTATAACTCACGTGCTCACGGCACCCTTCACTTCAAAGCCAACCAGCGCATACTCATGTATGATGCACAACGCAAGTCGTCTTGAATCATCGTGGAGAAGTTCTTTTTGTTTTGAATTTGATAATGTTTAACCCTCTCAAGGTGTCGCTTCATGTCAGTGTATACCATACACGTGCGCTGTGTTAACTGATTGCAATGTTTTGATCAGATTCAATTTTGTTGAGTTACATATACTCTAAGTATATGGGGAGTGGGGAGACGTGTATTCGGTGGGTAAAGGGAGTGGGTGGGTGGTTGGCGGTTTCCCTTACGTTAAATGAAACCGGTTCGATTTCCAACATGGGTAAAATGTTTGAAGTTTGAAGTATAAATTCTTTCTGGAATTTATCTTACACGGGTGAACGGAAGCCCATTTTTTAAATATGAAAACAATCGACTTTCAACATGTTCCCTACTTCCAAACACACTTCTGCTCTACTGACATGACGGAGCTTTTCAGCCCAAAGTGATGCGGGTCTAAGGCGTTTACACATTTTGTGAAATCCACGAGCACGGATATGTCGACTGATGCTTAGTTTCTGTAAGGCTCGTGAAGATCCGGGTTAGAATAGCTCTTCAGCAACCCATTCTTGCCGTAAAAGGCGACTATGCTTGTCTTAAGCGGCGACTAACAGGATCGGGTGGTCAGGCTTGCTGACTTGGTTGATGCATGTCATCGTATCCCAATAGCGCAGATCAATGCTCATGGTGTCAATCACTGGATTGTCTGGTCCAAACTCGATTATTTACAGACCGCCGTCATATAGCTGGAATATTGCTGAGTGCGGCATTAAACGACATACAATAAAAAAAGCTTCTGAAAATTTATTCTTTTGATAGAAACAAACCTGAGGAAAATCTAGACTTGCTTCAATTAGGACTTTTGCATTACAGAAAGGACTGGACGGAAGGGAAAATAATATGGTTCAGGGACTGTGAACAGACGAGGGTATCATGCTGGAAAAACAGAAATCAAAATAGAGTGACCTGAGATTTGAACCCATGATAATGAGATTCCAGCAAGCATGATAGACGTAACTCTACACATAGACTTAAGGCCCCTTAGACGACCGGTCGGCCCGTGCCGTCCATGACACGCACAGATAGTCAGGGGGCTGGAGAGATTTGTTTGCGCGCACCAATTCTCAACTAGAGGCCCATCATTCAAGCGCTTTTAAATTTATTGACGGTGACAAAATCTCTCTCCGACAATGAGTGATTGGACCGCAAGAGAAACGCCCAATGAGAGCCAGGCCATGCGTGAGTGAGTGAGTATGGTTTTACGCCGCTTTTAGCAATATTCTAGCAATATCCCGACGGGGAACACCAGAAATGGACTTCACACATTGTCTTCGGGTCTTCGGCGTGACGAGCCAACCTGACCGCCCCAGCCAGCCCATTAGCATTTAGCACCCGGTCATGGTACTGGCCGAACCAGGGTCGGAGCACAATCTTAGATTTCACCCACGACCAGCTAATCCTGGCACTGAGTAAGGGGAGCAATTTTGTCCTTCCGGCAGCTTAGATTACTGCAAGCCCCGCCCCCAGCGAAATCAACCGGGTAATTATCATACATTTAAATTACTTTATTCAACGTCTTTTAGAGCGATTAAATGGCTGGAATGTGTAAATGTGTTACTTTGTTGGAATGACATGACATCAAATGACAGCTGTTTGGAACAATTTGTTACACCCCTCATATTTTTTTACATTTCTGTTCCATCAATTATGTCGTATATCTTAAATTTTCTTTTTTATTCTGTTTTTATTTTGAAATATTCCCAACGCTGTCATCAACGGCGAAACATGATGACCGAAGGCCCGCAGGTTTACGTGAGACGCCTGGTAACTCTCGATATACACTCTAAATATTTTCAAGGTCGGATTATGGCGATGAAGAAAGAGTTGTGTAAACAGAGAACCGTCTGTGTTTTGGAGATACAGCTATGGTTTTCTCCTTTGACGGTAAAAATGGGTTTCTTGCACAATAGCTATGACATGCATCGTTTCTTACGTAACGGTATACACGTTGAACGGATTTGTTTCTGTGTGTGTGTGTAAGATGCCGAGAAATAGTTATGTGTAAAACAGTAAGTCAACATATCAAAGGTCTTGTATCTTTTGCCAAGTGTGTTGTTATGTTGTATTTAGCTCACCGGGAACAGCCAGGCGGATAACAACAAGCCCTGTTTGGCTGTCGTTCCTTGTCGTCTACATTCTTAAGAACTATCAGAGACACTGAACGTTGGCATACACGTGTCAAGCAAAAGGACACCAAAGTTTTATGGAAATGCTTCTGAGCCAATAAACTATATCTTTTCTGAAACGGGGGTGGGGTAGCCTTGTGGATAAAGCCTTCTCTCGTCACACTGAAGCCCCGGGTTTGATTCCCCACATGAGTACTATGTGTGAAGCCGATTTCTGGTGTTTCCCGCCGTGATATTGCTAAAAGCGGCGTAAAGTCCAATTCACTCACTCACTCTTCTCTCAAACTGTTATATCAATGAAACCAATGCATGTTGTCACTAGCGATGCCTCTTCATTGATTGGAGATGCTCAAGATAAAGACACAGCAAAGAGAACCATCAATTCAGAATCTGAAATAAGGTATCTTGTTACAGAGCATCTATTCGAGATAAAATACTGGTATGTTGGGTATGTTACTAAGTGAGCTACAATGACATGGTTCTTTATTATTGTTTTAAGATTATTTTCCAATTATTATGTGATGACTTTGTGACGATATTGCAGTCTGTTGCTTCCTCGTGTATTGCATTTGGAGAAGAACTATACTCTCCTGTCTATTTCAGGCACAGTGTGAATTGAGGTCTTGTGTGAGACAATGTCTCCATGTAGTTAGGGTCAGCATTTGTTGCTAGCTTGATGTCATTTTAGTGGGTTTAGAATTATTTGAATGAAACTGACCTGGGGGATTCCGTGCGAAACTTCATCCCATCAACCCATGCTTACCATAGGAAACGTTTACAAGCTCGGTGACCTGGTTCATAGCATGTCATCGTACCCCGACGTCATAAGACGTTGCTCATAATATCAGTCACTGTCTTTTTTATTCCATACTATATTTTTACAGACTGTCGACATATTACACAATGTAATAAAATAGTTGTGGCGTTAAACAAACAAACAAACCAATAAAGCTAGTATTGCCAATTTACCACGGGCCTATCCCCTCCTTATAGATGCATGTTGTATGTTCATGCGCACCCCCTACTTAGCAGGATGAATCGACTGAAACCTTCTTGCTAAACATAGAAAGGTATTTTAATTTGGAACAAGGTAACCTTCAAATATGATGACACAGCAATCTTTAGAAACTAACATGACTTACCACATAACTGTGTGGTATAACACTTGAAGAGAAGGAAGAAAAATAAACAACAATAAAAACTTAGCCAAGCAAAGCATCAATAACAAATAGGAGAAATGACGACGGCAGAACACCGGGACCTGGTATATTAACATCACGACAAGAAGAAACCAGTTCTTAGGATTACAGAGACTTGTACTCATGTGTAGCCAACAGTTTTGAGAACGAAGAAGTACGTGATAATATCTTTTTGTCAAAAAGAAAGCACTGATAATTGTACAAATGTTGCAAGAATTGGCAGTTGCTCAACTTAAGATAAAAATGGCTTGCGGTTGTAAACCAAACGCTTACTGGAATGAAGTCTTGGAGCGCTGGCATGCTGGTAGTTCCGTTCTTTCAACCTTCGCCTGTACACAATGCTGTGATTGTTAACATACACGGCATCGCATGTATGTTAAGATCATTCCGTTACGCAACGTAAGTATTGTTTACAGGATGCATTTCATGATCATTTAAGCACCGGGAGACTTATGGAAAGGAACGCATATCAGTAAAAGGTCAACGTTTACAATTAATCAAGTCATGAGATAAATGTAGGAGGAAAGGGGAACGTATTTATCGAAATTTGGCGTTTATGGTCAGAATTCAAGCGTTACTGGGGCGGCTGCTGTTGGAGTACTCCATAGCCATTCGTTAATCCAGAATTTGGTAATCCGAATGAGTGATGAGTTGGGTTTAACGCCGCTTTGAACAGTATTCCAGTCATATCACGGCGTGTCCCCTTGATGTGGTAATCCGAAAAATGTAATTAATTACGGTACAGTCCGGATTGACAGTCCGTATATGGAGGTCTAATTGACAAACTACATTCACTGCTCAACACCATTGCTATGAATGAAATGTCAGGAATATGTTGCCTATTTGGGCAAGGGATCGTCCAAAATAATTTCAGTAATTCTCACTGATAATTATAAGTTTTGCTTCATGATGTAAGACTAGTTCAAGGCAATTGATGCCTTGTTTTCATTGGTTTCGATGCTGCTCATAGCAACGTGTCATGATACCAACTCATATAATTGAAGATGACGTCACTGTCGTTTATACGTGATGTCGTTCCAACACTAGATTGACCCATATTCTTCTACTTTTTACTAAAATAAAATGACTGAGGAAAATAAAGAACAACCTACTCACAACTCACAACGGAGGACATGTCCCTCGTGACAAAATGTTGATAGTCACAAAGCTCGGAACTAACACAATTAATTCACTCGGAACATTTCAACCGTATCTCGTTGTTTATTCTCTAATTAATCCATGAATCGTATTTATTCTTATTTAAATTTGTGTATTTTATGAAAACGTCATTGCTGTTTTGACGACAGTTTGTACGAAATTCAAAGATACACTGTAGTTATTATCATATTTTTAGGGGCACGGGTGGCCCAGTCGTGTAAGGCGCTCAGTTCGATGTGCAGTGTTGCGTGCCTTGGGCACGCCGGAAACACACGATCGTGGGTTCGAATCCCGGTTCGCCCGATTATGTTTCTTGGTTTGTCAGCACTATACCTGTGCTCGTGGGATTCACCAAAGTTGTAAACGTCTGAGACCTGCGTCACTTCGGGCTTTCCACCCACAGTAAGCTGACACGACCTGGTGTAACTTGAATACTGATCGGCTCAGTTGTGTAAGAAGGAATGCGTTACAAAAATAATTACCACCTAGCCAACATTTAGGGTGTAATATCCTCATTGTCGCAGTCGAACGATTTAATAACTAGACGTTGATACACTAGACTATGCTAACAACAGATAATGGCCGCTGTTTATCACAATTATGGCTTCTGACCTATAAACTGAAGGCATAAAGGCGAAAATATAGAACACAACTCAATACTGAACCCATCTTCCCGAGGCAAGTGAGTTAACTGACTATAAAAGTCCAGTTTCCACCCTTGCCGAACTAGGCTGGTATTATGGAGTTACATTTTGGCTGGACTAACGAGTCTATGCATAGTCCAATCAAAATCGTGCACCGAAATCGAATTCCGGTTCGTAAAGTGTCATGCAGATTTCGGTCGACCGCAGGATTTGCAAAGCATGTGAACCGCTAACTCGTTGTCAACAGATATTTTCTATATCTTTTCATGTTTTTAATCAAGGTGCTCAAGTGAGTTGATGCACTTCGCAATGTAAGATTCGTTTGATCACAATATAGATCTTGATTATCGATCAGATCGTCTTGACTGGGCGCCACCGTTTTGTTTGAAGCAAATGCAAGTGATACGAGAGGTTGAATCTGATTGGTCAATAGGAGAGGCATAGAAAGGACATTACTCGTAATAGCCACTGGTGGCGCTACGATCGAGCCCAGGAATTCCAGCCTAGTTCGGCAATGGTGGAAACTGGACTTTTAAAGTCAGTTAACTCTCTTGCCTCGGGAAGCTGTACTGAACTTTGCTCTTATGGCTTCAGGCCCGTGAAGATCCGGGGTAGAAGAGATCTTTAACAACCCATGCCGTAAAAGGCGACTATGCTTGTCGTAAGAGGCGACTAACGGGATCGGGTGGTCAGGCTCGCTGACTTGGTTGATGCATGTCATCGTATCCCAACTGCGTGGATCGATGCTCATGATGTCAATCACTGGATTGTCTGGTCCAGACTCAAATAGCTGCTGGCTTTAAACAACAAACAAACATATGGCTTCAGTTTAGAAGAAATTGATGTCTTCGTGCTACCGTATGTAACAAGTAGTTACAATACATAGAAGAATAAACAAACCTGTTGAATATGCAACGGAACAGGCCAGTCATGAATTAAGTAAAGTTGAGCTCATAAAAAACAATCGACTATCTGTCTAAGCTGGAGGATGGGATAGCGAGAGCAATTCATCTTGGATAACGAAGCTAATCACGTGACTGTGAGAACTGGCGAGATATGCGAGCGTTACGCAACAGGTTCACTACAACCTCCGTGCCAGTAGCAACACTTGTGTTCCGTGCGGTGGGGCTCTGAGGGATGGCTGCTGCAATGTAAATAGTGTGAATTACATGAACGATAAATATAGAGGAGTACGTTCGGCAGTGGAGCTTTATCAGTTTCTCCCACCTACGTAAACAGGTAGGTAGTTCACGTTTTGTTCGTTTCGTTTTGTTAAGAGCAAGATTTGGTTTGTTTATATTTGATATTATATATTCTTGAATCTTGATAGGCGATGCTGCTCGGAGTCTGTCAGCTTCCACGGTTTATTCATAATTACGGTTCTATATTTAAACAGCAATGTGGCTCCCTGGGATGTAAGGGTCTACTTAAGGTTTCATGGTTTTAACTAACTTAAAATCTAATGATTATCTGTGTGGTGTCTGGTGCGACCAAAATTAGCATGGAGGTAAAATATAAGAAATAAGGCGATGCAAATATATATTGGAAATATTTCTGTCATATTATTAGTTTTATTCACTTCTTTATAGGATGGTGTCTGTCATAGTTCTGATACAACTACTAGTACAACTGTCAACTGTGATGCTGGCTCAGGACACGTGTCCCCTGTCATGTCACTGTGGCAAGAAGAGAGGACCAGACAATAAAACCGTCACCGTTATCAGATGCTCTACCGGTGTAGTCCCAGATCTGTCCCCATTAAAATTGGACCCACATCCCAAGGAGTTGACCCTGGACGCATACAGGCACGACAACACTCTTGACATCCGGAAAAACGTTTTCCAGTCTGGGCTGAAAATTAAGAGACTTGTTATCAGAGGAGGACCCAAGATGACACTGCAGGACGCAGCTTTTGTCCGTCTTGACGATTCGCTTGGTTCGCTGAGAGTTGGGAATGAGGTGAAATTCAATACAACATTGACATTCTTAAGAGGATTATCCGGTTTGGTTCAACTAGAATTACGAAACAACAAACAATATTGGACCAGGAGCACGGGATCCCATGTAGTAACCTTGTTTCATGACCTTGGCTTGTACGAACTACAACACCTAGACATGTCAGCCTGCTTCATTTATAAAATGTCAGTGGATGTATTTCGTGGAGTTGAAAGCATCACGTCATTGGATTTATCTGGTAACCGGCTCAGCGATGTTCCCCGGGCTTTGAACAGTCTGACACATCTCCAGAAGCTGGACCTTAGCTTTAATCATATAAAATCTCTCCAAAGTGGCGCCTTCAGTAAACTAAACAAATTACACTCCCTGCTCCTGGTTGGAAACGAATTTGGAGAACTTGTTCCCGATACTTTCAGTGGCCTTGAGAACAGTCTTTTAACACTAGATCTGCAATTAACAGGCCAGAAGGTTATTCCCACACGCGCTCTTCGTCGGTTGAAGATGCTGAAGAATCTTAACATCAGTGAAAACCCATTCACGTCAATGTTAGCGGATTCCTTCAGTGGAGAATACTGTTTACATAGGTTAGATATACATTACACACAGGTCGAGTTTCATGCTAATATGTTTGACAGCCAAAAGGATTGCCTTCATGAACTCAGTTTGTACAAGACGAAACTAACGTATATTCCTCGAGGGATCCTGGCATCGTTGAGCAAGTTGAGACGGTTGGAATTCCATGGCGCTGATATTGATATTTTAAAAAACAATAGTTTATCTGGGATAAACGCCAAATCAATAGACCTGTCCTATTTGCCTCTTTCGGAGATCGAACCTGGCGCGTTCAGTGGTTTGAATGTACCAGTCAACGTTACCATTGTTGGAACGTCTCTCACGAGTCTTGACTTTGTGCTCGGATACAAGCCTGGAACATTCCAAAAACTAGAAATCGAAGGGTCTATTATTTGTGACTGTGATCTTTTAAAACCTTTAAGAGAACTTGGGTGTGCACTAATTGGATCCTGCTCTAGAGAACATAATATTTCGGTTATGAACTTGCGTAATGATGAATTTAGAAACTACTTGTCAGAAAAATGTTCAGTGGAATTGTTTGCGCCCGTGTGTTTGTCGAATATCGTTCATAATAATTATTGCTGTGTGTTTATATTATTGCTGATGGGATTAATACTCATAGAATTTAATATATAATCTTTACTAATGTTAAATTATTGCTATGAAATACTGTATTGTATGTAGTTAGGTGTAGGGATGTATATAAGATTGCTTCACGTTGCCCATGTGGACACTCTTCTCAATACTTAAGCTGTAAACTGCGTTATTGGCATTCAGCAATATCTTCGATAGGATTGGGATTGCAAAGTCTTTCAGAGAGTATATATACATTGTTAATAAACGGATGTTTTCTTCGTTATGCTGTTGAGGAGTTTTGTAAGAAAGTAATTTTTATTACTTATTTCAACTTTTTACTTCATATATATATTTACATATACTCCTAAAGTCAGTGTATATTTCAATGTAAGGCTTCATGTGGTATCATAATATTTTAGCATATAATCATCAAACGGGGCACAGTGGTCTAAGGCGCTGCAATTCGATGTTCAGTGTTGCCTCTTTTAGCCCTGTCAGAACCTGCTGGTTGCGGGTTTGAATGCTATATTCGTCTCCATTATGAAGTCAGTAACATACCAATGTTGTAACCCACTTACTCGCTAATAGGGGGAGCGGCTTGTCCGGTCGCCTCAGGCGCTGCTATTGGTTGTGCAGAGTTGCGTCCCTTAGGTGTGCCAAAAGCTTTTCTTCACGGGTTTGAATCTCAGATTCGCCTGGCTTAACTCTAAGACCTGCATCACTTTGGACTTTGCTCCCACATTAAGCTGACCCACCATGATATAACTGGAATACAACTCATAGTGGCATTTAGCCCAATTCACTCACTCACCCACTCACTAGCTCCAGCTGTGATAACAATGTCTTCTTGTACGTATTGTCGCGTAGTGATGAATGCTCATTTGGTCTTCAAAGAGTTCCCCCAGCACTCAGAGAGCGCGGCTTTTCCAAGACTTATTTTTAAAGATTTTTTCTACATAACACCTTTGTCTTTCTACGTCTGAATTCCACCATGGTATTAATGTACTATTTCCTCATGCTGTCAACCATTGTTTGGCGGATCCAGTTTACTTCCAAGTCGCCATTATAAAGGTGTGGCGTAAAACCATATTCACCCTTATTTGGATCAGCTAAGGATCCTGACAAATATTTTGTTAAAACATATGACGGTTAGGCGTTACTCTAATTGCTAAACTTGATATTCCCTTACACGGAAAACTGTTACACAGACTGGTATAACTGATAATTTAGCACAGACAGCTACATCCATCAAAGGCGCAGTGTTAACATGCACGTATAGGTCGTCCTGCTGTAGTGGCATTACCGTGTCACACGTCAGCTGGAACAATTGGATCGGCTGCTTTAAGTATTACTGAACGACAGCAACACAGAGATGGCAAACCGGACACCCGGCAAGCGGACGGTTACTGTTGGAACGTCTATATATATCTTTCTATTGTTTGTTTGTTGTTTAATACCACAGACAGTACTAATCCAGCTACAGTACCGCCATATGTGAACAATCGAGTCTGGACCACACATGCAGTGTCTAGTGAAAGCATCGTCCGACGCCGTCGGAGTACGATAAGGCATGATAAACCAAGTTACCGAGTCTGACCACCCGATCCATTTAGACGCTTCGTAGGAGCAGGAGAGGTTGCTGGGGACATAGTGGTGCGTACACATAGTTAATTCATCCTGATTTGTTTTAATCCGGACTATATCAGTGGGAAAATACTGTCAGGAGGGTTCCACTGTTACATACAGATTATACACTCGGAATAAGTTAAGCAACACCACCACTATTTTTACACTGTAAACTACGGTTATAGCGAACTCAAAGGGACCACTGTTTTTAGTTCGTTATAACCGTAGTTCTTAATAAGTATATATACAGCAAATGAAAAGGACCAAAAATAGTTCGTTATATCCATCAATTCGTTATAAGCGTTTTCGTTATTAACGTAGTTTACAGTATGTTGAACTTCTATGCATCTTTCGGAAACATGTGAGCTGGGTTCATTTTGATAAAAATGCCCAACATACCAATGATACACCTGGGATAGCTGGTACAGGAGGAACACTATGTTCCTCGGGTGATTGCAAAGACTGACTAAGGTGGGTTTAACGCCACTTTGAACAGGACTCAAGGTATATCACGGCGTGTCAGCTTAATGTTGGGGGAAAGCCCGAAGTGATGCAGGTCTCAAACGTTTGTCACTTCAGTGAAACCCACGAGCACGGGTATGGTGCTGCAAAACCTAGAAACATAATCGGGGAGAACCGGGATTCAACCCACGAGCATATGTTTCTGGTGTACACAAGGGACGCAACTCTGCAAAGCGAATTGTGGCGCCTCAGGCGACTGGGCCACATGTGCCCCCTGCAAAGATTGAGTCACAACATATGATACGAACAATCCGAGGAGTCAATTGAAATGGTAGGCAAATAACTAGTGTTATGGTGAAGTTACAAAACGTGTCATTAAATAATCTATTTCCGTTTCTGTATTTCAATGTTTGTCAGTTTGTAAAACATAATAAAGGTGGTTTGTCATAAAATTACAAATAAGATTCGAATTTAAAATGACTTTTCTTTGAAAATATATACTAAACGGTGTTTAACATTTTTCTCCAGGTGTATACTTGAAGCAGTTATAGGCGTATATCAGTGTTGTAAATAGACAGTTTCATGCAGTCGTACACAGGTTGAAAGCACCCACAGTTTACCAGAATACGTGTGAGCGCAGGACGCTGCAAGGTGGCTCTGGTACACGGATTCAGAGGAGCCTGGAGCATATGCCGAACATTACTTTCTTGTATACGGTTTGGCTCTTCATTTAAATATGACGTAGTTTTACTGATTTAACCCATTAAGTGCTGCGTGAGTGTGATTTACTGCATCATGTCAATTATAAGTAACGTACATATTCCTCTGGCTTTACTCATGTTTGAGCAATATTCCGACTTCAGCCTGCCGTTAACTGTGTCTGGTGTTGTCCATTCGGTGATCTGCAGTTAGGCGAGGCGCGGCGCTCCATCAGTGTCAGTTAAAACGTATTGCGTGTTGAGATGCTATGAACTAGGAGGATTTCGTATATACAGGCAGGAATCAATACTTTCTGAGAGTTATCATACGATGGATGTAGAACCTGACATGCGATGTATTCCATCATTCAGTTGATAAATTTGTTTGACGTCTTGAACATACAGTAAACTACGGTTATAACGAACTCAAAGGGACTACTAATTGTAGTTCGTTATAACCGTAATTCGTTATAAGCATATATACAGTATAACTGCAGCAAATAGTCGGGACTAAAAAGTTAGTTCGTTATATCCGTTAGTTCGTTATAAGCGTGTTCGTTATAACCGTAGTTCACTGTAATTATTTTAACTTGTCAAAGTTTGCTTAGATTGAAAGATACCATCAATAGAGTTTTTTTTCGGGTAGAGATGTAACTTCTTTTTTTGGTATGACGAGCAGTGAACAGGAATTCGAAGTAACACGTAACTGTCTCTGTTAAGATGGCGTTTCTTGTTTGATGCCGCACTCAGCAATATTCCAGCTCTATGATGGCGGTTGGTACGTAATAGGGTATGCAAGGGGGGCGTACTGGATAGCCCCAGCTTACCGCAGTCCCACAGCAGGCTAGGTATTACGTATGTAACAATTGTTATACCGATTTGACCCGAATGTGCAATATTCCAGCTATATGGCGGCGGTCTGTACGTAATCGAGCCTGGACCAGATAATCCAGTGATCGACATCATGAGCATCGATCTATGCAAATGGATTACGATGACATGCATCAACCAAGTCAGCGAGCCTGACCACCCGATCACGTTTGTTGCCTCTGTCGACGAGCATAGAAGACAGTTTCTAACCCGGATCTTCACGAGTGCTGTATAAAATGTAGCAGCTGCCGTGTGTCAAAATAGAAGATTGAATAAACGAATTATTAAACGCAGCACACTGAGGTACAGTTGTTATGGGAATAACCTATACAGCTGTCAGACGAGTTCATATACAGTTCGTCCTTCTGCGTGTCATATCCGTTATCGTTCTTCACAAAGTAGGCCCGGGCATGGGCAGATATGTGCAGGTTCTACTTTCACACATTTCAGCTCCCTCCAAGTATCTTCTAATTTCATTTTCTTCAGCTCTACCGATTGTTGTGTGAAAGAAAATGGGCTCAGGCTTCAGGTGATACCGATTAAGGTAAGATTAATTTATACCATCCATATTTGTGTCATGATCAATCATTTTCTAGGCGATCTCAGCTCTACGACCTTCGTACATCCCCCAGTTTAACATATAGACGTAAATTATAGTCGTAACACTAAGATCTTTTGTGGAAGAGGCCCCTGTATTGTATCTCAGAATACGTATGTATAGAGGTTATCACGCGAGTGTGTTTGGGGATGGTAAATATCCTGCATTAGGAATAAACATTGTATTTAGCGAGCCTTGGCGATAGCTCTCCCACTCTCACAAACATTACCGAAACATTGCGAGTTTTCCTGGAATGCGCGCATTAATATTTATTACGTCACAGGGTAAGTGGTGTGTCAGTCGGACTGTGACAGTAGCCAATATAGCTCCAACTAAAATCTGTTTCTTATACAGTGGCGAAGCAACATATACGCAAAACAACAACTGTTTTTACTTGCATTTCGCGGCAATCCATCTGTCTGTCCGCCAGGGTAACTGACCTTTGCCAAAGGGAAGCTACTCTAACCCTAGTCTATGAGACGTCACGGCCACGTTCAGACGTTGTGGACAGTCGGTCTGTCCTGTCATAACGTCAAGTACAGTCAGATGCACACAGAGCGACAAAACGAAACAAGGTAACAATTCAAACATATTTCGGCCAAATCCAACTATTTTAATTTGTGGAAAAGGTTTCAAGTCGCAGAGGTCGACAAGCACAGATATGGCTACTGATCCCGCTTGGCTGGGCCTAGTGCCCTCGCAAAATTGTTTCGAAATTTATATCTCAAAAGTTGCCAAAAGTTATAAAATGCCTTAGCTACATCACAGTTAGACACTGATTGTCAGTATATTAGACTGTTCTTTTGATAATGATAGCAATTATCCCTTTAGTTTATCCAGATTCACGATGGTTAATTCTGACTCGATCGCCGAATGACAAGGGCGATGCCATGTTTGTTTGTAAACACTGAAAGTAGTCCCTACTTGACCTTTCATATTTGCATCTCTATCCGCATATGACCCCAACGGATATCGTTTTTATCCGTTGGCTTTATCCTGCCGAGAAACCTACCCATTATATGATAAATGAGTGTATTCGTCATCTTATCATCGTGGCGATGAAATATTTAGATGTTGATGTATGATAACAACCCGGAGATTCAGTTGAGTCTCCTAGACACACCATGGACTGGACATTTGTCATCTGGATATCAGGATTTTATTCATCAGAATATTTCTGGCGTGTGTCTGTGTGCGTTTGCGTGTGTGTGTGCGTCAGTGAATTTGGCGTAAAGAACATATAGATTAGGGGTAGTTTATGCATACCAGGTAAATAGACATAAAGTGAGTCATCTGGTTATGCATGACATGTTTTTTTCGGAAGTAGAATCAGCACCAAGTGTTACATAAGTTATCTAGTTGTGCATGAAATGTTTTACAAGTAGAAGAATCACTACTAAGTGTGACATAAGTCATCGTTTTATGCATGACATGTTTCACCGAAGTGGGAATACCACCAAGTGTAACAAGTTATCCGCCAAGTCATCTGGTTGTGCATGACGTGTTTTACTGAAGAAAAAACTCCCCACGCGTAATCAATGGATGTTTTGGTCTGGATGACTTCTTAACACCAAGCCAACATTGATGTAGTGTTCCAGAGAGAAAAACAAAAACACCCCAGAACATTTTCAAAGCCAATGGCAGACCTCCCGCAATACCAGATGGTCCCACCGGTACGGTTTACCACGTGTATGTGAGTGTGGTGTATCGTATGTTGGACAAACATCAAGGCCTCTCCCAGTAAGAATTCAGGAACATCAAAACTAAGCGAAGAAAGACTCCAAATCTGCCACCTCTGACCATTTCCATGTCCACCCAGACCACAACATCTATTGGAACAACTTCAACGTACTCATCAAAAATCATGCCAACTACAAGATCAGGAACCTCCTTAAAGCCATCCACACCAAAAGACGCCAACCAGCTATCAACAGAGATCAGGTCATTACGTCACAGCGGTCACCATGAACTCATCACAAAACAACCTTAATCCAGAGACCATATACCGGTATATGGTCTCTGCTTAATCTCATGTCCATTACCCATTATATATCCATCTTAATCTTTCTCATCTAAATACTGACTTCCAAGCAACTTCAAGATATCCATCACTGCATTGTTTTATTCAATCATGCCTTGTTTATCCTATTTATTTCTAATACGTACATCAATCCTGTTTTATACTTCAACCTTATCCACATGTATATAACCGTCCTTCTTCACATGTCTGTACATCACTTGCTTGATAACGGTGTTAGTATGTACACGGAAACGTCGCATTCATTGTAATAAAGACGTTGTATATACATAGAAATGTTCATTTCTCTTGTTCATCATCGGGTTATACATGTTTTACAACACCACCCACCCACCTTCTACAGTCACAGTCCTGACATTCAAACCACATAACCGGGTCTATCTATGTGGCTGGGACTTCATGGGGGGTATTATTCAAGAGTACTAGGAACATTCAAAGGCTGTTCTTTTCTTTTTGTCATTCGACACGAGAATTTGCTTGTTCAGCTATTCTTAAAGAACACTTGAAGATGCGTAGGCATGATTGTTTCGACAGCTGACTGTAACAACCTCGAATTCTGTTGTTACGAAGTAGTGTGTGCTTACATTGAACCGAACTCGTGGTCCCAGCCACCATATGTATCCATGTGTCCCACGGCCTAGCTCTAATACACAGAGGATATTGGTTTGTCCTTGTCAAATAATGTGACATTTTTGTTTATCCCGTCGAGTGGTCTGATATTTCAAAAGCGGTGCATTTACATTGTATTATCACGAGCTGTGATGTATACAGTTAATAAATGGGAAGACTGGATGATATGTTCAGATGCATGATGGGAAGGTGGAATGTAAGCCCGATGCAACAGTGCGTGACTTTTAGGATGGAAAGATATGGCCACGACTGCAGTGACAGAGGGGAAATAGGGTGGGTTGGTATATATTGAAAGAGGGGAAATAGGGTGGGTAGGTATATAGTGAAAGGGGAGAAATAGGGTAGGGGGGTATATAGTGAAAGCAGGGAAATAGGGTAGGGGTATGTAGTGAAAGAGGGGAAATGAGGGGGGGGGTATATAGTGAATGAGGTAGGTGGGCGGGTATATAGTGAAAATGAGTGAGTGAGTGAGTATGGTTTTACGCCGCTTTTAGCAATATTCCAGCAATATCACGGCGGGGGACACCAGAAATGGGCTTCACACATTGTACCCATGTCGGGAATCGAACCCGGGTCTTCGGCGTGACGAGCGAACGCTTTAACCACTAGGCTACCCGACCGCCCCAGTGAAAATGAGGTAGGTGGGCGGGTATATAGTGAATCAGGTAGGTGGGTGGGTATATAGTGAATGAGGTAGGTGGGTGGGCATATAGTGAAAGAGGGGAAATAGTGTGGGCGGGTATATAGTGAATGAGGTAGGTGGGCGGGTATATAGTAAATGAGGTAGGTGGGTGGGTATATAGTGAACCTCATTCACTATATACCCGCCCACACTATTTCCCCTCTTTCACTATATGCCCACCCACCTACCTCATTCACTATATACCCACCCACCTACCTGATTCACTATATACCCGCCCACCTACCTCATTTTCACTATATACCCGCCCACCTACCTCATTCACTATATACCCGCCCACACTATTTCCCCTCTTTCACTATATGCCCACCCACCTACCTCATTCACTATATACCCACCCACCTACCTGATTCACTATATACCCGCCCACCTACCTCATTTTCACTATATACCCACCCACCTTCCTCTTTCACTATATACCCACCCACCTACCTGATTCACTATATACCCGCCCACCTACCTGATTCACTATATACCCACCCACCTACCTCATTCACTATATACCCACCCACCTACCTGATTCACTATATACCCGCCCACACTATTTCCCCTCTTTCACTATTTGCCCACCCACCTACCTCATTCACTATATACCCACCCACCTACCTGATTCACTATATACCCGCCCACCTACCTGATTCACTATATACCCGCCCACCTACCTGATTCACTATATACCCGCCCACCTACCTGATTCACTATATACCCGCCCACCTACCTGATTCACTATATACCAACCCACCTACCTCATTCACTATATACCCACCCACCTACCTGATTCACTATATACCCGCCCACCTACCTCATTAACTATATACCCGCCCACACTATTTCCCCTCTTTCACTATATGCCCACCCACCTACCTCATTCACTATATACCCACCCACCTTACTGATTCACTATATACCCGCCCACCTACCTGATTCACTATATACCCACCCACCTACCTGATTCACTATATACCCACCCACCTACCTGATTCACTATATACCCGCCCACCTACCTCATTCACTATATACCCGCCCACACTATTTCCCCTCTTTCACTATATGCCCACCCACCTACCTCATTCACTATATACCCACCCACCTACCTGATTCACTATATACCCGCCCACCTACCTGATTCACTATATACCCACCCACCTACCTGATTCACTATATACCCACCCACCTACCTCATTTACTATATACCCGCCCACCTACCTCATTCACTATATACCCGCCCACACTATTTCCCCTCTTTCACTATATGCCCACCCACCTACCTCATTCACTATATACCCACCCACCTACCTGATTCACTATATACCCGCCCACCTACCTCATTCACTATATACCCCCCCCCCCCCCCCCCCCCCTTATTTCCCCTCTTTCACTACATACCCCTACCCTATTTCCCTGCTTTCACTATATACCCCCCTACCCTATTTCTCCCCTTTCACTATATACCTACCCACCCTATTTCCCCTCTTTCAATATATACCAACCCACCCTATTTCCCCTCTGTCACTGCAGTCGTGGCCATATCTTTCCATCCTAAAAGTCACGCACTGTTGCATCGGGCTTACATTCCCCCTTCCCATCATGCATCTGAACATATCATCCAGTCTTCCCATTTATTAACTGTATACATCACAGCTCGTGATAATACAATGTAAATGCACCGCTTTTGAAATATCAGACCACTCGACGGGATAAACAAAAATGTCACATTATTTGACAAGGACAAACCAATATCCTCTGTGTATTAGAGCTAGGCCGTGGGGCACATGGATACATATGGTGGCTGGGACCACGAGTTCGGTTCAATGTAAGCACACACTACTTCGTAACAACAGAATTCGAGGTTGTTACAGTCAGCTGTCGAAACAATCATGCCTACGCATCTTCAAGTGTTCTTTAAGAATAGCTGAACAAGCAAATTCTCGTGTCGAATGACAAAAAGAAAAGAACAGCCTTTGAATGTTCCTGGTACTCTTGAATAATACCCCCCATGAAGTCCCAGCCACATAGATAGACCCGGTTATGTGGTTTGAATGTCAGGACTGTGACTGTAGAAGGGCTGCCTACAGTGGAAATGTGATTGAGGTGCCGGTGTGGCACGATCGCTACACACAACAGTACATACCAATAGGACTAAGTGGAGAGAGCTTAAAATATCCAAACTTTTAGGGTAATTGATGTGAGATCGATTCCGATAGCTATGTTATGACAGGTATGTGGAAAAAACATTCGTAAACAAAACTCATGGGAAGACAACATTACGTCAGTAGCCTATTACCGTTGAGGCGAAGACTTCACGTGGGTCGCGTAAACATCTGTGAAGAGGTTTAAATTACAAAATATATGCATCACTGGAGATACAAGGCAGCGAAATGTATCGGAAGCATGGAGCTGTGGTTTAAAAACAAAGATGATCCCCAGGGCAATGCTGGCGCGATTCGGCTTTAATAACGTTTCGCTCTGAAGGTTCATCCCGCCCCATGATGAGAGACGTTTCACGACGAGGTAAAGCTACATATATGTATAATAATATGCTCATAATATACTGACTATTTATTTATGTATGAGTGTGCATAGTTTTATGTCTCGAGGTGCGCTATACCATCAATATCACCTCGGGGTATACTCATACTTGGCTTCACACAAGTCGGGATTCGAACACGGGTCTCCGGCGTGACGAACGCGTTCTTTAATCACTATATTACATCAAAGCCCCTTACCACGTTATGCACGCCCCATCTTCTATTGCTTTAACCTGGATCAATGACCCGGTGGGTGTAATTACTCTGCATCAAACACCTTCGAAATAATTACATGACGTGGAGTAGCAGTTTGCTTCACTCGAGATCAGTTTTTGGGGTCAGTTGCCGAGGTTGTCTTCACCGACTCATTTGACAAATATGTTGTGTGTTATGTTTATGACGCTTACATATTAATCACAAAAACGGAAGTTTCTGCATACATCTGCTGCATACATCTAACAGATAAATATCTTCCTTCGACAACTGCAAACATTTTGGAAAAAGAAAGTTTGAAAAAGGTCAGGAAGTGCACATGTATATGCACATTAAGTCTTACACATAAAGCTACTATGACGAATTTTGCACTTTCTGCTTTATGTTTGCACCTCTTAATAAACAGAAAACTTTTCGATTACAAAAACATATGATTTCATTATTTTGACAAATGGTTTATGGGGATGTTGCATATAACGTGGACTATCAACTGTTTTAATAGTTTGTATCACAGTGTCATGGATACAAGTTGTACTCTAACTGTTAGTAGATTATCTACATATGCACACTTTACCCTTTAAGTACAGCCATTCGTTCACATATACTAACAACCTAATGGCTTCTCTTTGGCGTTCTGATTTGACAGGCGCACAAATGTCATAGAGACTATTACCCTAGTTTGAAGGACTCTGACGTTCAACGTGAATTCCTAATGATGAATATGGTCGACAATTGCTGCTTTGTCATAGTTCCCATTGGACGTAGAACATCCGCGTAAGTAGTACAGCATTTAATCTTTGGATATGTACATAATCATGCTCATATATTAACCTTACTGTACCCTTAATTAATTGTTACAGTTATATTTGTCATTATGAACTGCCGTGCAAAAGAATGTATTCACTTGAAAGTTTGCTTTGAGCAAAACATTACAAATGTTATCAAAACGCTGTAAACGGTCGCCGAAACACTGCAAACTTAAGGTCCAAAACACAACCATGATACTGGTATCAAATGCATCACCTTCGGATAACTCTTTCTTGTTTGTTTCATCTGAGCCGTCTTCAGACTGGGTGTACATCTTAGCCGCCTTCAGACTGGGTGTGCATCTTAGCCGTCTTCAGACTGGGTGTATATCTTAGCCGTCTTCAGACTGGGTGTATACTTTCGCCCGGCAGTTTATAATGCAATGCTAAGTCAATTCAATGTGTGGACATATCGGAATCCCGCAAAGCGGTCTTTGCGCTAAGATGATCGTAACTACCATTCGTTAATATAGACTTAAGACAGCCGTAACGCTAAGACCGCTTTATGGAACGGGACCCTGATCTCCAGTCATCCCTTTACATTTTCTGTGCATCTATCGAGCTTTATCTCTCCCCGCACTTCTTCATCGTTGTATGTAAAACGAGTGTGGCGAACTCGTTTGGATATTAAGGTATTGGCGCTTTCATGTTATGAATATTACAAAGTCGTAAGACGGATGCTACGATTAAATAAGCAATTATCCCAATTAAGCATTGTTGTTTACGATGAGAGAGATGCTACTGGTACAACAGTGGCTACATCAAACACCGCTACAACAGTATTTTACAGTAATTCCCATGTATTCACAGCGGGTATTACATTTGATCTATGTCATGACCCCTGTTATAACGGTTAACGGTATGAAATCACAACTGTTATGACGGTTAACGGTATGAAATCACAACTGTTATAACGGTTAACGGGATGAAATAACAACTGTCACGATGGTTAACGGTATGAAATCACAACTGTTATGACGGTTAACGGTATGAAATCACAACTGTTATGACTGCTAACGGTATGAAATCACAACTGTTATGACGGCTAACGGTATGAAATCACAACTGTTATGACGGTTAACGGTATGAAATCACAACTGCTATGACGGTTAACGGTATGAAATCACAACTGTTATGACGGTTAACGGTATGAAATCACAACTGTTATGACAAGTCATTGTATGTCAACACTACTTTTATTATAGGAACTGAAACATGCCGATTCAATATAGCTAGTGTGGTTAATACCCAAGTACCAAGTTGTCCAGTCGTCTAGGGCGCCGCGATTGGCTTCTCTTAATCGTGACTATGATAGTGGATACGAATCTCGGTGTATCCAAGGTGTCTAGGTTTATCAGCACCATACCTGTGCTCGTGGGTTTCACCAAAGTTGTCAATGTCTGTAGGGCCTACATCCTAAGCTTCCTCCCACGTCAAGCTGACACGATGTGATATAACTGAAATACAGTTTAAGGCGGCGTTAAACCCAACCTACTCACGCTTACAATGGCGTTGAGATGTACGACTCCACTTAACGTGATGTGATTTCTCTGTCTTTTACTCCTAGTATTTCTGTGTTGTAAAGATTTTTGTTATAGACAACTGTAGGTCATTGAAAAAGTAGCAAAGTTTACTAAAAACAAGGTGACGTTATAAATGGAGACTATATCTGAACGAAAACGGACAAACAAGTTGACTTATCCCCCTTGGTTAGGGGTTGCTTCTGGTAATCGCTTCTCTCACGTTGCAGTGCTAAATGTTTACCATCTGTTTTTGATTTAAACGAAAACGAGATTTTCCGCTAAGAAGATAGTGTGTATATTTGGTACATTTTGAAATAACGTCTTTTTTAATAATCAGTAAGACTGATTATCTTTGCGTCGATGATAGACAGATGAGGAAGTATAACAGAAGACGCAGAGGCTGCACGAGGCTGTAGGCAAATGCTATTCAGCCAAACGTGAGATTTATCTTGATGGAGCTAGTCACCATGTATTATAGGACCAAAGTATGAGAACGAGACTAGCGTCTTTAAATCTTAGCACACATGTCAAGTTCTCCAGAAAGTTCCCTACTTTTAATAACCAACACCATACAGACTGAGGGACGGGTAGACGGATAGACGGTCGAATACGACAGTTAAAATATGAGCATAATCAATGTAAATCTGACGCATTCGACGGTTTCATGACCTGACCTGAACGTCTCTGGTGGTTTATTTCATGATCATGATCATGAGTCGAGGTAATAGTTGGTAGTACAAAGAATGAAGGAGTCCACATTTTATTTTTTTTAATTTTTAGCATCTTTATTACATCATGATTACATTACTCCATGCCAGATCATGTCACACATTTGATACATAATGTATATTAAAGTAAAGCAATAGCGAGAGAATCACGTGTTAAATTTGATTAAGAGGAATCTACAATTAATGTAAGAACTCTTGTCGTTGCAGGTTCTAAGTGACGATAATGCGGCTCCTAATCATCTACGCAGCATGTTTTGTTTGTAGTGTTTCTCCTCGCGAACTGTTCTGTCCCCCAGAATGCCTCTGCCACACCGGAATCATTACAACCGGAGTAAAAGGCTACATCATCTCAAGCAACTCTGAAAACATGTCCAGAATTCCGGATCTTTCCGGACTAACTTCGAACCCACAACCTAAACTCCTGAGGTTATCCCGCAAAGCCATCACTCGAGTCACACCGGCGGACTTTCCCGAGGGAATCGGAATAACACGTCTTATCCTTGCCGGCAACAGGGAAATGAATCTTGAAGATGACGCATTTAGCAACCTACACGATTCTCTGGAATACCTCGACCTTGAAATAACAAAGATATTCTTTAACAATTCTCTAACATTCCTGAGAGGACTTGGAAAGCTTAAACATCTCGATCTGAGTTTCAACAACAAGTACCGCTATCAATTTGGAGACTCGAAGATTGTCAGTCGTCTTTTCTATGGCTTGGGCATGTCGTCTTTGAAAAAACTGAAGATGTACAACTGTGGAATCCAATCTATTGGATCAGATGTATTCCTAGGTATTGAAACACTGGAAGAGTTGGACCTCGCGGGGAACTCTCTCTCTAGTGTACCCGACGGAATTGCTCCACTCAGTGACTTGTCATTATTGGATTTAAGTCACTCCCGCTTCGCAACCTTAAAAAAGAAGCGTTTCATGCACAATAAAAAGTTGATGACGTTGAAAATGTTGTATACCAGAGTTACTACGATTGACGCCGACGCACTTTTTGGTCTCGAAAAATCTTTGGAAAATCTACACATAGCTTATTCTAAATTATCCGAATTCCCCACCGACGCTATTAAACATTTAACTGCTTTGAAGGTGTTTGAGTTGACATCGAATCCCTTGACAACAATTCCTGGAGGTTCAATGTCTGGATCTTTCTGTTTGAAGGATCTTCATATCAGCCAAACTAGTATCACACTGACTCACAACTCGTTTGAAGGCCAAGAAAAATGCATTAAACACTTATTCATGAGAAACATGGGCATAGAGAATATCCCCGTAGAACCCCTGAGATCTCTGAAGAAACTTCATCATCTGTTTCTGGATGAAAATAAAATTCAAGTACTGCGCACCGACTCTCTTACAGGCATTAAAGCCAACCTCCTTGTGTTGTCAGAAAACCCTCTGGCCAGGATAGAAAAAGGGGCGTTTAACAACCTCACCTACCCGTTATACGTCGAACTCCCCAACACTCGCCTGGAAGATTTAAACTTCGCCCTTGACTACAGTCCGGGGACATTTGATTCTCTAAACGTTAGGGGCCTGTCTTTAGAATGTGACTGCACGCTCGCTTTTCTGATCGACGAGGGAGTGGCGTTGTCAGGGTCTTGTAATGCCATGGACATCAAGATGGATCTTCGCAGTGCCAGCCTTCCAGAATATTTGTCAGATAAATGCTCTGCAGAAGCCAATTTTGTTTGTGGACACGTAATCTTGCTGAATATGATTGGTTTGTTGATGGTTTCAAGTGTCCGCAATGATATATGCTGAGTTTGTGATGTTTTACTTTATATTGATGAAATGCACGTTATTCGAAAGGAGATCAGTCTTTTTAAGAGACACACAATATTGTGACGTATGCTGAACGTATATGGAATTCGTACTATGTGTATTATTGCTACACAGACTACGTGTAATTGTTTTCTATCATGTGGGCAAGAAGGCATGCCTTTTTTTATTAATATTATTATTATAAGAGCTCCGAGCCGAAAGGCTTGAAGGTCGGAAATTGGTTAAGAACAGACTTAGCACACGCCAATTTCGTAGCGGCGATACCCTGCAAGTTGTGCCTACATGTTGACGGATTTAGTACAAGGAAACCCTTTGAGGATTCAAACATGGACGTTTGTGCACAGTGTTACTTGGAGCCCGCCATTGCTGCTTTGCAGCTATTATTATTATTATTATTATTATTATTATTATTATCATTATTATTAAATAATAATATCTTAATGGTTAATTATTGGTATGAATACAAACGTATCCCCCAGAAGGCAAATTTGGTCCTAAATAGTTGTATTCACATTATGTAACTTTCATGAGCAGCATCGGTACGCCGGTGTTCCTTCTATGATGTACATCATTCTGACAACGGTATAGTTTTACATTAGTATAAGTATGTGCTGTAGGAACCCAATAAGCGAAAACGGGCAATGGTAATTATCTGACCAAGAGTATTCTTTTCCCAGTTAGTATTTACCTTATGAAAAAATAAATGCTTATTCGAAATTATTTTCAGATCTTTGACTAGACATGTACCAGCATCGTCTTCACGTTAATGGTAACCCAGTGTCCACGTTGATGACACAAAACGTGACACATCTTTCACAATAGAAACCCCGTATTGTCCTTCTGTTGGCCCGCTACAGATATCTGCTACATTTCCGATACGCTGAGTAACCTAGTTTACAATCTATCACTCACTGCCTGTGCGTGTGCTACCGGGACATTTTTTAAAACTAAAAGATATCGACATCTTATCAAATTGGTGACAGCAACACTGATAGCAAACATTTCTATGTGTTGGTCTCCCTGACCTCATCTCACTGGCTAGAGTCAGAGAGAACTTCGGACGACACCGATTGGTTTGTATAAAATATGGACGAAAAAGAGTTTGTTGTCAGACAGATTACTTGATGGACGTTTTTTATAACACTAGGGGAGGGGTGTGTGTTCTTCTTTGTGGAATCCTATGCTGGCTTACGATATTCACTGGAACACGAGTCATTGGATATCATACATAAACCAAGCCACATCAACACTTTAAATTCACACGTAAAGGCCAGTGAATAACCAGTCTCGATTATTCGCCGAAACAGAATTTTGGCGTAAATCGCAAGATAGTGACGAAGATTATATGAATAGATCACTGAAAATCAGTGTAGAAACCAGGTGTTCGCGAAAAGGTGAGTATGTCCTGCGCCTCCGGTCGCACCCGCCACTCACAAATGTTTTCTAAAAATAAAAGTGTTTGTTGCTTAACGCTGCATCCAGCAATACTCCAGCCATACTACAACAGCCTGTAAACAGTCGAATCTGGACTAGACAGTCCAGTGATCAGTATCATTAGCAATGATCCACGCCCTCGGGGTAAAATACCACGCTGTCAGCCAAGTCACCAGGCCTGACGGTGTGAGTGAGTTGGGTTTAACGCCGCTTTTAACAGTATTTCAGTTATATCGCGGCGTGTCAGCTTAATGTGGGAGGAAAATGTGAAGAAAGCCTCAATACCCTTTCTTTGATACACCCAACAAAGGACTGGGGATCTAAAACAGTAATACGAATTTATCGTAAAAAAATATATTGTGCTCGAAATTGCTTGAAAAAATGAACTATGATTCAGTCTTTTTTGAAAAGAAGAGAGAGTGAGTGAGTGAGTGAGTTGGGTTTAAAGCCGCTTTTAACAGTTTGCCAGTTATATCACGGCGTGCCAGCGTAATGTGGTAGGAAAGCCCGAAGTGATGCAGGTCGCAGACGTTTACCACTTCGGTGTAACCCAGGAGCATGGGTCTGGTGCTGACAAACCTAGAAACATAATCGTGGCGAACCGGGATTCGAACCCACAATCATAGGTTTCTGGCGTGCTCAAGGGACGCAACTCTGCACAGCGAATCGCGGCGCCTTAGACGACTAAATTGCCGGTCGCTCAGAGCTGTACTATTGACGTACTGAGACGCTGTTGTTTTTGCGAGTGGAATGTAGGAAATGACGTTGACAGTTAGCCGGAATACAAACCAGGAAGAATTTATATAATAATGATGTAAGATAATTTTATTTAAATTTCCTCTCATATGTCAGTCCTCTGGAGTCGGGGAGGTAAGACGGTTTATTATGCGTTTAGTCAGAAAATCGATATTTCAATCGAGTCATGTGTTTCCCGCGAGGTAAAAAGACCACTATGCTACGTTTCACTATGCCTCATTCTTACTATGGGTTACTGACTAAGACATGTGCGATCGTCACTGACAATGTTGACATCTTCACTCGTGACTGCCCCTCTCATGACAATGTACATTTTTCCAGGTCATTTATGAGATAAACATGTTATTTAACGAGAAAAGCCAAATATACTCTATGTATTGTATAACACTCTTATATAACCTTGCTAAAATACATTTCATTAATAGTTTTTCGGTTGTTTCATTGATCGACGACAGATGAATTGTGATATTTATTCTTCAGTCACATATACAACGGTAGACGGACGATGTGGGGGCATTGGTGAAACCCACCGATGCCCCCACATCGTGGCATGCCACAGATTGTTGCTCACATCTGTTACACATCGGTATAACCAAAGGTGATCGGTGTCCGAAAGATTTTGGAAAAAAAGGTACTAGGCTTATACCGTCCTTTGATTGACCAGTCACCTGGCGGGAATCGCCCGGTAATCCCCCGATACCCGAACGGTGCCCGTCCGATGTAAACCAAATCGTGGTGAACACCGCCCGTTTCTGCTCGCTATAAAAGGAGCCCGCTCAGTGCCCGGCTGGTCACAGTTCGTGTTCGCCGTCGAAATTGCTGCAAGTGCTGTATCACATTCCAGTTGATTTGGTAAATTTGTGTCACAGATCCATTATCGATGGGGGTGTGGACCACCGGTCGCCGCAAGAAAATAACTCTTTTCTTCCGATGTGTCCACCGGGGTCTTCCCGATGTCAAAAACACGTCAAATGCTCACAGATGATCGTCCGGCGCTGTCGAGAAACTCTCAATTTTGCCGATTTTCAGCCTTTTCGGGCATCGTAAACTAATCTTTCCCGACATCGGTGGACATGTGACTGAGGCATTATCAACCGATACTTTACCATAGTTATAAATCACTCTATTTTAAAAATCACAGAGATAGATGCATGTAGTGTAATGTATTACACAAATTAGAATCTCAACGAAATAAACATTTAAATTGACAGTCATACAGCTTCCGATATTGGCATGACAGTTGTCCGAATTAAGGTGGGTTAGCAAAAAACAAGCTTTAAACGTGATTGATAAAGGCCACACACATCTAAAATCGCTCAAGTTCAATGACGGTTCACTCTCAATCTGCCTACACTGTAAATTAAAGTGTAGGCACAATGAGAACACCCCTATTTCAATAATAACAGTGTCCAGACTGTTAGACAAACTAAAAAAGAATGTGTAATATTTAATGTTATTTAATAGCAAAAACTTTGTGTTGAGAAATTGGGCCCAGATCTATCAATAGTTCACATCGTCATCTTAGTTCACAGTTCACATCTTCAGTTTCAACAGGTGTCAACAAGTTCATTGAGCTCATCTGTCCTTGCACAAGCTTCACTTTCAGTGTCTGAAGACGCGAGTCTAAGTCTCTTTGACTCGGCACCGTAGATTACTCATGAGGCGTAAGGTTGAGTCGTCTTCAAAAACTTTGTGGTTGTGAGGGGATGAATTTCGAACAAATTCACCAACTGTGCTAATTTTGCCAAGACAGTTAGCCAAGACACACTTCCAGTGAGTTGCAGTCTGTCGGCGGTTGTTCAGGCGATACCTGAAGCCTCCAAACAAGACTTGCTGACCTCCAGCCTGAGAAGTGGTGAACTCAACTTTCTGTAACGCCGCCATCACAACACTGTCACCAAAGTTTTACACACACCTTTTATACTATTTCAGGGTTTTTAGAATAAAATACTCCTTGAAATAAAGTAATAGGTTAACAATGTGAGTAAAAGTGTGAATAGGATTAACTAATAAAAACAAACAAAGTACATAAGTAAGTGTTTGATCTCTGAGTTAATTGGTTAATCCTTCTAACTGAGAAGGCATTGAAACTTAATAAAGAATTTTGATAACTAATCAAAACAAACAAAAAAACATTGGCATGTCTCACATTAACCTTTAAATTATTTTGTGTCTGAAAGGCCGTGCGGCCGATGTTGTTTTTTAATCTACTGTTGATACCACATGTATGTAAAGCAACATCTTCCTTTTCTCTCGCTGTTACATTGTGGACCATTCCATTTTTCACCAGGTAAGATAGCAATTCACTACTCTCAGTCTGCCTACACTAATTACTAATTTATACTCAGCCTGCCTACAAAAAAGTGTAGGCAGATTGAGATGTAGGCAGACTGAGAAATTACCAACGATGACAGTTGGTGTTCTCTCCTGCCCACAATTGGGCATGGGTGGCTCCCATCTGTATCATACCCAGGGCCCGCTCTTGTTGTTCTGGTGTCAGTCGTGGCGTGTCTGACGTGCCGTCCGTATCATTTATATACCCTCATTGAACATGTACTCTCGGCTGCCCAAGCGGCACGTGTTTTTCACTATTTCGCAATTTCTACAAAAAAAACACCGTGCCCTGGACGTGTTTTACTTTGTGCATAGAGCTTTGTTGTGTTTGGACGATGTGGTTTGCATTGATTTAGTTTGAACTTGTGTTTTTCAATTTTTGCAATTATATTTTTAAAGTGGACGTGTCATATGTTTGCCTTAGGTTTTACGTTAAAACGAAATTGTTCGCTGAACATGCTCGTTGTCCTGAAAGAAAATATGCCGCGAACAAAAGATAAAATCGGCTCTTCCCTTCCTTCAGGGTGATACTAATAAATTGTATGTTAAGAAGGAATGACCAAAACAATATCCATTTCCTTGAGCTAACTTACCCGACTAAGGAACATTCACACGTAACAACTTATCGTATACAACTTCTTGGACCAACTAGTTGTACCTTGTGAACCGGTCTTTGGTAATAAGCTTTACCACTTGTGAGTGATGAGTAAGTGAGTTGAGTTTTACGACGCCTTTCATGTGTTTCATCTAATACACATCTCAAATATCTTTTCAGGTTCTTCATGATACCACATGACTACTTGAGTGTACCACACGTCTTACAGTCTGAAGAAAATCATACATGACTAAAATACCAAATTGGAGTACGCTAGCAAAGAATCCTCGGGACAAGATGGTACACGTTATAATTTACGCAACTTTAGTTTTCTATACATTTTCCTCTGTGCATACATCTGATGTGAGTTGCCCTGCGAGATGTGTGTGCAGGACTCGACGAGTACCAAAGCTTGGCAACACCTACTTCGTAAATTGTAAGGGCAGAGCATTCATAAAAGTCCCAGATCTTTCATCTTTAAGTCAAAATGCTCTCCCAAAACGTTTGGATTTTTCAAGAAACATGCTCATGTCCATATCCCAGAACGACTTCCCCAGCAATCTGAACATCGCCATGCTGTTTCTCGAAGCTAATGACAACGTGAAATTACAGGATAGCGCGCTGAAAAACCTTGCGGGGTCCCTACAGTTCCTGGGGTTACAAAGCATCCGGCTGCAATTCACTGCTCCCTTTACCTTCCTTAGAGGGCTGACCAAGCTGGAGAAGTTGATCCTTAACTACAACAGTCAGAAAAATGATGGTGTCATCGCACCAAACATCTTTAAAGGTCTTGGTTTGACCGCCCTGAAGGATGTGTCCATGTACAACTGTCATATCGCAGGTGTTGCAGATAAAGCTTTTGTTGGTATTGAGAGTCTGGAGGAGTTAGATCTGACGTTTAACTGGTTGAAAGAGGTTCCTTCTGCCATCAAGGATCTGTATAATCTCAAGAAGCTTACCCTGAGGTTGAACAACATTAAATCAATATCTAGCAATAGCTTTCTGGGAATGTCGACTTTACGTGAGCTCGATCTCAGTGATAATGGTGGCTTGACAATTGAGGAGGGATCTTTCAATGGGCTTCAGAAGAGCCTCGTGTCTCTGTCAATGAGGACATGTCAACTAGATGATGTGCCCACAGCAGGGATGCAGAGTCTTACAGCCCTGAAGACCTTGAACGTAGGATACAACCCGCTTGTTGACATGTCATCTACATCTCTAGAAGGATCTTACTGTCTCAAATCCCTGGACATTAGCAAGACACTGGTGCCTCTACAAGCATCCATACTCGAACCACAGAAAACCTGCCTGGTTTCAATATTTATTAACGACAAGGGTTTGACAGAAGTACCTAGAGATTTCTTGTCCAATTTGACCAAGATTCATCACGTTTCTCTAAACAAGAACCAAATATGTGTTTTGAAAACTGATTCTCTGAAAGGAATCCGAGCAAATTCCTACGATTTTTCTGATAATTGCCTCAGTAAGATAGAAAACAATGTTTTTGATGGAAAGGGGCGAGGTATTTCGTTGGCTTTGAAACGAACCAACATGACCGATGTACGTTTCGTTTTACAGTACAAGGAGAAAACCTTCCAACAGATTTGGCTGGAAGGTATAGATTTGAACTGCGATTGTTCTGTGTTTGAAGCCATGCGGATGTCTGAACCGTGGACGTTGGAAGGACAGTGTCTGCTGAACGCCGAGTCCAAAGACTTGAAGGACTATGAGTTTAAGACATTCCTCCAAAACAACTGTACAGTGGTGGAGAATGAGAAGGGAACAGTTGACCAAGTTGTGACTTCACTTAAAGAAAATAATGGTGTGAGTCGGTTTTCTTTTAATTTGATAGTTTTGATACTTTCTTTATTTTTACAAAAAATATTTGGCTGAAGAATAATATAACACGATATATTGACGCGAGTTGCTGAGATCCTAAATATAAAGTAAAACGTCCTCACGACTTAATGTTTTCTTCCTGTGACATACTTATCTTATCTTATTTCAAAGACTTACTCTCTAGTTCCACTTTACATTCGCGTTTCCACGACATACTCTTTCCATAAAAGGTATTATATATTTTCTCACAACTTTTTTCATTTGTGGTCTATTGGGCCCCTCTGTTGCACTAAGGGGAGATCACTTTCATATTTAGCATCTGTGAGAGAGTTTCTATTGTTTCTATTTCTTTAACAATGTTTTAACAATTAATATATGGAAATGTTTACAGAAACTACTGTTTCCTTGTATATAATTCCTCAATATAATGACAGGTCCTTTATGGTAAGCTGAGGGGGAAAAGAAACTATCCCTTTCAGTAGACTTTGTATCACATGTCTCATTTTCAAATGAAAATATCGATTTTATATTTAAAAAATGAACTGTACTAGCACTTAGTCAGCACTCAAAGAATACTTCTGCATGGTTTTAAAAATATAATTAGATTTATAACTTTAAGTCCTGATGAGTATCTTTGACATTTTATCATCCAATCAATTTGCATTTTCCGGCACATTTATGTTTCAAACATGGTAGGGGTCAAGGTGTTTGCAAATTCATTTCTTACTCCGGTCTACTTGGAACCAAAATGTTTTTCACACAAAATTAGCCAGCCATAGATTACCTATGTGGTTAAAGCGTTCGCTCATCACGCCATCGATTCCTCACATGGGCTATAATGTGTGAAGCCCATTTCTGGTGTCCCCGGTCTTGATGCTATTTGAATACTGCTAAAAACGATATAAAACTATATTTCCCTTGAAGAGGGGAGGAATTACAACTGTGCGCGTAAATAAGCATGTACATCGTCTGACAAGAATTATAAGTGAGTGAGTGAGTTTTGTTTTACGCCGCTTTTAGCAATATTCCAGCAATATCACGGCGGGGGACACCAGAAATGGGCTTCACACATTGTACCCATGTCGGGATTCGAACCCGGGTCTTCGGCGTGAGACAAGAATTATGAAATATTATAGACGAAGAATGTGCAGCATCGTGTTCCATCCCTGTTAAAGTGAAATTATTTTACGCTAACATGGAATCGCTATTATGTATATAAGTTATTGAACTTTTGTATGTTTGAATTTCGTATATATCATGTGACCATTCTGCATCCGCTTTACCAGAAGCATAATATAGTATGCTGAGTGTATTTGTGAATATACAGTACACATGTACTATTGGTTTTTTTGAATACGGTGTGCTGCTGCTCTAATACCATGTTACCTACACTGTGGGGCAAAGGAAAGTATACACCCATGTTTTATAGCTTTAAAACATGAAACAAACAAGAAATGGTTAATCGATGGTGATGTATTTGAGACGGGTACCATAGTTGTGACTTTGCCGTTTTGATAACGTTTGTCATTTTCTGGCAAATCCAATTTTCAAGTGTATAGTTTCTTTCGCCCGTCACTTTATAAAGAATCAAGATGGTAGCTGAACGAAGAAATGGGGCGATGCATTCCGTATTATCACATTCTTGTCAGATATGTAATTCGTTCCCTATTTTGCCCAATTTGACTTGTACCATATGTTCTTGTGTTTGTTCACGTGTGTGTGCGTGTGTGTGTGCGTGTGTGCGCGTGTGTGTGTGCGTGTGTGTGTGCGCGTGTGTGTGCGCGTGTGTGTGCGTGTGTGTGTGCGTGTGTGTGTGTGTGTGTGTGCGCGTGTGTGTGTGCGTGTGTGTGTGCGTGTGTGTGTGCGCGTGTGTGTGTGTGTGCGTGTGTGTGCGTGTGCGCGCGCGTGTGTGTGCGTGTGTGCGTGTGTGTGTGCGTGTGCGTGTGCGTGTGCGTGTGTGTGTGTGCGTGTGTGTGTGCGCGTGTGTGTGTGCGTGTGTGTGTGCGTGTGCGTGTGTGTGTGCGCGTGTGTGTGTGCGTGTGTGTGTGCGTGTGCGTGTGTGTGTGCGCGTGTGTGTGGCGGGTGCCACTAGTGGGGCAGGATACAGTCACCTTTAATCACCTGCTATCGTCGCTATTTGATGGTGATCATTAACACATGTTAATGATATAGTCGGATTCGTACCATTGATTCTGCTTTCAGCAGATATTTCTTATGATTATGGAAAGGATTTTGTCGCTTTTATTACCTGTTATATTATGCGATATCTTATTGTAATATTTTGTACACATGCTGTAAACTGTTATCTAGTCATTCGAAAGGACATACGGACCCGTGATATCAGCCTCAATTGTCCATACATGCCAGTGACGTTGGGTACCACCATAAATATTCTGGGGAGGGTGGGGTTGGGTGGAGGAGGAGGCGGTGGGTGGGATATTTGTTGTTGGCTGGGATGTTCGTCAGAGACAGGGTATATTTTCGGTCTTAAGTTAAAAAACATATGCATTTCTTTCTGTAAAAGAAGGTGAACAATTGTTTTATAGCACGTCACATGTTTTTCAGAACATACAGCCTGTTCAGGGTACAATCTGTTTTTGTGGGTAACACCTGAGGACAGGCATTCTTTCAGTTTTTGTTTCTGGAATATATCAAATGTTTGGTCAGTTATAATCAGTACTTTTACATCTCGTCATTGTCACAATCACCAGTATGGTTGCGCCTAGCCATAGGCAGTACCTACAACATAGGTCTGTAATTATTTATCTCCTGCAATATTGTATTGCATTGTACATATAAGTACACACTGTGGGCCCCGTGATACCGACATAGGGCCCTGTTCCACAAAGCGATCTCAGCGCTATGATTATAGTTAGTCTATGTTAGGTTATTGGAGGTAAGAGTGTGGGCGTATGGGGCAGTCGTTACACTGAGATTGCTTTGTAGAACGAGAGCCGAATGTTCAGAAGATGCAAGCACTTTTGCAGCCCGTGTATTGATGCTGAATGGCTGTTCCTTGTCTACAAGATGATGTTGTACAGTGTGATAATTGAAATATTCTTGAAAACCAACACATGAAATCCTAGTTACATAAAGCGATTTAATTGCTACGACAATCGTACATCTTCAGCAACCCATGCTTGCAGGAAAAGGCGACTATGCTTGTCGTAAGAGGCTACTAACGAGATCGGGTGGTCAGACTCGCTGACTTGGTTGATGCATGTCATCGTATGCCATATGTGTGATTCGATGCTCATGCTATCAATCACTGGATTGTCTGGTCCAGACTCGATTATTTACAGACCGCCGTCATATAGCAGGAATATTGCTGAACTTACGACAGTCGTAGCCTTCCCATCGTTTGGGGAAACGGGACCCTTGAACTGAAGCATAAAGCGATCTTAGCGCTGCGACTATTGTAAATATTAAAACAGATTCCATTGGGCGCAAAAGGCAAAACTGCTGTGGAAATTATATGAATGGGTCACTGGACATCAGTCACAACAGCACAGCAGATGTTCGACAAGCCTTTGCAGTTTGTGCGCATTACAACTGTCGTGTGCAACCTGGCCCGATGACATGTATATAGACTTGTAACCGTCATACATTGGGGAGACTATGCTCAGTGGGACTGCACACTGCCGGCCGAGCGTGTACAGCAGTGTTGTATCCGGTATGGCTCAGTATGAA
Organism: Haliotis rufescens; assembly: GCF_023055435.1. Lineage (NCBI taxonomy): Eukaryota > Metazoa > Mollusca > Gastropoda > Lepetellida > Haliotidae > Haliotis > Haliotis rufescens. The sequence continues at coordinate 6,193,862 of NW_025963979.1, forward strand.
ACTGCAAGTTTTTAAGTAAATATTCTGTAGTCATGAAGCGAAAACACGGAAACAGGACGGAAACTGAACTGGTGATTCACATCCTTCCTAGTATTGTATGAACCCAGTGGATATCTTTCACCCTCATCATGAAATTACAGGATTTTATTGACCACATTCATATCTTAGACTGTTTACACTTTTTCTGAAATCCATTAAATATTTGATATTTATGGTTTGAGATGTGTGTGTAGAATAATGTTGAATGCTTTAAAATAGAAATGTAAAAAAGAACTTTATTTGCCTCTTGTGTATTTAATATGTTTATAGATGTGTCATGTGATGTTGTTTTTGATAGTGGTCAATGAGTGAGGCTCAGCGTCGTTACGAACAGTAATTAAGTAATATCACGACGTGTGACGACATATATTGTGTGGGGAAAGCCAAAACTGACGTTTACCACTTTGGAGATAACCAATAACCAACACGGTTTCGACGGCGAAATACCTAGGATCAAAATCAAAGCAAATCTGCGCCTTCACGATCAGTCGATCCAGGCGCGGCTATATGACACAACTCATTTTTAATGAATTGTGTGTGTGTGTGTGTGTGTGTGTGTGTGTGTGTGTGTGTGTGTGTGTCCATGGCTGATACCGGTACTTGTGTTAGATTGTTTTGTGCACATTTAAGATGTATATGTATGTTGATTGTTTTATGTTATAGTTATGATGTGTATGCTCCAACTAGACGGTTATATCCATAAGTGTTCAACACGGGACTTAACTGTCTTAACATGGGGAAGATACCCTACCACGAGTGTTCATCGTTATATAGTTCAATATATTTCTTTGTATTATGTCACTAATTGTCTGAGACATTAAACGATGATATTGATATTGGTTTGCTTCTCATTGAGAATAAATTGAAATCCCGAATTATGTTTTTTTGTGTGCAGATGCCCAAGATGGGAAATCTAGTTCCCATGGGTAGACCAGTTCCAAACATATTCAAAAAAAAAATTCAGAAGTTAATGGTCAGTGCAATACGATTCAAATATTTTTACATTTCTTTAGAAGGCTACACACCTATAAAGTAAACTGGATTCTAATGTACAACGTGTCCTCATGGCTTCACCTTGCGGCTCGATGTACAAACACTCGGTAACGAAAAATGAGATGAAAAACTCGTTTCTCCACAATACTTAAAATTGAAACAATGCTATGGATTGGCGCAATTGTAGAAGCGGGCTGGCAATGGGAAACACTGCTATGGGTGGGGGCAATTGTAGAAGCGGGCTGGCAATGGGAAACAATGCTATGGATTGGCGCAATTGTAGAAGCGGGCTGGCAATGGGAAACACTGCTATGGGTGGGGGCAATTGTAGAAGCGGGCTGGCAATGGGAAACAATGCTATGGGTGGGGGCAATTGTAGAAGCGGGCTGGCAATGGGAAACACTGCTATGGGTGGGGGCAATTGTAGAAGCGGGCTGGCAATGGGAAACACTGCTATGGGTGGGGGCAATTGTAGAAGCGGGCTGGCAATGGGAAACACTGCTATGGGTGGGGGCAATTGTAGAAGCGGGCTGGCAATGGGAAACAATGCTATGGGTGGGGGCAATTGTAGAAGCGGGCTGGCAATGGGAAACACTGCTATGGGTGGGGGCAATTGTAGAAGCGGGCTGGCAATGGGAAACAATGCTATGGGTGGGGGCAATTGTAGAAGCGGGCTGGCAATGGGAAACAATGCTATGGGTGGGGGCAATTGTAGAAGCGGGCTGGCAACGAGAAACGTGAAATTAATTCCAACTCGCCTCACACATAAATCGTAACGAGTGGCTCTTTAAAAACAAACCGTCAATGGGGATTGCGATGCTTGCAGGAACCAAATGCTTGTAATCAGAGATGATTAATGAGGATTTGTTTGTTTGTTTGTTGTTTAACGCCGCACTCAGCAATATTCCAGCTATATGACGGCTATCTGTAAATAATCGAGTCTGGACCACACAATCCAGTGATTGATGTTATGGGCATCGACACGCGCAATTAGGATACGATGATCTGCATCAAACCAAGTCAGCGAGCCTGACCACCCGATCCCATAAGTCGTCTCTTACGACAAGCATGGGTTTTTGAAGACCTATGCGTCAATGATGACTGGATGGGTATTATGAATGTTAAATTGGTTACTGGTCGACAGACGGATGATGCATGCGTGTTAGTATAAGGATAAAACAACTATTACTTTCAACGTTAATGGACGGTCACATAGTATGACGGTTAAATCTTAACACGGCAGCTTGGCCTGGTGAAACTGAAAGACTACAGGTGAGGCATGTACAGCGAGTCCAACCACATAATTACATCTGTACCAAACTCTTTCGGCAATCATAATTACGCCTTTTGAGAAAATGTTCCCACATTTAACAACATACATACACACACGCCGGTGCCTCCGCTGTTATGTCCCTTTGCACGACCCCCGGCAATAGTGACATGATGTGAAATGGGCTTCAACGTTTGTGCCAGACGTACAAATGCCGGTTTTACAGTGCTAGCCCACACGGACACCGTGCCATGCGATACCCCACTCAGACAGTCTACAGACTCCGAGCAAACCAGTCCTTGTTATGTCCCCTTAATGCCAAACGCCAGGCAGGGTTTAAAACATATTGTAACGTAGTAGTAGCAGAAGTAGTTGTAGTTGTAAGCGGTAGTAGTAATAGTAGTGATATTAGTAGAAGTAGTAGTATCAGTAGTAGTAGTAATAATAGTAGAAGTAGCAGTAGTTGTAGGCGTAGTAAGCGGTAGAAGTAATAGTAGTAATGGTTGTGTTAGTAGTAGTTGTAGTAGCAGCAACAGCAGCAGCAGCAGTAGTAGTAGTACAGTAGTTGTGGTAGTGGAACGTACAAAGCACCACTAAAAGGTCTATTAGCGCTAGTATCAACCGAGTTATGTCCCTTTACTTGTTCAATTGCTTTTGAGTTATGGTGGTGAGTTGAGTTGAGGTAAAATGGGGTTTAACGCCGCGTTCGAGATCATTGTACTGATATAGCGAGGTGCGTGCGTGCGTGCGTGCGTGCGTGCGTGCATGTGGTTGTTCCAGTCCAGACTAATGCCGGTATTATTGTGCTGGACCACTGAGATACACTCAACTCAGATGCCATATACGCGAATCCTAATTTCGAGCCGACCAGTCCTTGTTGAAACCCTTTTATGCAGAAGCTGGTTGTTTGTTTTATTTTGGAAATCAATTACTTCATCCTTTAAACACAGTATTAAAGTCAATATTGGTTGTGATTCTATATAAACTGTTGGGATTATATTTTTTTAACCATCATTTTAACTCAGTATTTTCATTATCTGGTATTGTTGATGCTTAGGTGCTAATGTAAAACAAGTGGAAAATGGTCTGACTCTTTACGCGATTCAATCTTGAAGTTCTCTATATATTCAAACAAGGTCGGCGAAGCACACATATGATCCGGAGTAGTAAAACCGTTTGATCCCATATAAGATAAATCCCCCGATCCATCAGACAATCCTCCATTAACAATATTGAGGGTAACTGTGTACAACTGCTGACTGTTAGTTGTCACAATATCATCCTTATTTACTCTACTGGGCAGAAGAGTGTCACTGACGCACATAACCTCCTCCAGTGGGATAGATAGATAAGATAAGATAAGATAAGATAAGATAAGATAAGATAAGATAAGATAAGATAAGATAAGATAAGATAAGATAAGATAAGATAAGATAAGATAAGATAAGATAAGATAAGATAAGATTTATTGCAGAAACGTTCCATTACGGGACAGATGCAATTTTAAAAGACAAGACATTATGATTCATATATACATATATACAGACATACATAATTTACATTCCTGTAGACATACAAAAAACAAAATAATCAATATTACATATTTGATGATATTTTTATACATAAAAAGTCAACGGTTGTATATGAAGAGTATTTATTGTTTGAAATTATAGATAGGGAAACAAATGCATTTGATATTGACTGCTTCATTATTTGAGAGGATGTAGTAAAATAATTTTTCTTCATGACTATGGACATTTACATTTACATTTTGTCTGGATAATTTTTCAAAGAGTATATTTCTTTCTTGAGTGTGTTTAATACAGTGAAGTAAGTAGTGTTTATCGTCATCAATAGTTGAACATGTAGAGCATAGCCTCTGATGGTGGGGTTGGTGGTTTTGTATATCTTCCAAGTTCAATATTTAATTTATGGTTACTTAATCTTAGTTTAGAAAAGTGAACTCGATATTTTTTTACTTTACAGTGACTGAGATAGGGTTCTAATTTTATTTCATTTTTAACTATCCTATATGTCCTAAGTTTGTTTCCTGTGCCTCTTTTTGCAACATTGAACAATATGATACAACTGAGTCATTCTCAATTCTGCATCCGAAACCAGCTCCAGCGTTCATATCGCCACTCAGCAAGATGATCCAGTCCTGGATAGTCACTTTTTATTTCATAAAGCAAGACTCCAGATCTTCAATATCACCTTGGTCGTCCCTGGTGTCTGGGGATATATACACAAAAAGAAACATCAGTGTTTTTCTAGCAATCAAATTACAAACCTTTGAAATAAAGCAGACAGTCCTTCCACTCAGTGTATACAGGTTCCAATGAATGGGATATTTCTCTGTTGACGTATACAGCCACGCTTATGTATCTTTTTGACGAATAGATTGAAAGCGCACGTATTTCGGCAGACTGAGCAAATTCAACAAAATCTTAGCCCAGGTTTCTAGAAGGCAAGATATATCATGACTTGAAATGTAACCAATGAAATGGTATACTTAATTTATTGAGTCCATCAACGTTCCAACAAAGCACAGAAGCAACGTCAGACCGCTCCTGGTGACTATCGTGGAGGTCTTATCCCTGTTTGGTTCTGGGTGCTTATCCGGATCATCAGTTGGAACTGATCCGCTTGCTCAGATGTCACTGTCCCAAGTATAGGGGGTTATTTCCTCTGACAGATGGGCCACCTTGCCCTTTCCTCTTGTCTCTATCATATTTGTTTGTTTGATGTCTAACGCCGCACTTAGCAATATATGACGGCGATCAGTATATAATCGAATCTTGACCAGACAATCCAGTGATTGACATCATCAGCATCGATTTACGCAATGTGGATACGATGACATGCATCAACCACGTCACCGACCCTTACCACTCTTACGACAAGCATAGTCGCCTTTTACGACAAGCATAGTCGCTTTTTACGACAAGCATAGTCGCTTTTTACGGCAAGCACGGGTTGCTGAAGACCTATTCTACCCCTGATCTTCACGGATCTGTACAGTCTTGTGAAACCCAGGGGCTTGAATCAGTAGCCTTCAGCACTTTACGACCCTTTTCATATGTATCGTTCTTGTGTGAGCCTATCAAACAGGATAGTATTTACATTGCTCATATTAAGTTTAACCTTCATAAACTGCAATAAATGTGATGCCCATTTTGATGCAATCGAGTCAATAGTACTGTAAAATTCCTTTAGCATTGATAATTATAATATTTTATCAAAAGAGATCTGTACGGACGTGCGAAACCAGGGGCTGGTACATATTAATATGTAATGTAAAATTGTGTTAACGTTTTCCTTGAAAACAATTTTTGTACTTGAATAAGCGCTTTTATCCTAGTTTGGTGATTGAAGCCGCTGTAAAATATATCCCTTAACTCTTCGGAGTGAGGTTGGCAGTGCTCAACTTTCGACATTTTTGCTCAAACCCGGTTGAAGGGATCAGACTGCAACTTGAAGTGGATGTCTAGCAATGGTATTTGTGTGTTTTTCAAAAAGGGATACTTAAAATGTGAAAAATACTGAAGAACCTTTCTTTGATAAACCTAAGGTCTGGGGATCTAAAACAGTAATACGAATTTATCGTAAAGTTATATTGTGCTCGAAAATGCTTGAAAAAATTAACTATGCTTCAGACTTTTTGAAAAGAAGAAATTGTCAGCCACAAAAAAAAACAGATGCAAGATGTGTGTTATTCTTTTAAAAAAAATATCAAGGCTTATTGTATCAATTAAAAAAGACTAGCTATAGTCTCCATAACAACCACCCACCACCCACCACACACCTCTCCCAACACCACCACTGTATTATCAAAGGTCGTGCTTCTTTATATGAATCTTTCTTACCATTGCAAAGTTCTGAAAATAGACCGAATATGTACTGTTAAACGAAATATTACTCCGAGGCCACACATCCACCATATACCACATTACACAGTCACGCTTTTCTTGCTGAATTGCTCCAGATGCCCGTACATTCCATCTACAGCTCACGTTAAAAATGTATCAGTGCCTTTTGTCATTGGAGGGCAACATTGCCTTGGTGGATTTTGTAGAATTTGCCGTGCTGGAACTGTGCAGGAAGGCATGGTGCTATGTAACTGTCAATACCGAACTATATGATCCACAGTGTTTATCCCTTCAGGCCGTATTGACAGGAGTACCTTTTCTATAAATGTCGCGATAGGATGTCAATTTTGTGAAATATAGGTAAATGGATGCCAGTGCGCTTTCGTTTTCCAATTTTCCCAATTGCTGTCGGCCTTGTGAGCATATTAGTAAACATTGTACAATGACCGATCAAAACATAATATTAAAACGCCTATCATTAGTTTGAAGCATTCAAAGAGTATATTTTGTTTTATTCATTTTTTTTTTAAATTGGAAATTGTTAGAACTTACTTTCAGAATCTGCATTTTCCAGAAGCTGAAACGTTGTGTAAATACAACAAATAGTGTCGGATTGTTACGATGAGTCATTGACGCCATTGTACTGCTGCCGTACAACAAATAGTGTCGGGTTGTTACGATGAGTCATTGACGCCATTGTACTGCTGCCGTTGTAGGCGTTCTTGCAAACACATCTTCTACTTGTTTTTCAGAGCTGCTTGATGGATTAAGGCGAACTGTGTAGGAAGGTGTTCCTGATCAGGTTGTTCCCAAATACGAAAACAATCAAATTTGAGAAAGGAATGGCGTGTATTCAATGCTGATTTTTTATATACAACGTAAATTTCAGAAATTTCATTATGAAAGTGGGATTAACGTGAGATCAGTAGGTTTGTCGTTGCAGTTTTCGTGCATATATATGCACGTATTTTCATTTGTTTAACGCCGCGATCAGTAACATCCCAACCTCATAACGGCAACCTGCATACAATCGTGTCCGAGACAGACAAACCGGTGATTGATATTATGAGCAACTCCCTAAGCTGTCGTGATAACACGCAATCAACAAGGTCCCTATTCCTGGCCACCGGATCCATTAAGTCGCCTCTTATGACAGACATAGGTTGCTGTGGACTTATCATACCCTGGAATCCCCACAGGGGTCGTGTTTCGGTCGTTGTGAATCTTATGACATTAGCTCTTACTTCCTCAATTTACAATCTGAGCCAGATACTATGTAATCTCCAACTCTGAATCACGTGTTGCAGATGTCATCGGTCACATCTTTGAGTCTGTATCAGCTTGTGATGGTGTGACATCGTTATTCATCGACCGCACAACACTCTCCCCAATTGCACTGAAACCAGGAGGTTTCTCTTTTGTCACAGATTCTCCTCATCTGTTGACAATCAGCAAATTTCAGCACCTAATAAAACAAATATTTCCGGAGAGCAACCAAAATACACATCTTCGGTTTCAATGACCAATTGAATAAGGCACAGGACAATTACCCTGTCTGAATGGTGTCTGAGCTATCCTGAGAGATGTGCCCTTGGTTAAACGACGTACCACACATACTGAGTAGGTCTGTCAGATACCATTAGTTATGTCTCGGCAACGTACTGCTCCGCTTTTACTACGTGACATCTTCTAATAAACAGCTCGGTGCACGCCTTCCTAACGTTTTAATAGTGTCCGATGCTGAGTTTTCTTCGCCCTTCACATGCTCCGCTAGAGGAATATCGAGGAATAATGTTGTGTTCCCTGCTTCCCATTTAGATTCAATACCACTAAGCATTAGTTTGGTCCAGACTCGATTATTTACAGATTCATATCGGAATGGAAATTTGCTGAAAGCAGCGTTAAAATTCAAACGGACAACCCAAACAATCCAATGTCAGAGGCCAACTCAATGACCACCACAGAGTCAGTACCGAAAGGAGAGGTTTGATGAGCAGATATCGTAGCAGTTGTTCGCCATAAGCATTGCGGCTGTTGACTGTGAGCTATAAAAAGTTGAAATTCATTTACTGAAATTGTCAATAAGGAATCTCTGACTTAAATTCTCTACGGGTATAATTATCCCCAATGAACCGCAGATCTGGAGTATTAGTCCTATGTGTTATACTAGCAAATCTTAATCCGGTTATGGTTAAAGGGCAATTCCTTTTATGTCACAGCGAGTCGTTAATGCAGGATGTTATTTGGGTTCCAATATGACCTTAAATACCAGATCAATTCTTTTTTGTGATCATAGGGATTATTAAAGAAGTGGTCGTGCATATTGTCCTGCACAGAAACGCCCCGACCGCCCCATGTACGAGTTGCTGTGATGGAGTTGTTCTCATGTGTTTTTTGTCTGGATTACAGTTTTTAGAATTGTATCCATTTGGACAAAATGTAAAATTTAATCGTGTTTTCCTATAATGTGTTTTCACCATTAAGGAGCACTATTCTCAATACTCCATGTTATATTCTGAGACTAATATCCGGGTTTAAGTTCCGTTAAACATCCCCAAAACGCCCAGATTGGTACGAAAGAAATAACGCCCGGAGCATATTTCATCTCAAACGTACTCGAACGTGTTGTAGAATGAGTACCTCGACGAAACTTTATAATTCTATCAGACAGGCAAAGAAAATGGGAAACTGATGTCTTATGCATTATTCCGCTACTCACAACATCGGCATGTGTTGGATGTCACCGTATTGATAAATCTATTGGCAGTTAGTGAACGCTGACGATCTCGAAGTCCTAAGGATAATGGAAAATATTTCGAGTTATCAGCCGTTCGAGACAAGCATGCCGATACTAACTGTCTCAGCCTATCACCATATTAAAGAGTTGGTGGAATACAACTCGGAAGTCCCCATGATAATGGAAAAGATGTCGCAGTTCCCCAGTTCGAGACAAGCTCGCCGGTGTAAAATGTACCAACATATATAAGAATTCCACCAGGGCCCCGTTCTACAAAGCGATCTTAGCGCTAAGACGATCCCATATATCCCATGGTGCTAGGTTCACTTTATAGAACAGGACCGCTTATAATAAAGTCACATCATCTGGAACTATGCATCGAGTACATGGAGTGGGGGTAAACGAAGTTTCAATGTATTTTGATTGATGATTAGTTAGTTCCAGGGAATCATCTACATACATCAGACTCTGTGAATGGTCGTGTACCATAGGTGATCTACCCAGGGTTTGGAAGTGAGAGTCCACTTGACAGTAACATGAGCAGAACATGGTTTACTTTATGAAGGAGGGGAATTATGTTTTGGAATGTGTTGTGTACACCGACATTTGTTTGTTTGCTTGTTTGTTTGATGTTTAACACCACACTACGCAATATTCCAGCTATATGATGGCGGTCTGTAATTAATCGAGCACCTAGCCACCCGGAAATGAGGACGCCTAGCCAAGGAGGTCAATTCTTCCACTGAAGTTAGTGAAAGCTAGGCTGTCTTTATCAAAGATTCTACTACTGAACATCAGCTTGTATCCTTAGGAAGGAAATGCAAGGCAAGAATGATTGTCGTTGTGGTAGATGCATAGCCACAAGTCTTAATCTATAAGGCGGTTGTTGAAAAACTGTGTGAGTGTGGCAATGGGGGTGACCTTACAATGCCACATAACAATAATAGTTATGAACCTACACATTCTAAGAAACACATTACCAAACAAGGACCTTCAGTACAGCTGTGTACAGCTAAATATGTTTATACCATCTTCATAAGGTCAGGGTAAGACAGATGCAGGACTAAACATTTCAAAGAATGCCATGTCAACTGCACCCGACAATATCTTCCATAGCAACTGTAGATGCACCAAGAGCTCTTGTAACTCTGTCAAAAGTTCATGTTAAATGACAGGCATTGGATGCCCTGAATGCGAGAACCGCATAATGCCAGAGGATGATGATCGTCAGTGATGGGAGTGATAGAGAGTGCTGATTGTTACATATTACAGAGGACTGGATATTAATTTCTCTTATAAGTGACCAGGCATCTCCAGTTACGCAGGAAAACTGCTGTGTCATCCCTTCAAATGTTAAGCATGAACTAAATGTGATGGGTGAGAATTGTTAAAATATAAAAGAATAAAATAAAACTTGACTTACTGTTGATACCCGTTGTCATCATTTTATTCATTTAACCTGTGGAAATACTGTATTTAATCCACATGTTGAGAAACTGGGCCCAACAGATTACATACAGCTTCATTGGGAGCATATGACCACTGAAAGGACGTTCTGACGTGACATCCTAGTCAGAAGATCGACCCAATATCTAAAGTCCTGGTATTCGGAAATGAGCAGATATGTTGAATAGATTGTTGATGATTCCCAGCAAAGGTACACACGTGAGTATGTTGATAGTGTATTCTTGTATTCACCAAGTACGTTGAAGCACTTTTGAGTTTTGAGAGTCTTTTCGGATCTACACCAAAATTTTATCAACAAAAGGTATTCTGTGAATTATTTTAAAGGTGATGATGGTACTCAATTTGGGAGAAGGAGAACTCGTATCAATTTGGTGTTCACAATATTAGATGGTATGCTGTGTACTTCACACCAAAGGGGAACCATCTCTTAACACTTATGGTTGTGTTTCAACTGCTCTTCTCAGATTATTGAACAAGTAAAGGACTCAGAATATATTTGTCTTGATGTTCTTGACAGATCAACAGCCTAAATGACTAATGATCTGGTCTATATATCAACTGCTACATGGATAGTATCCAGAATCATCCCATGTTGCTTCCTCTGTATTGATTCATTTGCATAAAGAAAGATATCAGCAAGAAGGGAAGCGCAGCTGGTGCCCATGGGTGAGGTGAGGTGAGGTGAGGTGAGGTGAGGTGAAATGGGGTTAAACGTCGCGTCAAGAATTTTGCCCTTATATTGCGTGTATTGTGTGTATGTGTGTGAGTGAGTGAGTGAGTGTGTGTGTGGCCGATTTTATAGTGCTAGCCCACTGAGATACGTACCAGGCCGCCGTTTTAACATGTATACCCTACTCCACTCTAAGCCGACTTTTAGCCCCTTAATGCCGAGCGCCAGACAGGGTAACAAGTACCATCTTGTAATGCCTGTTGGATCGACGCGGCCGGGGATGGAACCCCCGAACGTCCGCTCCCCGGGCAGACGCTGTACCTGTAGACCACGGAGGCAGGTGCCCATGGGGATGTCTACTTCTTGTTTAAATGTCTTTCTCTCAAGTTTCACATGGATGTTCTCAATGAGGAAATCCAGCATAATGTTCACATGTTGTTTTCTCAGTCAACTTCAGATAACATTTACTTTGACTTGTCAGTTTGACACATTGCCCTGAACCTGTGAAGACAGAGATGCAACTATATATGGCCACCACATTAAGTAACAATTCTACATGGATCAAGATATGAAGTTTTTCTTTAAGTTTGACGTGTGTTCAAAGTTGAAAAATAGAATAATCTGAACTTTGAATTTTCTGAGATTGTAAAATGTCAACCAATCCTTTTGAATTTTTGAGAATCCACATGATATCAGTTCCACTTGTCTCAGATACTTCCATTGACATAAAGATAGTCATTCCGTGATTGTATTAAGGGTTATGGTTAATCTTTGAGACAGGGATTTGGTGGTACATTTGCTTGAACCATGGAACTTTGCAATCTAGTACAAAAGAGGAATGGAGATGTTTTCAGGTTTTGGAGTCAAGTCAAAAGCTGATATTACTGATTCGTGGTTTCTTCAAATTTCTTCCTTAGTTATCACTGGCCTTGTATGTGGGATTATTTGATATGTAGCTTATACCAATTTCTTTGATGAAAAAATTACTGTAGTAATGCTCTCATATAAAATGGTTATGTTATTTGAACAACTACAAACTGATTAATACAGATTCACACAAGACGTCATCCCGAGGCAAGGGAGTTAACTGATTGTATAAGTCCAGTTTCCACCCTTGCCGAACTGGTCTTGAATGTCTTGGCTCGATTGTAGCGCCACCAGTGACTATTACGAGTTATGTCCCTTCTATGTTCCCACTACTGACCAATCAGATTCCACCTCCCACATCTCTTGGCACTTGCTTCAAACAAAATTGCGGCGCACAGTCAAGACGATTTCATCGATAACAAAGATCTTAATTGTAACAAAACAGCTTTTACCTCGCGAAGTGCATGAAATCACTTGAGCACCGTGATTGAAAACATGAAGAGATTTGAAAAATATCTGTCGATGCCAAGTTGACGGTACACATGCTCTGCAAATCCTACCGATCAAATGAATTCGGCACGGCGGCTGCAAGGTTATTTATGAAACGGGAGTACGATTTCTTTACGGGAATTTGATTGGACTATGCATAGACTCGTTGGTCCAGCCAAAATATAACTCCATAATTACGACCTAGTTCAGCAAGGGTGGAATCTGGACTTTTACAGTTAGTTAACTCCCTTGCCTCGGGAAGATGTTCATGTAGAGCAGCCAGACTTTTGAGGACAGCTGGCTGGGAATTCTGTTTGCTCTTTTTCAGATTGTGCAGATTATTGAATCGAGATTACATATATTATACGTATACAACATGTACGTACACAGAAGAACAAACAAACACGCACGCACACACGCACGCACGCACGTACGTACGCACGCAGACACCCCGTGGGGATTCCGGGTTTGAATAGGTCCCTAGTAGTCAAACACATGTTCAACGCTCACACAAAATAATTTGTGCTCTATCACAACGACAAAAACATGTTGTATTTACACCACACACGGAAGCCTCCGAGCTAAGTGTCAAGTTTGAAAATAATGTCAGACCTGGCCACGAGGGAATAGGGTATAACACAACTGGAGAGCCTACACCCAGGTGGCCAGTGCCAGGAGCTAGAACCATGGCATCTTGACGTCAATTTGGTAGACAGAGACACCTTCCTTCTAGACATGGTAACATCCGCCTCCATGATTATAAACTATAACCAGCACTACAAATTAACCATCAAACATATCATGTGTTTGTGCTGAAGACTGACATGAGAATGATACGTAGAAAGGTACATCAAGATGTAATTTTGTCCGTTATTACAGTTGGATCAACTTGAATGTCAGGTACATTATAAAAGATGGATTATCTGGTGGACATTATTATAAGAGGTCATAAGAAATAATATTTTGAGCAAGTATGTACTATTAGGAGTCAAAATGTAATCGCATTGGTGCCAAAGTTGAGTTGCACCGTTCAGTTGAGAAAAAATGAATACGAAGAAAACTTGTTAACTCGAAGACTGCATGACCAGCGATAATATGTTGACTTGTATTCGTATTTCGAGACATACGACGCCCCGATCTAAATTCTGCCGGCACCTGAACTGGAATAAATATTTAACATTTCTTTGTCTCAACAGCATATCGACTGAAAGCCGAACTGACAGGGCTCCACTTTTTGCAAAAGCCTACGTTAATTGTAAACTAAAAGTTCATTCATTTTCATAAATGTGTCAGGCTGCAAAGAAATTAAATGTTTCTGAGGCCCGTTATTTTTCTAAAAATTTGCAGTGAGGAACATTTTATGTATATATTCCTTCAGGAATCCCATCAAACACAGCTTGGTACACATTGCACTCGTCTCTGAAATACAGTGTCAGCTGTCCAGCATGTCATCGCTTTAAATAACGCGGGGAATTTGATTTGATTTTCTTTTATTGGCAATGACGACTGGCGCAGTATTTAATGTGACGATGCTCGAAAAACATTTCCATTTTTAACCAAGCTGTTGAAGACCTGTTCCCAGCTCTACAAAGTGGTCGTAGCGCTGAGGGAACAACCATTTGATAATCCGTGTGCGTGTGTGTGTGTGTGAGCATTTTCTGGGACAATTTAAAAAAAAAATCCAAGCCTCTATAATGCATGCCTGTATCAACTTGGGTAAATATAGTGAATCTTGTTTTATGCTACACTAAGCAACGCAACCTGTAAAATATCGTATCTGGTCTAGGTAAACCAGTGGTTGATGGTATCAGCACCGATCAATGCCGTCATGGTACGATGATACAGTGCGTCGGTTACAGGTTGTTCCCACCAGACTCTTAACGACAGACGGGGGCACTGGGGTACTAACCTTAACGGTATTTCCATGAGGACGACCTCCTCACTGAAGTTCAAATTGTAGGGTACCGTGAGTTACAAGCAGAAAGTGAGTCAATGAGTGAAACTTAATTAACGATTTAACAACCTTGCAGCTATTCGTTGCATTTCAAGAAGATATGTTTGCTCCGAAATAGGTGTGATGCTACCAATATGAATAGAATCCCTTGGCACTCTGGCATCGATTCCCGCTATTAATAATCTGTTGATTTACGTTTTTCATACTAGGTCATGTCCAGATCCCCACGCGCTGATAGGGCCGGTAATTTGAGCATGATTTCATCTCCCAAAGCGCTGGTAAGTTGGATATGGAGGGGATATTATCGCTTAATGTTTCACCCATCACACATGATACCGAATCAAAATCAATTTGTTCAATCAAATTTAGCCTCAGCTTAGCTGGGTGAATTTATGAGCCATATCTCTCGCCTGTAGCTATTACCAAACTCAAAGCGACAGATGCTGATCTGGTTTACCTCAGAAACACCGCTCGAGCTAAGCTGGGAGATACGCAATTCATCGACAGGGTGATTGATGGAACACCGGCCTCAGACACACGATGCTGGTGGTGTGAACGACAGCCCTTTATCCGTATTGAAGGGATCAATGTTTGTTGTCATGATACAATCGCTTTTTGGAAAAAGATAAAACTGAAGGGAATAAAGACCTCGGATCGTATGAATGATTATCAAAGATGTATTTTTATCTGATGCATCCTTGCTACGTAATGAGAAAACATGATATCGTGTATGGGCAGTGTTGTTTGTTTCAACAGTCTGTATCTTTGCTGCAGGGGTTAGCCCCCAACCACTTCATCCCACCAATTCCATCCTTTCATAAATGACATGATATACGTGAGACCCGTGTGGCAAAACAGATCCAATTGTTTAAAGCGATCCTGAAGCTGAGGGTAAGAATATCAAGCAGTGATTCACTTGCTGTTACGCATCTTGCAAATTAAATTTGAACGCTGCATTTTAAATTATAAATTTTTGAAATCGTCTATCGGTCGGGTTTGTGTGAGAAATGCTTTGAAATAATATATTCCACTGTCAACAACAAGTTCATGGTGTTGTTGCTATACCATCCGCATTTTAGAATATACTTCTGCCAGTGTTGTTGCTATACCATCCACATTTTAGAATATACTTCTGCCGGTGTTGTTGCTCCTCCTTCGAGTCCAAGTGTCAAAAGTCAAGCTTGGAATCTAACCCACATTGTTTACATTTTTACATCATTGTTTAGATCTTTCTATTAAATATCAATCAGACCTAGGGACGATGTTCGGAAAAAGACGTGACAACGTGCGTCCCAGGTTCAACGGTTATCCCAACAAACCTTATGCATCCTGGGGATGTGAATTTCCTTTCCTAAACGTCATTGAGTGAGGTAAACCGGACCCAGACAGATATTTGTATGCATGCAGCTTACGATGGCTAAAATATTATTGGTTTCAATAATTCAAGCATACATGTTGTTTTCGTTTGCATTCCACTGGACACTCCCCCCAATCAGTTGATTGTGAGTTCGAATCCCAGAGACTCGTGAAGATCCGGTGTAGAAAAGGTCTACCACTAACCATGCTTGCCGTTGATGGCGACTTGTCGTAAGAGGCGACTAACGGGATCGGGTGGTCACCCTCGCTGATTTGGTTGATGCATGTCATCGTATCCCAATTGTGTGGCTGATTGCTCATGATGTCAATCACTGGATTGTCTGGTCCATTATTATCGATTATTTAAAGATCGCAGTCATTTATGTGGAATATTACTGAGTGCGGCGTTAAACAACAAACAAGGAAACGAATCCCAGACTACGAGTCATGCAATTTGGCTCTGTTATACCCGTACTCACAAAGGTGGTTTATAAGTCTAAGATCTACAAAGCATGCCACTGTTGACATTCAGCCAACATTTAATTGACCGTGACATAACCTCGGTTAAAAGCAGCGGTAAATCCAGCCTCGATTATCCAGTATATCATACCTGCGTGGTCTGACAGATAGAGCGTCTGACCGGGGAGAGGAAAGTCGGTGGTTGGAGCCCCTTGGCGCGTCATACCAAAATACGTTTAGAGATGGTACTTCGTGTTATCACTGCATGGCGCTTGGCATTTAGGGGATAAATATGGACTGGTCGCCTCGGGGTCAGTACACTGTGTCTGAGAGGGGCATCCATGTTAAACTGCAGCATGGTATCTCAGCTGGGTAACACGGTAAAACCGACATTAGTCCTGACACAGACACGCAGCCATGCACACACAGACACACGCACGCACTCACGTACGCACGCACGCAACTTGCTATGTTAGTGAAATAATCTTGAACGCGACGTTAAGCGCCTTTCCCCTCACATATATGATATATATCTGTACACATTCGCCATCTCAGTGTCGTTTTAAGGCTTGTTTGAATGACACGACGCTATTAATAGACGTCCAGTCAACTGACATTCTTCGTCAATGATTTAAACAAGCAGACATTTCACCAGTACTCGTCTCGACATTTCTCGACATCACATAAAAAAACAATACACAAAGACGTCTTGATACACACAGCGACTCTCGTCTTAGTTCAGAGGAAATAAATCTGGTTTTTTTTGGGGCTGAAACAATATTTTCAAAAGTCTTGTGATTGACTTAAATACATAGAGGGCTCTTCGGATGCAGTCTCATCCAGATATTTCACTCCGATACGACACCTCGCTCTGTGAAGATCTGACATCTCTTTAGACTGTGAACCGTGAACTTTGAGCGGCCAATCTAAATGAAATCTGCCGGGATTCTTGACACAACCAGATGCCAGCTTTCTTTCCAAAAATTCCGTTTCATTTTTGGCCCCATCGATTCGGCAAATTCGATCTTTATGAAAGGAAATCACCCCAGAATACAGCAATACTGTCGATAGTACACCCTTGTGAGTGTAGACGCCATGGCGCTCAGAGACGGCAGCGTGTATTAATTATATACAGTATAATAGCGCGGCTTTATAATTATGTTCTTTGCTTTCAGATTCCTCAATTATATTCGTTTTGGAGGTAAAGAAATCAGATACACTTGGCTCACTCGCACCGTGACTTTAAAAGCCTCGACACTGATTCGCTAATTAGAAAGTTCACTATGACGCGATGTCCTCGGGGGTATCGTTTTGGAGTAACTGATGCCGTTATTTTGAATGTAGACCTATGCCGAACTCGCGGTGCAGGAGAGCCATTTTGATTGGTTGTTGATATTCCGTGCTCAGTTAGTCATATGAGAACTGCAGCAGGTGACGTCACTTCCAGAACGAAGCTATGTGGAAAATAGGTCTAGAGTATTAATAATAATAGAATATATGATATAATACACTGGAGAAACGAGGATGCGTTAAATCCCTACTCACTCCTGTACTAAGCACGGCCTTGCACAATCTACTCGTCGAGGCGTACAAGTTTAGTCCTACCATCGACGTCACAGCACCCTAAAACATCCGCGTGACTTTGAACTCGCTGGCCGTCTCCAGATGAGATCGTTAGATATGGCGCTTGGCATAAAGAGCTACAGATTGACTTTGAACGGGTTCGTTATCACAGGTCGATAATCTCTCTGACAACCCCTCAAGTACAAGCTGTTCCGCACTTCCGGCGCTCCGACTAAACCTTTAAACCGGAGGATGGAGACCGTGTTTTTCATGGGAGAAATAGTTCCAATTACCGAGGAAATGGGTCAGTTTCATACCCTCCAATGAGTAATAAATATCCCGGTGTTCGTTATTAAGGAAAATTGACAATTTAAACTCTTCAGAAAAATCCATCGCTTTCATTCTCCTGACGTCTTGGGTAGAACCTTGTTAATCCAGGCAGTTTCATGTTCTATGGACATTGTTAAGACTAATGGCCTTCCGGATTTAAGAAGTGCTGTTGGATAGAGTAAAATTATGCTTTAATGTGTCATTTGGGGTGAGAAAGTAATAAAGGTTTTATTTTTTTATTAGCAATATCCCAGTGTTGTAACGGCGGGGAACACCAGAAATATACATGTACTTCACACATTGTATCCATGTTATGAATCGAACCCGGGCCCTGGGCGTGAGGAGCGAGAGTACAACCACTAGGCCACCTCGTCACCCGTATCAGTTGGGAGAGGAATGTATTTCAAACTATTGGTACCTATTTTAAAAATACAGAATTCTTCAAAAACTGTTCAATCAACAATCCGATTAGGTCATGACTGAAGCACGTGATTGGACTCTCGTACATAAAGTGATCTTTAAGCCCACTGTGAACCCTATAATTTAACATATACTTACACTAGTTTTAGCGCTAAGACTACTTTGTGCTTGAGAGTTCTGACGTAGTATACAAACAAGAAGTGCTAATTCATGGTCTTTTTCGCTGACAAGAAAATGAATTTAGTCTCACAATTTATAGCGACATCTACATGGGTATCTGTCATAGGAGAAAGAATATATATATATATATATATATATATATATATATATATATATATAAAGTATATATATATATATATATATAAAGTATATATAAATATATAATTCACTGGGTAATCGAGTACGCACTTCTAATGAGACAATGAAAAAGCTGTGTGTTGGTATTTTTGTCACGGAATATTTTTGAAATAGGTGCTTCAATACATGCCTTGGTTTTCAAGGAGCCAAACATTGTGGTCGACAATATCCAGAACGTCCTGTGATTGATGTACTTTTGGGGGTGAAACCTGAGGTCAAATTACTTTATTTTCGGGAATTTTCAGGATCAGATGTGTTTGTTCTAAAAAATCCCAGACCCCAACAATATCAATTGGTCGTTTCCTAAATCAGATTGTGATCATTGTGCACCGTGCCCTGGTGACAGGTAGCTTCCATTACATTATTAAATCTCAATAATCCAGACGGTACCGATTCCAGAGAATTGGTGAAATACTTTATTGTTAATTTTCACACAATTTCTTCCAAGCACAACGAGACCAGCGACTGATTGCCCTTGCGGTGACTTAGAAGTGACATCTGCAGATGAGGAAGCAAAATTGAGGAACGTTAACCGAAGTATAAGGGAACGCCAAGGGGGAACACTGACCTGTAGGTCCAGCGGTATCCACCGTGTCGTCGTTGCTAATGAGACCTGAGATGTTCTGACACAACAGTTATATCGATTTTGAAGTTATTTGAAAGAGGGTCTTCAGAACGTCGCTATAAATGTACATGTGACCAAATGGAGATTGCAGGAACGTGACAGCTGACTGTTTAGCCCCCGTGTGGCCTTGTAATGATTTATATGAAGCGAAGCTTATACTCTTCAAACGGATTAAGTCTAGAAGTAGTGGTCCTACCTTGAACTCACCACATCCTCCCCTGAGGGATGAGGATGTCCTGCTGCCCACACCACTTACCATGTTCTTGTTTCTTCCGTGTTCTTGCGGATTGGTGTTTCGAGTCATACAGATATGACTTATTTTTTTGTTTATAACCAAATTGAAAAGTTCGTCATTAAAAAGATACTTTTCGAAAAGCAGATAAAATAATTAATCATGTACTGTCAAATTGTTTGGAAAAGAAGGATTTGTTTGGCATAAATATGCGTGAGTTTGTTAATATAAATGCATGTCAGTTTGGGGAAAGTGCGAAGCAGGTCGTTAGAAATTTCCACTTTAGTGAAACCCACGAGCACGGTGTGGGTGTTGATAGAATTATGACCTGAGCTAAAACTGGATTCGAACGGGCGACCCTTTACATGCCTAGGAGACGCAAGTCTGTGCTGCAAATCTAAATAAAATCACATCTTTTACTCCGATACGAATACGAACTGACATTTGATTGGCCCAAGAACCCACCCATCCTTCATTTTGAGTGAGCAGTCAAAGTTTGTTTCGGAGTCAAAGATCTTATTTTAATGAGATTAGTCCGGAACTATCTTTATCAGGAAAATTATCATTACACTTTGTGATACATAACAACAGAACATTACTCGGCAACAATCATACTTTGAACAGGAAAGTTTGTTTATTCGATATTTTTCTGTGGAAACGGTAACATCCGAATTCACGAGTATTTTAACGCCGTTCTTTTTTCGGTGAGGTGATATAGGGTTCAACGTCGCCTTTAGGATATAGCGACGTGCATGCACGTGTGTGTGTGTGTGTGTGTGTGTGTGTGTGTGTGTGTGTGTGTGTGTGTGACTGCTTGTACTACTCCGGACTAATGCCGATTTTATAGTGCGAGCCCACTGAGATACCATACCACTCAGACACAGCAAACTGACCCCGAGCCGATTAGTCCTTGTTTTACCCCCCTAAAGCCGAGCGCCAGACAGGTCTTTTGGTTTGACACGGCCGGGATCGAACCCTCGACCTTCCGATCTCCGGGCAAACGCTCTACCACTAGACCACAGAAGCGGTCTCTTGTTGCGGTTTTCGAATGGGTACAGAACAGCAGTTGTAATTACTACAAATCATATTGTGGTTTCGAGCCCTTCTTTGGTAGGAATATACAGGAACAATGTGAGGTGTATTTGAAAGCTTCAAATCAATCTTTATTGCGTTCTCCCGTGTCTCCAAATCCATAATACCCTTCTTTATGTCAAAACTGTTTGACGGTTTCTTTTCCATCTGCAAATAATCACTCGTGTTGGTTTGTTTAACAGCAAACACATTAAGGACTTTAAACGATTTACTGGCCAAATTGAATCAATGATACCGAACTCATTACTATTTCCCATTACATCTTCACGAAGGTCATCTCCAGGAACGAAGCTTTTGACCCGTCTTGAAAAGGAGGAAGGATCTGGTGGCATGTAACACGCAGGTTGCTGCACGTATACGATCAATACGTCTCTCTAAATAGCACCATCTCTTTGAATGGAAAGAAGTACACGTTGTTAAGTGTTTGAAATCCTAAATATCACAATCTGAAGGCCGTTGCTGGCTCCTTAGTGGCCAAATAATTAACTATTTATTAATACATATATCTGTTTTGTTTCTAAATAATTTATTTAATCTTACTACCGGGACTGAACTTTTGTTAAGCCCTTGGTTTAATTACGGATATTGCCTAATTTAATTGAGTCACATTTTATCCGAATTTAAGCTCAGGGCATAAACACGTAGAAGGACAAAAACAGGATAGGAAGCATGAAAATCCAAAGTGTAATGAAACAATACTCACAAATGGAATGATTACACTTTATAATTACTATAAGACATGATTTTCCTTTTTCAACAAGAAAATTGTGAGTCAATAACACGTTCAAAATTCAAATGACAGCTGTAAAAAAAAGGTAACAACAAACCAATATCGCAGTTACGCGAGTGTGTCTTATACCTTTAAAATGCCGCATTGAGTAGCCAGAATGTCACAAACGTTTGAGGTCCAAATGTGTCTTGTAACCTGGAAATCTTCTACAGCCTTAAGCTGCAAATTGGCCTTCCGGCATAGGAGTTAAACCGATTTTTCCATTTAATTTAAGCGTTTAACCTTTCCGTTTTTAAGCCCATGGGCTTAATAACGAGGGGGCTAAAACGTGCAGTCCCGGTAGTTACGGGACAGAGATGAGGTTGTCGTCTCAGGCTCCGTCATTCTTTAGCTCCGAGATTGCAATCCACGCTGTCGGTGTAGGAAGATGCTCAATATGCCGACATTGGTTAGATCCCCAGTACTCTATTTCTTGTCACAAGGCGAACAGACTGGATGAGATGGTCAGGCTCCATTACTTGATTGACTGCATGTCATCGTGCCCTGACTGCGTTGGACGTTGTTCATGATATCAACCAGGCAGACTACAGAAGGTACAGACCTCCTTACAAAACAAGAGTACCGATGACTTCGGCGGCGTCACACAACATTCCGTCATTCAATGATTGTGAATACTAAGTGCCTTGATTTCACGCCGTGTAGGTAGCTTCCATTACATTATTAAATCTCAAAAATCCAGACGGTACCGATTCCAGAGAATTGGTGAAATACTTTATTGTTTATTTTCGGACAATTTCTTCCAAGCACAACGAGACCAGCGACTGATTGCCCTTGCGGTGACTTAGGAGTGACATCTGCAGATGAGGAAGCAAAATTGAGGAACGGAACACTGACCTGTAGGTCCAGCGGCATCCATCGTGTCGTCGTTGCTAATGAGACCTGAGATGTTCTGACACAACAGTTATATCGATTTTGAAGTTCTTTGAAAGAGCGTCTTCAGAACGTCACTATACAAGTACATGTGACCAAATGGAGATTGCAGGAACGTGACAGCTGACTGTTTAGCCCCCGCGTGGCCTTGTAATGATTTATATGAAGCGAAGCTCATACTCTTCAAACGGATTAAGTCTAGAAGTAGTGGTCCTACCTTGAACTCACCACATCCTCCCCTGAGGGATGAGGATGTCCTGCTGCCCACACCACTTACCATGTTCTTGTTTCTTCCGTGTTCTTGCGGATTGGTGTTTCGAGTCATACAGATATGACTTTAGTTTTTGTTTATAACAAAATCGAAAAGTTCGTCATTTAAAAGATACTTTTCGAAAAGCAGATAAAGTAATTTATCATGTACTGTCAAATTGTTTGGAAAAGAAGGATTTGTTTGGCATAAATATGCGTGAGTTTGTTAAACTCTGCTTTGAATAATATAAATGCATGTCAGTTGGGGGAAAGTGCGAAGCAGGTCGTTAGAAATTTCCACTTTAGTGAAACCCACGAGCACAGTGTGTTGGTGTTGATGGAATCATGACCCGAGCTGAAATTGGATTCGAATGCATGCCTAGGAGACGCAAGTCTGTGCTGCAAATCTAAATAAAATCACATCTTTTACTCCGATACGAATACGAACTGACATTTGATTGGCCCAAGAACCCACCCATCCTTCATTTTGAGTGAGCAGTCAAAGTTCGTATCGGAGTCAAAGATCTTATTTAATGAGATTAGTCCGGAACTATCTTTATCAGGAAAATTAATACATACAAACACACAAACATTACTCGGCAACAATCATACTTTGATCAGGGAAGTTTGTTTGTTCAACATCCGAATTCACGAGTATTTTAACGCCGTTCTTTTTTCGGTGAGGTGATTTAAGAATCGACCTTCACTTTGTGGGAGTGCATTGGAGTATGAACCTTCATAGAGTGAGGGTCAGACGGTATCACAATTTCTTACCTCAAAGGATGTAGGCCAAGATCTAAACACAATTTTATTATTTAGTACGTGTGACTTCATGTTTACACTGACAGCCAAACAACAACCAGCTATATCGCGGAATAAAATAGTTCCCCAAAAAGAGAGGTGACATGAGCGTATGGATGCAGAACTTGCTCTTCAGAAACATCTTGCGCAACACATGTGTTCATATAATATCCCCATTAGATGAGAAAGGTCTGTAATGAACTACATCAGTAAATCAGTCACAATAACAGCGCGTCGTAATATATTTACATCAAGTACATGACGTCAAAATGGCCGACACGATAAACGTGACGGGAGGATTTCCGAAGTTGTTAATGAACCTGTGGCGGTTACATGTGTTAGTCATCATTGATCAACTGACCAATTATTGAAAGGTGATTAAAGATGCGTCAAACAGACACCAAGGTAAATTCGTAGATTGCTGGAGACAATCACTGTCAGCCTAGACACAGATCGAGTCGATACTGACGATAGTTTGGATGTGCATTTTTTCGTTTGTTCATTAGGATGGGCCGTAGCGAGGAAATTTGTGAACAATCATGCAGTCAAGCTCTCTTACGTTTCTCAATGTATACTAAAATTCTGAGACCTAGATTAAAGGTTCTAAATGATCAGAAATAATGTTTATGTATGTTTTCGTGCTAGGGAATTCCCAGGGGTTTCCATTTTAGTCACATTTTATCCGAATTTATGCTCAGGGCATAAACACGTAGAAGGACAAAAACAGGATAGGAAGCATGAAAATCCAAAGTGTAATGAAACAATACTCACAAATGGAATGATAACACTTTATAATTACTATAAGACATGATTTTCCTTTTTCAACAAGAAAATTGTGAGTCAATAACACGTTCAAAATTCAAATGACAGCTGTAAAAAAAAGTGACAACAAACCAATATCGCAGTTACGCGAGTGTGTCTTATACCTTTAAAATGCCGCATTGAGTAGCCAGAATGTCACAAACGTTTGAGGTCCAATGTGTCTTGTAACCTGGAAATCTTTTACAGCCTTAAGCTGCAAATTGGCCATCCGGCATAGGAGTTAAAACGATTTTTCCATTTAATTTAAGCGTTTAACCTTTCCGTTTTTAAGCCCATGGGCTAAATAACGAGGGGGCTAAAACGTGCAGTCCCGGTAGTTACGGGACAGAGATGAGGTTGTCGTCTCAGGCTCCGTCATTCTTTAGCTCCGAGATTGCAATCCACGATGTCGGTGTAGGAAGATGCTCAATATGCCGACATTGGTTAGATCCCCAGTACTCTATTTCTTGTCACAAGGCGAACAGACTGGATGAGATGGTCAGGCTCCATTACTTGATTGACTGCATGTCATCGTGCCCTGACTGCGTTGGACGTTGTTCATGATATCAACCACTCGTTTGTCTGGTCCAGACTCGGTTGTTTACAGGCAGACTACAGAAGGTACAGACCTCCTTACAAAGCCGGAGTACCGATGACTTCGGCGTCACACAACATTCCGTCATTCAATGATTGTGAATACTAAGTGCCTTGATTTCACGCCGTGTAGGTAGCTTCCATTACATTATCAAATCTCAGTAATCCAGACGGTACCGATTCCAGAGTATTGGTGAAATACTTTATTGTTTATTTTCGGACAATTTCTTCCAAGCACAACGAGACCAGCGACTGATTGCCCTTGCGGTGACTTAGGAGTGACATCTGCAGATGAGGAAGCAAAATTGAGGAACGGAACACTGAC
The DNA here is from genome assembly GCF_023055435.1 of Haliotis rufescens. Classification (NCBI taxonomy): domain Eukaryota; kingdom Metazoa; phylum Mollusca; class Gastropoda; order Lepetellida; family Haliotidae; genus Haliotis; species Haliotis rufescens. Next base: position 6,219,081 of record NW_025963979.1, read on the forward strand.
ATGTAGGTCCAGCGGCATCCATCGTGTCGTCGTTGCCCAATGAGACCTGAGATGTTCTGACACAACAGTTATATCGATTTTGAAGTTCTTTGAAAGAGCGTCTTCAGAACGTCACTATACAAGTACATGTGACCAAATGGAGATTGCAGGAACGTGACAGCTGACTGTTTAGCCCCCGTGTGGCCTTGTAATGATTTATATGAAGCGAAGCTTATACTCTTCAAACGGATTAAGTCTAGAAGTAGTGGTCCTACCTTGAACTCACCACATCCTCCCCTGAGGGATGAGGATGTCCTGCTGCCCACACCACTTACCATGTTCTTGTATTTTCCGTGTTCTTGCGGATTGGTGTTTCGACTCATACAGATATGACTTATTTCTTTGTTTATAACCAAATTGAAAAGTTCGTCATTAAAAAGATACTTTTCGAAAAGCAGATAAAATAATTAATCATGTACTGTCAAATTGTTTGGAAAAGAAGGATTTGTTTGGCATAAATATGCGTGAGTTTGTTAATATAAATGCATGTCAGTTTGGGGAAAGTGCGAAGCAGGTCGTTAGAAATTTCCACTTTAGTGAAACCCACGAGCACGGTGTGGGTGTTGATAGAATTATGACCTGAGCTAAAACTGGATTCGAACGGGCGACCCTTTACATGCCTAGGAGACGCAAGTCTGTGCTGCAAATCTAAATAAAATCACATCTTTTACTCCGATACGAATACGAACTGACATTTGATTGGCCCAAGAACCCACCCATCCTTCATTTTGAGTGAGCAGTCAAAGTTTGTTTCGGAGTCAAAGATCTTATTTTAATGAGATTAGTCCGGAACTATCTTTATCAGGAAAATTATCATTACACTTTGTGATACATAACAACAGAACATTACTCGGCAACAATCATACTTTGAACAGGAAAGTTTGTTTATTCGATATTTTTCTGTGGAAACGGTAACATCCGAATTCACGAGTATTTTAACGCCGTTCTTTTTTCGGTGAGGTGATATAGGGTTCAACGTCGCCTTTAGGATATAGCGACGTGCATGCACGTGTGTGTGTGTTTGTGTGTGTGTGTGTGTGTGTGTGTGTGTGTGTGTGTGTGTGTGTGTGTGTGTGTGTGTGTGTGTGTGTGTGTGTGTGTGTGTGTGTGTGTGTGTGTGTGTGTGACTGCTTGTACTACTCCGGACTAATGCCGATTTTATAGTGCGAGCCCACTGAGATACCATACCACTCAGACACAGCAAACTGACCCCGAGCCGATTAGTCCTTGTTTTACCCCCCTAAAGCCGAGCGCCAGACAGGTCTTTTGGTTTGACACGGCCGGGATCGAACCCTCGACCTTCCGATCTCCGGGCAAACGCTCTACCACTTGACCACAGAAGCGGTCTCTTGTTGCGGTTTTCGAATGGGTACAGAACAGCAGTTGTAATTACTACAAATCATATTGTGGTTTCGAGCCCTTCTTTGGTAGGAATATACAGGAACAATGTGAGGTGTATTTGAAAGCTTCAAATCAATCTTTATTGCGTTCTCCCGTGTCTCCAAATCCATAATACCCTTCTTTATGTCAAAACTGTTTGACGGTTTCTTTTCCATCTGCAAATAATCACTCGTGTTGGTTTGTTTAACAGCAAACACATTAAGGACTTTAAACGATTTACTGGCCAAATTGAATCAATGATACCGAACTCTTTACTATTTCCCATTACATCTTCACGAAGGTCATCTCCAGGAACGAAGCTTTTGACCCGTCTTGAAAAGGAGGAAGGATCTGGTGGCATGTAACACGCAGGTTGCTGCACGTATACGATCAATACGTCTCTCTAAATAGCACCATCTCTTTGAATGGAAAGAAGTACACGTTGTTAAGTGTTTGAAATCCTAAATATCACAATCTGAAGGCCGTTGCTGGCTCCTTAGTGGCCAAATAATTAACTATTTATTAATACATATATCTGTTTTGTTTCTAAATAATTTATTTAATCTTACTACCGGGACTGAACTTTTGTTAAGCCCTTGGTTTAATTACGGATATTGCCTAATTTAATCGAGTCACATTTTATCCGAATTTAAGCTCAGGGCATAAACACGAAGAGGACAATAAACAGGATAGGAAGCATGAAAATCCAAAGTGTAATGAAACAATACTCACAAATGGAATGATTACACTTTATAATTACTATAAGACATGATTTTCCTTTTTCAACAAGAAAATTGTGAGTCAATAACACGTTCAAAATTCAAATGACAGCTGTAAAAAAAAGGTAACAACAAACCAATATCGCAGTTACGCGAGTGTGTCTTATACCTTTAAAATGCCGCATTGAGTAGCCAGAATGTCACAAACGTTTGAGGTCCAAATGTGTCTTGTAACCTGGAAATCTTTTACAGCCTTAAGCTGCAAATTGGCCTTCCGGCATAGGAGTTAAACCGATTTTTCCATTTAATTTAAGCGTTTAACCTTTCCGTTTTTAAGCCCATGGGCTTAATAACGAGGGGGCTAAAACGTGCAGTCCCGGTAGTTACGGGACAGAGATGAGGTTGTCGTCTCAGGCTCCGTCATTCTTTAGCTCCGAGATTGCAATCCACGCTGTCGGTGTAGGAAGATGCTCAATATGCCGACATTGGTTAGATCCCCAGTACTCTATTTCTTGTCACAAGGCGAACAGACTGGATGAGATGGTCAGGCTCCATTACTTGATTGACTGCATGTCATCGTGCCCTGACTGCGTTGGACGTTGTTCATGATATCAACCAGGCAGACTACAGAAGGTACAGACCTCCTTACAAAACAAGAGTACCGATGACTTCGGCGGCGTCACACAACATTCCGTCATTCAATGATTGTGAATACTAAGTGCCTTGATTTCACGCCGTGTAGGTAGCTTCCATTACATTATTAAATCTCAAAAATCCAGACGGTACCGATTCCAGAGAATTGGTGAAATACTTTATTGTTTATTTTCGGACAATTTCTTCCAAGCACAACGAGACCAGCGACTGATTGCCCTTGCGGTGACTTAGGAGTGACATCTGCAGATGAGGAAGCAAAATTGAGGAACGGAACACTGACATGTAGGTCCAGCGGCATCCATCGTGTCGTCGTTGCCCAATGAGACCTGAGATGTTCTGACACAACAGTTATATCGATTTTGAAGTTCTTTGAAAGAGCGTCTTCAGAACGTCACTATACAAGTACATGTGACCAAATGGAGATTGCAGGAACGTGACAGCTGACTGTTTAGCCCCCGTGTGGCCTTGTAATGATTTATATGAAGCGAAGCTCATACTCTTCAAACGGATTAAGTCTAGAAGTAGTGGTCCTACCTTGAACTCACCACATCCTCCCCTGAGGGATGAGGATGTCCTGCTGCCCACACCACTTACCATGTTCTTGTTTCTTCCGTGTTCTTGCGGATTGGTGTTTCGAGTCATACAGATATGACTTTAGTTTTTGTTTATAACAAAATCGAAAAGTTCGTCATTTAAAAGATACTTTTCGAAAAGCAGATAAAGTAATTTATCATGTACTGTCAAATTGTTTGGAAAAGAAGGATTTGTTTGGCATAAATATGCGTGAGTTTGTTAAACTCTGCTTTGAATAATATAAATGCATGTCAGTTGGGGGAAAGCGCGAAGCAGGTCGTTAGAAATTTCCACTTTGGTGAAACCCACGAGCACAGTGTGTTGGTGTTGATGGAATCATGACCCGAGCTGAAATTGGATTCGAATGCATGCCTAGGAGACGCAAGTCTGTGCTGCAAATCTAAATAAAATCACATCTTTTACTCCGATACGAATACGAACTGACATTTGATTGGCCCAAGAACCCACCCATCCTTCATTTTGAGTGAGCAGTCAAAGTTCGTATCGGAGTCAAAGATCTTATTTAATGAGATTAGTCCGGAACTATCTTTATCAGGAAAATTAATACATACAAACACACAAACATTACTCGGCAACAATCATACTTTGATCAGGGAAGTTTGTTTGTTCAACATCCGAATTCACGAGTATTTTAACGCCGTTCTTTTTTCGGTGAGGTGATTTAAGAATCGACCTTCACTTTGTGGGAGTGCATTGGAGTATGAACCTTCATAGAGTGAGGGTCAGACGGTATCACAATTTCTTACCTCAAAGGATGTAGGCCAAGATCTAAACACAATTTTATTATTTAGTACGTGTGACTTCATGTTTACACTGACAGCCAAACAACAACCAGCTATATCGCGGAATAAAATAGTTCCCCAAAAAGAGAGGTGACATGAGCGTATGGATGCAGAACTTGCTCTTCAGAAACATCTTGCGCAACACATGTGTTCATATAATATCCCCATTAGATGAGAAAGGTCTGTAATGAACTACATCAGTAAATCAGTCACAATAACAGCGCGTCGTAATATATTTACATCAAGTACATGACGTCAAAATGGCCGACACGATAAACGTGACGGGAGGATTTCCGAAGTTGTTAATGAACCTGTGGCGGTTACATGTGTTAGTCATCATTGATCAACTGACCAATTATTGAAAGGTGATTAAAGATGCGTCAAACAGACACCAAGGTAAATTCGTAGATTGCTGGAGACAATCACTGTCAGCCTAGACACAGATCGAGTCGAAACTGACGATAGTTTGGATGTGCATTTTTTCGTTTGTTCATTAGGATGGGCCGTAGCGAGGAAATTTGTGAACAATCATGCAGTCAAGCTCTCTTACGTTTCTCAATGTATACTAAAATTCTGAGACCTAGATTAAAGGTTCTAAATGATCAGAAATAATGTTTATGTATGTTTTCGTGCTAGGGAATTCCCAGGGGTTTCCATTTTAGTCACATTTTATCCGAATTTATGCTCAGGGCATAAACACGAAGAAGGACAAAAACAGGATAGGAAGCATGAAAATCCAAAGTGTAATGAAACAATACTCACAAATGGAATGATAACACTTTATAATTACTATAAGACATGATTTTCCTTTTTCAACAAGAAAATTGTGAGTCAATTACACGTTCAAAATTCAAATGACAGCTGTAAAAAAAAGTGACAACAAACCAATATCGCAGTTACGCGAGTGTGTCTTATACCTTTAAAATGCCGCATTGAGTAGCCAGAATGTCACAAACGTTTGAGGTCCAAATGTGTCTTGTAACCTGGAAATCTTTTACAGCCTTAAGCTGCAAATTGGCCATCCGGCATAGGAGTTAAACCGATTTTTCCATTTAATTTAAGCGTTTAACCTTTCCGTTTTTAAGCCCATGGGCTAAATAACGAGGGGGCTAAAACGTGCAGTCCCGGTAGTTACGGGACAGAGATGAGGTTGTCGTCTCAGGCTCCGTCATTCTTTAGCTCCGAGATTGCAATCCACGATGTCGGTGTAGGAAGATGCTCAATATGCCGACATTGGTTAGATCCCCAGTACTCTATTTCTTGTCACAAGGCGAACAGACTGGATGAGATGGTCAGGCTCCATTACTTGATTGACTGCATGTCATCGTGCCCTGACTGCGTTGGACGTTGTTCATGATATCAACCACTCGTTTGTCTGGTCCAGACTCGGTTGTTTACAGGCAGACTACAGAAGGTACAGACCTCCTTACAAAGCCGGAGTACCGATGACTTCGGCGTCACACAACATTCCGTCATTCAATGATTGTGAATACTAAGTGCCTTGATTTCACGCCGTGTAGGTAGCTTCCATTACATTATCAAATCTCAGTAATCCAGACGGTACCGATTCCAGAGTATTGGTGAAATACTTTATTGTTTATTTTCACACAATTTCTTCCAAGCACAACGAGACCAGCGACCGATTGCCCTTGCGGTGACTTAGGAGTGACATCTGCAGATGAGGAAGCAAAATTGAGGAACGTTAACCGAAGTATAAGGGAACGCCAAGGGGGAACACTGACCTGTAGGTCCAGCGGCATCCATCGTGTCGTCGTTGCTAATGAGACCTGAGATGTTCTGACACAACAGTTATATCGATTTTGAAGTTCTTTGAAAGAGCGTCTTCAGAACGTCGCTATACATGTACATATGACCAAATTGAGATTGCAGGAACGTGACAGCTGACTGTTTAGCCCCCGTGTGGCCTTGTAATGATTTATATGAAGCGAAGCTCATACTCTTCAAACGGATTAAGTCTAGAAGTAGTGGTCCTACCTTGAACTCACCACATCCTCCCCTGAGGGATGAGGATGTCCTGCTGCCCACACCACTTACCATGTTCTTGTTTCTTCCGTGTTCTTGCGGATTGGTGTTTCGAGTCATACAGATATGACTTTAGTTTTTGTTTATAACCAAATTGAAAAGTTCGTCATTAAAAAGATACTTTTCGAAAAGCAGATAAAGTAATTTATCATGTACTGTCAAATTGTTTGGAAAAGAAGGATTTGTTTGGCATAAATATGCGTGAGTTTGTTAAACGTTGCTTTGAATAATATAAATGCATGTCAGTTTGGGGAAAGTGCGAAGCAGGTCGTTAGAAATTTCCACTTTGGTGAAACCCACGAGCACGGTGTGGGTGTTGATAGAATTATGACCTGAGCTAAAACTGGATTCGAACGGGCGACCCTTTACATGCCTAGGAGACGCAAGTCTGTGCTGCAAATCTAAATAAAATCACATCTTTTACTCCGATACGAATACGAACTGACATTTGATTGGCCCAAGAACCCACCCATCCTTCATTTTGAGTGAGCAGTCAAAGTTTGTTTCGGAGTCAAAGATCTTATTTTAATGAGATTAGTCCGGAACTATCTTTATCAGGAAAATTATCATTACACTTTTTGATGCATAACAACAGAACATTACTCGGCAACAATCATACTTTGAACAGGGAAGTTTGTTTATTCGATTTTTTTCTGTGGAAACGGTAACATCCGAATTCACGAGTATTTTAACGCCGTTCTTTTTTCGGTGAGGTGATATAGGGTTCAACGTCGCCTTTAGGATATAGCGACGTGCATGCACGTGTGTGTGTGTGTGTGTGTGTGTGTGTGTGTGTGTGTGTGTGTGTGTGTGTGTGTGTGTATGTGTGTGTGTGTGTGTGTGTGTGTGTGTGTGTGTGTGTGTGTGTGTGTGTGTGTGTGTGTGTGTGTGTGTGTGTGTGTGTGTGACTGCTTGTACTACTCCGGACTAATGCCGATTTTATATTTTTGACCGTCTTGAAAAGGAGGAAGGATCTGGTGGCATGTAACACGCAGGTTGCTGCACGTATACGATCAATACGTCTCTCTAAATAGCACCATCTCTTTGAATGGAAAGAAGTACACGTTGTTAAGTGTTTGAAATACTAAATATCACAATCTGAAGGCCGTTGCTGGCTCCTTAGTGGCCAAATAATTAACTATTTATTAATACATATATCTGTTTTGTCTTACTACCGGGACTGAACTTTTGTTAAGCCCTTGGTTTAATTACGGATATTGAGTCACATTTTATCCGAATTTAAGCTCAGGGCATAAACACGAAGAAGGACAAAAACAGGATAGGAAGCATGAAAATCCAAAGTGTAATGAAACAATACTCACAAATGGAATGATTACACTTTATAATTTCTATAAGACATGTTTTTTTTCAACAAGAAAATTGTGAGTCAATAACACGTTCAAAATTCAAATGACAGCTGTAAAAAAAGGTGACAACAAACCAATATCGCAGTTACGTTATTCATGATATCAACCTGGTCCAGACTCGGTAGTTAACAGGCAGCCGGTGGCGTGAAACATCAAACAAACAGATGTGACAATATCTCTAGATTATAACAATACATTAAAAAGTTTAAGAATATATTGAGAGTTTAATGAGTTGCTGTAACAGTCACTGGTTTCTATGGTACGTAAATGTTTCTTGCAGGAGAGCGTTAAAATTGCTAGGCTGATCCATCACGATCAAATAATTGAGACACTGGAGGATTGAAGACCCGCATATCATAATCCGGGAGAGAATTCATGCTTTTCACTTTCCCTACACAAAGTGGTTTGGCAAATGGTACGCCACTCTTGGAAAAATAGAAGTTGATGAAGACAAGGAGCTTAATGAGTGACAACCTTTCTCAACGACATTTCAGGGCTATTCTTGCCACTTCATCAGGTTATGTCTAACAGAGCATTCGTTGAGAAATAATACAGTTTCCTCTTCTTTCAACTTCTAAATGCCAATCAACGTGTTTATGAAAGATATGCCACACCATAAGAAACTGATAGTTTCCGAATTGGGACAATTTGCTCAACAACCAAGGACACCGGCTGTCATGACTAACCCGCGGATTTCATACGAGTCAGTAGAAGCATTTTTTTCCATTATGAAAATGGTTATAATTACCGTTAATTTACACCATCTGTTCAATTTAGGAGCACGAAAGATTCACGAAACGAGATTGCACCGGTTGACTTCAGGACGTTTCTAAAGACTGTCCGCCGAAGACCCGGGTTCGATTCCTGACATGGTTACAATGTGTGAAGCCCATTTCTGGTGTCCCCAGCCGTTATATTGCTGGAAAATTGCAGCGTAAAAGCAGCGTAAAACCATACTCACTCACTCACTCACCCTAAAGACTGTCCACTTGGTCCAAGGGGCGCTACAACACGAAGTTCAAGGTCGTAAGTAGACGCGGTGCGGGGATGAATGTTGTGATCTTGGGGCATTATGTTTTGTTTATTAGTAATCCTCAAAACATTTATAATACCATGATGCTTGCACTACTGGAATACAATGTGAAAGTCTGCATTCTGTCTCTATTTCAATCGTATTTGTATAGACAACTGCCAAAACTAACCGACTTGGCATATTCAAGTAAAATATATCAATGATACAGTCTTGAGAGGCATGAGTAGTGTGCCTATGCATATCAAGTGTTTGTAAGAACATATTAGTGTCGCTAGGAGTAGAGTAGACGTTACAGAGTCCAGATGCTACCGAGGTCTCCATTCAGTCAGGACCGCCTCCGTGGTCTAGTGGTAGAGCGTCCGCCCGGAGAGCGGAAGGTCCGGGGTTCGATCCCCGGACGCGTGCTACCAAAATACGTTAAAAGATGGTACATGATGTTCCCCTGTCTGGCGCTCTGTATTAAGGGACTAAAACAAGGACTGGTCGGCTCGGAGTCAGTATACTGTGTCTGAGTGGTGTATTCATGTTAAACTGCGGCATGGTATCTCAGTGTGCTAGCACTAGCATCAGTCCGGATCAGTCCCAGCCACACACACACACACACACACACACACACACACACACACACACGTGCATGCACGTCGCTATATAAATGCAATAATCCTGGACGCGACGTTAAACCCAATTTCACCTCACCTCGCCTCCATTCGGTCAGCCAAAATTGATGCCAAAAGATAGTCCCGTCCGCGCGTGATGTTATTAAGAACGGTATATAATTACTAAATGGGTGATCTCGTAAAGGGTGAATAATAATTACAAATATATTGCCAGACTTTCCGTTAAAAGGAAAAGCAAAAGAATATTTTCTCGAATCCATATGACAAGAATACCAAGATCTATTTTCGTTTTTATCAGTCCCAAATCTTAAGTTTCTCTGAAGTATCCAGGCATTCATCTGTTGGTCTCCATGATAAATCCCTCTTCTCCAGGGCGAACAAACCTCCGCCGTCTGTTTTAATCAAAGTTCTGCGTTAGCTGTCCGTTTATCACCATTATCACTATGCCTGTGCAAACTAATTGATTTTAATTAAGTTGGAACTCTCCAGTCAGAATGATTACAGATGGCAAAACTGCCAGCGACAATGTCACTCGAAGTGATAGAGAGGCGAGGAAATTGTTCAGTCCAGTGACACACATAGAAGGAAATAGGTCAAAACCTCGACCATGAGGTGTTTTGGTATCGGTGGCATCGTCACGTTTTTACACTTCTTTGTCGTCCACTTGTCATACTTCAGTGTGGTATATGGTTTTAGTGGGCTCTTATGATACGTAACATTCTCTGACGATACCACTGGCTTCCCACTATACCGATCAGACCGCCTTGTAGTCAAACACCTGGGAACAGTGTCTGGGAACAACGTGATCACTTAAACACATAGACGATTGTTCAGATGAGTGGGTGAGTGATTTGAGTTTGACGCCTAGTTTAGCAATAACCCCGTAATATCAAGGCTCCAGGACACAGGACACGCGACGAGTGAACACGTGGGCACAGCTCAATAGAATTTTGTTTTCCGGTTAAATGGAGTCTTCGAGATAATAATAATAATTGTTCAATTGGAAAAAAAACCGGTAACACAAGCGTGGCACAAGGCAAAATAAAGTATTGCATACTAAGCTCTGCTTCATCATCCAAAACAGAGACGTATAATTATTATCGTGCTATTTTCAGCTTCCTTGGGTATTTATACTACTCGCGACAGGTTCAGTTGGAATACCAGATCTATAGCAGCTAACATTGATTGATTGTTTGTTGTTTAACGGCGGTCTGTTAATAATCGAGCCTGACCCAGACAATCAAGTGATTGACATCATGAGCATCGATCCACTCCATTGGGATACAATGACATGCATCAACCAAGTCAGCGAGCCTGACCACCCGATCCCGTTAGTCGTCTCTTACGACAAGCATAGTCGCCTTTTATGGCAAGCAGCTAACAGTATACACGTAAACATGTATAGCGATGTGGACAACGAAGGACAGGGAAATACACAGTGTCTTATAGGTGTGATGAGTGGCTACCAAAGCGACCCAGGGAACAATTGATTGAGGCTATAAATGTCATAATGTTAAGTTATGAGATGCCGTGTTGGACAATGCCACAAATAATCGTTGTTGCACGGATAGAATATCTTAATGATGACTAATTCAACACTCTACAGAAGTAGCCCTGAAGTCAGAATTCAAATGATATACGTTATCCAAACAGTATTATTAAGTCACTCTGTGACAACATTTTGACCTTAACATTAGTGAAACATCCCTACTAACATCAGTTCTAAATAAAGCATCTGTGTTAAACATTATCCAAAAATATATTCAACAAAAATAACCCACCAACCCATATCCGTTGTGTCCTTGCTGCCGGAAACACAATAATGTTCTACTTGACCTCAGTACACCCTAACTGTCACAACTGATTTTGTGTCTGTAATTAAATATCACGACACTACAAATATTCTTTGATATTATTTCACCTCCCTGTGTGAAGATGGGTATGAAACTCAACACAGGGCGCAGGGACACCATAAATGGGCTTCGCACATTACACCTTATTTGGGATTCGAACCAGGGCCCTCGGCGTGACGAGCAAACGCTATTACTACTTGACTACCCTATTGCCCCTTATATTATATCAGACGTCCTAATGATGTGTAACGATGACTAATGTCACGGACGCCTGCAAAAGTAACAGGAATAGAAATGCGAGCAGGTCATGCATATACACATTGGGGCTGTATATATTTTAAGATCTACTGCTTCTAAGTATTTATTTATAAGGTTATTATTCTAAATTTGCTTGATCATGTAAAATGAGAAACATTTATTATCAGCCGTGAGATAGAAATGAAATAATTTTAATGGTCCGTATTGGGGGACCTTTTAAATTTAGAGTGTGTGAGTGAGTTGGGTTTAACGCCGCTTTTAACAGTATTACAGGTATATCACGGCGTGTCAGCTTAATGTGGGAGGAAAGCCCGAAGTGATGCAGGTCTCAGACGTTTACCACTTCGGTGAAACCCATGATCACGGGTATGGTGCTGACAAACCTAGAAACATATATCGGGGCGAATTTAAATTTAGAATGATTAAGTGTATCTATTAGCAAAAATGATTCAAGTGAAAATTGGGAAACCAAACAATGAATATAGGCTCTTTTAAGAAATAAATACATTTAACATAATGAATTATTCAGCAACGTTGAAAAATCAACGTTAAATCGAGGTATGTAAAAAACTAGCATAAAACAACAGAATGCCAAATGCCTGAGGGGAGACAACTGTGGCTAGAGTAATTAACTGATATCAGCTAGGTTCAACACTGAAAGTTTATGTTTCGAAGTTAGACACTTTTTACACAGGTACTTGAGACTTTAATGCCGTTAAAGACAGTCTGTGCTGTGAAATAACAGTGTTCCGTGTAATTGCTGGTCAATCAATACCGTATGTAGGTCCTCAGACTAGAACATACTGACATTTCAGTCTTGCTCGTCTTGTTAGTAAAAACGGGATCTCAGACACATTTATAGATTGTATAATGCATATTCCTTTATCTATTGGTTTCACAGTTGTCATATCCCGTTAGTTATGTATGCACTTATTGACGAGAGGCTGGGCAGTGTGTCGCCGAAAACCCGGCGATTATTTCGAAAAAAGTATTATGTTCCCGAAAGAACTCGAAAAATAACTTTGCATCAGGTTTAACCAAAATAAATAACTGTTTTGATGGAAAACCTGGACGACCTGAAAAATAATGTGTCAAAAGAATTTTGTCGATTTCTCCTTTCAAGGAAACATTTGTCTGCCCGCAGCTGGAAGTTGTGGCCGAAACAATAATATTATACTGTCTCTAACAAACATCCCAGTCTCATCGTACAATAGTAAATAGTCAGTCCGTAGATGAGTCTTTGGATTATCAAATGTCCGGTTTAACCAAATATTCGCATTATGAAATCATGTACAAGGTCAACTGTCATTTTGGGACCATGTAAGCGTTCATAACAATAATCGCACGACTGTTAGGGTTTCCGCATCAACAAAATTCCGGAATAACGAAGATTTACTATTTAATCCGTCTTCTACATTGCCACACCATAGAACGCCACGACAGCACAGGAAGATATTATTCTTAGCTCACTGCGTTGAGCAACCCTGGAATGGTTTCATGCTATGCCATAGTTTCGCAAACCTAAACGTACAACGCCATGCCAAGAGGATAGCCGAGATCAATGCTGCTGCGTCCTGTGAATGTTGATTACATGTGAAGTTCCATCATCAGCTTTGCCAAGTTGGAATAGATTATTCAAGGCTCAGTTTTACGTTGTTTGAATATATATTTAAGGCCCAGCTATTATGATGTTTGAATCGATTATTTAAGAGTCAGCTTTACGTTGTGTGAATAGATTTTTCAAAGCTTCAGCATTATGACATTTGAACAGATTTGCCCGGTTCATTATTCAAATTTCATTTTATGCCGTCAATATATGTTTCATTTTCAGCTATTAATCTTGAATAGAATATTTCAGGTTCTAAAACCTGCCTTTTATTTAGAAAATGGTAATTAATTTTAGTAAGTCAGTTTCGAGGGATGTTACAGTTCGCGAAGGCTATCCTCAGTTACACCTTGACCAGCATCATTCGTTTGGATTCTTTCACAGACTTGAGACTTGCAGAAGTTTTTTATATTTGATAGTTTATCAGTATGCTTGGCATTCCAGTATTGTTCTCCTTTGTGAAATTTAATGTTAATGACGCCCTCATGAAATAGAACCTCAAAACGTGTGGAATGCTCTCATTAATTCAACTCTCAAGTCAGATAAACCTTTTATCCGTCACGAAACCATTCCTTACTTTGCGCGTCACCATATTTCGGCCGCAGTCATCAATCATATCGCTGCTGAATTGAAAAGAGTTCCCGACAGAGCTAAATGGAAGGTCTCACCTTCTGCTGAACCCAATCAGTCTACACCTTCGTGAAAGGCACCAAACAGTCAGCACCTGGGTTGGGATTTTATTCCGGATCTTCATCCTTTGATTAGTACAAATATTCCACCATCCTGGTAACTTTCACCCATAATGAACTGGCACATCACGTTCTGTCACTGGGAGTTAGAGTCTTCAGTTCTTGCTTCACATCTTCATCCTCATCTTCGTGATTAGAGATGGTAATCTTTCATCATGAAGTCTAACGATGTCGTATAATTGACCTGACAAATGCGCCGTACATCATGACAGACCATGGCAAGACTTAAAAGTGTGGGTCTGCAAATGGGTACGACAATCAACGTGTAATCTATATATTATTAACACTATCTCGTTTTTGTATCCAAGGTTGGCACCGGAAATATTTTTAAAGCACGCACTTTATTAAATGATTATATATTTGCACAGCCATTAAAATATATAAAACATTTCCAACAGGAGTATCCCCACACAATTAAGTCTCGTTCAAACCATCAACTCCGTGTGTAAATACATTGCAAGTGATTCCCTATCATTAGGTTGGCTATTAATATTGCGTTTATGCTACCATAAACATCGGCCACACCAACTAGCGAGCTGCTGTTTCCTAGTAACAGAGTGGGCATAACATTACACAAAAGGGTCAATCCCATGTATATATCATATGTCAGAATACAGATCAAATATTTTTTAGCTGCAGCTACAAAACCAGATATTTTTTTATTTTAAACGATGAGCCTTATTTTTTGAAAGAAAAACACCTTGCAACGATACAATTCTTGTGGCAGGCAATTTCGGTTTTTTTAAAAGTCTGAACCAGTGACTGAAAGTATGAGCAACGGTCCACCCCAACGATATCACCTGACCACCCGATCCCTATTTCACTCGGCTCATTCCATCAGCTGACTATTGAAGATCGGATGGTATAAGCGATCTGGTTGATTGTGTGTGGCCATTCCCGGTGGAGTGGACCATTGGTCTTCCTACTAAATGTTTGCTATGTCCAGATTCAACATAACCTGACTATTGCTGACTGCGGCATAACCAACACCCACTCACCATTTTAAAATGTCTCTATCACCAATCAATCGAATCCTATATGAAATACTTTGCTTTAAAATTGTACTTGTGATTGTTAGCTATCCGTCCACTTTTTTCTAGCCATAATAGTCAACCCTTATCTAATTAAAATCGGGCCCCGTGAAGATCTGGGTTAGAATAAGTCTTTAGCAACCTATGCTTGTCATAAGAGGCGACTAACGGGATCGGGTGGTCAGGCTCGCTGACTTGGTTTGATGCATGTCATCGATCCCAATTGCACTGGATCGATGTTCATGATATCAATCACTGGATCGTCTGGTCCAGACTCAATTATTTACAGACCGCCGTCATATAGCTGGAATATTGCTGAGTGCGGCGTTAATCAACAAACAAACAAAACAAACAAACATCATTAAAACCAGATCTTTTGCGCCGACACCTTTTTCGTGTGAAGATTAGAGGAACCTCTATGGGAGGTTGCGTCAAGTGAACTTTCTTATCATCCATCACCGTCGAGGCTTCTGACATCTCGGCAAGAGTGAGTAAGGCATTCGGACAAGAATATCTGATTTCTGTATCTCTAAAAGAAATAATAAGAGGCTTCGGAATTCACCTAATTAATCTATCCTATCCTCTGACTATCGCTGCACCTCTACTACAACCCATCTAAACTTGCACCACACCCTTATTCTCTACAACAGTACAAATCTAGGACATTTCAACTTGAACCTATGACCCTTTGATGGTCCCGATCAAATAGGTATTTCGTATGAGTATGTCTTCTTGATAACCATGGGACCGGTGAAGATCTGGGGAAAATAGGTCTTCAGCAACCCATGCTTGCCGCAAAAGGCGACTGTGCTTGTCGTAAGAGGCGTTTAACGGGATCGGACGGTCAGGCTCGCTGACTTGGATTGGTGCATGTCATCGATCCCAATTATATTGGATCGATGCTCATGTTGTCAATCACTGGATTGTCTGGTCCAGACTCGATTATTTACAGACCACCGTCATGTAGCTGGAATATTGCTGAGTGCGGCGTTAAACAACAAACATACAAACAGACAACCACCCATTGACATTAGTGCTAGAATATGTCCCCAGCAACATATGCTTGCCGTAAGAAGCGACACAATTGACCGGGCTAGGTGACTTGGTTGATTGCATGTCTTCGTGGGCCGTTGGTCAATAAATCAATCACTGGTTTGTCCGGTCCTGATTCGATTTTCACAAGTTGCCACAATATAGCAGCGTTAAATGTTTGTTTGTTTGTGTGTTGTTTATTGCCGCACTCAACAATATTTCAGCTATATGACGGCAGCGTTAAATGACATCAATTAACACGTAAGTACACATTAGTTTACTGAGGACTAAGACTTACTACTCTCACCCGGCTCCCTCCGGGGTTACTTAAGGAAGGTTTGATGACTACACATAGCAAAATTGAAACATACATTTATACATATAAGATTCGAGGTAAAATTGGTCTTCAGCAACCCATGCTTGTCGTTAAAGGCGACTATGCTTGTCGTAAGAGGCGACTGACGAAATCGGGTGGTCAGGATCACTGACTTGGTTGATGCATGTCATCGTATCCCTATTGCCTAGATCGATGCTCATGATGCCAATCAGTGGATTGTCTGGTCCATACTTTAGTATTTACAAACCGCTGTCATACAGCTGAAATATTTCTGAATGCGGCTTTAAACAACAAACACCATTAGTTCAGCTTAAGAGACGTTACCGTATCGATTAATACTATATCCCCATCTCTACAGTACTGCATACTGTCCATGTGCTTCATCACCCGATAGAATTCAAGAACATCTTTTTTTTGGAAAATAATGCATGGGAGTGTCCGCTTTCGAAATAGGGTTCTTCCTCTGGAGCTACCAGTGAACATGCAAACATAAGAATTGATGTACAAGAAAATTCAATGACAAGGCCCCGTTTCTATCAGGCAGTTGAAATTACTCAAAACACATGACGTTTAGAACATCCTCCGCTAATCTGAAGCCATGTAGCGTCTGAATAGACTGCTCAGCTTCATAGTCTGGTAGTTCCCATGGGTCACCTTCCCGACAACACGTGGGACGATATCGGCGCGACCATCAGATTCTGTTTGCTACAGAGGAGCTTATAACAGGAAATTGAAAGCTTTTGAATAACATATCTTGTGGGAAATGAAAGCCATCGCATGAGATAACGGTTTCCTGTTTCGTTAATCTGCTCATTATTTTTCGCATGGTATTAACTCCAAATGCACGCAACGCCTTAATAAGAGTATTGTTGGTGAGTGCGTAACCTGACAATTAGCCATCAGATATTTTTTAGATGTAATACTCCCAATGGACCTGTTGCCATTTCATTTGATATAAAGGACTGGGCATTTTTTATAGGGGGGGGGGGGGGGGGGGGGGGGTGGGGTTGGTCGGTGGGGTTGTTCTTAGGGCTGTATCATATTTTGCTGATACCTCCCCACCCCCTATTGTATATAACATTATGTCATGCCCTCGTCCCACCCCAAATACATGTATAATTTTGTCATGCCCCTTTCCTAAAACACACAGACATTTACATAACTTAACATAACAATCCCAAATGGTAAAACGACTCGGAAAATATGTCAGGAAGATGACTTTCGAACATCGCCATCGAACACAGCCATCGATGTGAGCCTTAGAGTTAAGACTGGCAAACGAACCCGGGATATATGCACTGAAAGCAGTCGAGTTATTACTCAGAACACTGCCCAGTTGTGATGATGTGTAGTTATTGACAGAATCCGACATGGTTATTTGACATGACAAGCCAATGTTTGCATAATAACACGATTCCATAATGTTCCGATAAAGCAACAAATCATTAATTTGTTCACGCCGTTTACTGATAGAGAAGTATGTACATGATATACCAACATATCACATCATTTTATCAACATATATCATAATTTTATCAACATATAGTCCTCACCTGTTAATAGGGATATTTTGGTATAATTGTGTCCCTATGAAAAGTCGAGTAGTATATATTATCATCATGGTATCGACAATTATGTGATCAATATTATATTAACTATCATACAACACCACACGACACATGCACAGGCACAGAAAGTCAGGAATTAAGGACTCCCAGTCTATTTTACAAGAACTGCTACCTTCAGTTCGTGGTGTATGAATGACTTTCGTTGTAGAACCAGTCAGTGCAATTTGAAAAAGTTTCTGCGACGTAATTGAGACAACTCTACTGCCTTACACGAAAAACTCTTCTTCCAATACATGGATACAATTTTAGGCAGGAATGTTTTACTTAAAAGTCAACGAGTCAAATGATAGGGGTATCGGTTGGTAAAAGAGAACCCACCGTCGTCACTGTATCAACGTTCAGCGTGTAAAAACGCCACGCGGACTGTTCTCGACGTCAAGGTGAAGGTCACGGCGTCTCCTGGAACACCGATGAGGATATCTTTGCAACACTTTTCTTGCATAAGGATTGGATGAGACAAATAGTTCCGTAGGATTTTTGGGAAACATGGATGTCCGTACGGATGGCATGGCAACTGTAGAATACCGTACATGCTCTTTGTGGGGTTCCATCAGTTTAACGAACAACTATGTCTTTTAGGAGGATCGAGCTGTCGTCGCTGTACCAACACTGCCGGCATGGACCGACGTCGACGACGAACGGCTGGGCTGAGGGCATATTGAATATTGGACTGTCGTAAAATTTCTTTGAAAATGCCAACAATGTTGATATTGTCTTTGGCTGAGGCTTCAATATAACCGTTCCCCCATTCAATACATACAAGCGTCTCGGCCGTCTCACGCCCGATAACCCTCCGCTCTTCGGTAACGTCCGTCTTGTTGGCGGCGATGACGATGGGAACGTCTTCGCTGTTCTTCTCTTCTATGATCTCGTCACGGAGTTGTTTCACAGCTGAGAAAGAGGAATCATCGTCCACAGAATACACCAGCACAAACGCGTCCCCGGTGGCTATAGCTAGTTTCCTCATAGCCGGGAATGAATGCGTCCCCGACGTATCGAGGATGTCGAGGATGAGGTGCATGCCGTTCACGTCGTACTCCCCTCGATGGAGGTCCTCAACCGTGGCCTTGTACTCCTTCACGAATCTATCGTACAGAAACTGAGAGATGATCGCACTTTTCCCGACGGCCGCCGCCCCCATGACGACGATACGGTAGTGGGCCCTGCTTTTCGGGAGACGATGACCACCCCGTGGACACAGCTGCCCAGTGGAGGGTCGACCTGACGACAACATTTCTGCGAAAGATGCCGACAGCCTCCGCTGTATCTGAAATATGTAAGCCAACTGTCAATCGAACACGGTAAAAAAACCTCGTTAAATCTCACTGCTCACATGTGTGGACAAAAGGTATAGTCACACTGACAGACTAACCCCGGTGAAAGACGAACACTGCATTACTGAGTCCGAGCAGGGATTATATGACACGTCTATCGACTTCGATTGTAATTGGTTGTGATTGATATACATTAGGATCAATATTCATACACAGATACCGATGCTGCGGATTGATTGGGGGTATTTTATGATTATTTTTCGGAGTTTGTAGGAAATGGACTGCCTGCAATATGCTTTTAGTGTCCAAGTGGGAATTAATGAAGTATGCTTCACTTACCTGGGTACTGGAACACTGCCCCGTCTTTACAGCGACGGTCTCCAGACGCAGAATGGATGGATGAAGGGATGGGTGGCGCCAAATGACCAGTGACAAAGGTGATCCGACAGCACGACGCTCGACGCTTCAGAGTTGACACGGAAGAGCTGCAAGATGTATTTAATGACAGTCAAGCTGCGAGACGCCGGGATATATCGATCAGCAGATCAACACGTACCTCGACCAAGGGAGGTCTTGCGGTAGAAATGGGGAATCACAACGCTTGGGAGGGGGAGTAGGGACACTTATGCCCTCAGTACAAGTCAGACTCCAAACCTCGAGGTGTTACCCGAGACACGCGCTGGTCACATAGGCATGATGACGTCACGACTCACCCCTAGCCCACATCCCGCCTGAAGCTGTGTTCTAATTAATGAAGCTCGGGCGAAACCGGTAGGGGGTGACAAGTGATTATAGCTGGAAGTCAGTCAGCACATAGTGGATTCAACGCCGCACCCGGTAACATCACCAGAATAATTCGTCATCTCTTTGTCCTTCATGCATTCAAAGGTTCAGAATAGTTGCAACAGTTCAATGTAAAGTCCCCGGTATCTCTAAGTAATAGTGCTACGAATAAAACATGGAAATACCGCGCCGACACAACTTGACCGGGCGGAAAGGAAAATATGTTATCTCCGAGTCTGGCGACACCGGGATATTACGACAACCAATCTTTTGAAATAGGTAACTCGACGCTACTGGTCTATCTGCTGGCATTGCTCCCCTGTGGTAACGTCAGTGGTAATAGATGCCATTAATGGCTCTTTCAAACATGAGGAAACGCGAAGATAATCATCTTTGTCAGCTGCTCGTCCTTAATCCAAATGTGCTTCTTGGAAGTCTCGTCAAAATATAGTCTTGGGATTTCATTTGATTTCACCGAATGCAGTGTTCGGTTTAGATTTTAGCAAAAAAATGTTGCTTTTTTCAGATGTATAATCTAATGCGGTCTCCTTTCACCGTCAGTTAGGTTTTTGGCACGTAACGAAATCATAGAAAACAGCGGAACTATTCCATTAGAGATGAAACGTGTTTTAATATTCCCCGAATAAAAGGTCGGATTTACGTGAATGGTAAACACACTATAGGGATTACAAGCTACAAGGAAAGCCCGAATGTCTCTGATGTGTAAGCATCGCGCCTCCATAGACAGTTGTCTATAAACAATACTTCTGCGTATCTAACTTTTCTGAGTTGTTGAAACCCCGCATCCAATCCGCTCCATGTTAACGCTGCACTCAGCAATATTCCAGCTGTGATGGCGGTGTGAAGTAATCGAGTCTAGACCACAATCCAGTGAGTGATATTATGAGCAACGATGCATATGTCGGGGCACGATGACACGCAATCCACCGAGTCTGACCACCCGATTTATCTGATCGCCTCTTACGACAAGCATAGATTGCTGGGGAGCAACTAAGCATGTGGTGGATGTAAATTGTGTTTGCTTACTGGTGGGTTATTAGGTGTTGAACTGTTAGTCTTTCTGTAGCCATCAGTAGGACATCAGTAGGACATCAGTAAGACATCCTATATATTATTAACGTATTTGTACGTACTGTACATACGGAGGGGCAGAGACACAGACTCAGGGTCAAAGCCCAGCCATGAACTCTGGTGTAAAGCATAATTGTAACTTAACATTATTAACATTATTCCCGCATTAACCAACGAATTAATGTTCCAGATCTATTCTAATCATAAATATTGGATTTTAATTTGTTTTCCTCAATTCCGTTGTCCTATTGGACACATAAGACCATGCGTGGCCCTCTTGCGATGACAAACTCCACGGTCTTGTGGACAGTGCGGAAATTCGGTGGTTCGATTCAGTGGCCGCGTCATAACAAAAGACGTTAAAAGATGGCACTTGCTGTTACCCTGCCTGGCACTCTGGCATTTAGGGCCTTGTTGGGTTCATGAAAGCAGTAAACATCTACGAACAATTTGGGATTTCCTCTTTTATTTATTCTGACACACCATGAGATAAACTGATATACTAGTCAAAGCAGCGTATAACCCAACCGTTTATAATAATCTCTACAAAGACAATATTTTTGTTTGTTGTTTACGCCGCGCTCAGCACTATTCCAGCTATTTGATGGCGGCCTGTAAATAATCGAGTCTGGACCAGGCAATCCACTGATTGACATCAAGAGCATCGATCTACGCCATTGGAATACGATGACATGCATCAACCAAGTCAGTTAGCCTGACCACCCGATCCCGTTAGTCGCGACAAACTCTTACCACAAACAAAATGGCCTCTTACGACAAGCATGGGTTGCTGAAGACCACTTGACCACAATCACATAAAACTGTTAGTTTCGTCAAATGGAAAATAAAACTTGGTGATACAAAATCCAAAGTGTTTGAAGATTCTGGAATAACTGTTCTAGGGTTTGAGGGCCTGGGATTTATGTCAGAGTCATTCTATATTTTTCCTCTGTGAACAATTGAATATTTCTCAGGGCATCAACCATGTCCAGGGAATATTAATTGTGGCGGTAAATTATTTTGTAACAGTCTCATTCCTCGCCGAGGCGATATAATAAACAGGGAAAACGCGATCCAACACAACATCCTCATCAACATGCCGGTTGGCTTGTCCTAATTGCCACAAATTGCCCAGAACAGTGTGCGGTGTCAGCACAGACAGGGCTAAGCCATCGATTGTGGCCCACTGTGTTGTGTACGCGGGGATGAGCAATATTGAAACAAACATGGAAAATGTCAGTTTGACGAGCACGTGACACCCGCCTCGGAAAATTTCAATAATTGGGAAAAAGGTGTCGGTTCTAAATTATATGGAATTAAATTGTCACTGAGTAAAGAAATTGACCGATACAGCTTGAATGGCAGGCAGATAAAGTCACGCTTGATAGGTGCGGCCGTGTCGTTGTCACGGTTACGTCAAGATAAGTGATGACATGTTTGTGTAAGAATTGATGTGAGAGCGGCTAGTCGTGGTCATGTTGGTCAGTTGCCTGTGAGCAGTCCCTGTTGATATTGTGCTTGCGTATACATGTCTGCTCAGCTTGATAGTTACCTCACTTATCCACTGGTTCGTGTCAGTTAGCGAGTGAGTGAGTGAGATGGGTTTAACGCCGCTTTGAACAGTATATCAGTTATATCATGGCATGTTAGGTTGATGTGAGAGATATACACGATATAATGCAGGTCTTAGACGTTTACCACTTTAGAGACGCTACTTGCAAAGGTATGGTGCTTCTGATATCTAGAAATATAGTCAGAACGAACCGGGATTCGAACCCACGATCATAGGTTCCTTGCATGCCTGAGGGACGCAACTCTGCAGGGAATAGTGCGCCCGGGGCTGATGTAACAAGACACACATTTGATGGGTGGTTGTGGGTACATGAGGAAGAGAACTGAACGTTTGCAGGAACCAAACGGGCACAAACACCGGGTGTTCGTTCTTGTCATATGTATTTGTTGTTTAACGCCGCACCCAGCCATATTCCTGCTATATGACGGTTGTCCTATACATAATCAAGTATGTACAAGACAATCAAGTGATTGATGTCATGAGCATCGATCTACGCAGTTGGGATACGACATGTATCAACCAAGTCAACGGGCCTCACCACGCGATCCCGTTAGTCGCCTCTTACGACAAGCAAGGGTTGCTGAAAACCCATTCTAACTTGATTAGATGATATGGACCATATGTTTATAAACAAATTTCTAATTCTTTTTCAGTAATCTCCATTTATAATCGTTTAACTTGAAGGATATTATTTCTGTTTGATAATAATGTCGTGATCACGAAACCGCACGGCTAAAACTCCGTCCCAAGTCGACTACTTTAAACATTTAAAACGTAATAAAATGAAAGAATAGTTGGTTGTTGGTGGTCGTTGCTGTACAATATATGGGGCCCGTGATGGTTCAGGGGTAGGATAGGTCTTCAGCAACCCATACTTGCTGTAAAAGGCTATGCTTGTAGTAAGAGGTGACTAACGGGATCAGGTGGTCAGGCTCGATGACTTGCAGGTCATCGATCCCAATTGCGTGGATCGATGCTCATTATGTCAATCACTGACAATCACTGGTCCAGACTCCCTTATTTACAGACCGCCGCCATATAGCTGGAATATTGCTGAGTGCGGCGTTAAACGGCAAACAAACACACTAACAAATACAATATATGGTAGTTTCAAACCTGGACTGAGAGAATTGTATCTCAAATATCAGATAAAATACAGTGTAGTCACTGATAATACTTACATGAATGTTAAGATTGGTATCCTAGGTAACAGAGTAGGTGTCCTAGGTTACAGAGGAGGTGTCCTAGGTAACAGAGGAGGTGTCCCACATGACAGAGGAGGTACCCCCTGAATCACTGCAATGGGGGCTCAGCTAGAGCGTAATCAATGGCGCTGTCCTCATGTTGAGGGAATGTCCGCCAATATCTGTCGATGTTCTCTGACGCCACAGAGTGTATTGATTGTCAGTGGTTCAAATAGACACATAACCTATACAATGTGTTATGTGATGGAACGGCAAACACAGGCACTTCGAAGTCGCCCGGAATATCGGGGTGTCGGAGTCAGCCGATAAAAGAACTTCATCGTTCTCCTCGTGATTAACATAATATATTAAAATACATATAATAACTATAATATAGCTGTTCCATGTTCAGCGGCTTTTCATCTTGTTTTGCATACATGCATAATGCTTTATTGAAAGCTGTATTAAAATATTGTTATGTGATTTATCTATGACGCAACAACGGGTCTTATCTGCCTCTTACAAGGTCTGTTTGTTGTTTAACGCCGCACTCAGCAATAGTCCAGCTTTATGACGGCGGTCTGTAAACAAAATCGAGTCTGTACCAGACAATCCAATGGTTGATATCATGAGCTTCGTCCACGCAATTGGGGCGATGACTTGCATCACCCAAGTCAGGGAGCCTGACCATCCGATCCCGTTAGTCGCCTCGTACGACAAGCATAGTCGCCTCTTATAACAAGCATGGGTTGTGGAAGTGTAACCCGGATCATCCCGGGTGTATTGACTATGTACAGGTGCAGGTGATATCGCTGAACAAATCATCACTGTACCGCAAAACAAGATTCACTCGTACTTGCATACACCTTATCCCTATGTGAAGGAGATACTGTGGTTCAGTGTGATAAATTAGTATTTTCGTTTTACCACGGCCACAAAGTCGACACCGATATTAATTGCCCCGAGCCAATGTAGCTGTCTGTATTCGTAACAAGAGATCAGATTTAATTAAAAACTAAAGACATATTCTTTACAAGCACTGATTCCTTCCACTGGTAAATAAACCAGGCCCCTCGGGATATCTATTTAAAGAACACAACCAGGACGGCTACGTAGACATAACGAGTGTTTTACACACAAGGACAGCCGCAGTCAATTTTACTGAAACAATACGAACGCATCGTTATGGCTAATGTGTGGTGGTGGACTTGTGCAATCTGCATTAAGCTGAAACGTCGCATACAGCTGAAATGTAAATACAGAGCGACGTTAAATACGAACATCTTAAATTGTGTCTGCTATTCATGACCAGTGTATGTATATCTGGACTGTTTCGTTCCTTGTGGGAAACTGCGACATTGCTTCTGTGTAATTAGGGTATGGTACGGTAATACTTTCTTGGGGAATTAGTCACCGGACATGATCGTGCGTTCAACTGTTGTGTTCAGATACTTTTGACAGTTAACTGTTTGTTTGTTGTTTATCGCCGCACTCACCAATATCCCAGCTATATGACGGCGGTCTGTATATAATCGAGTCTCGACAAGACAATCCATTTACTGAGATCATGAGCATCGATCTATGCATTTGGGATACGATGACATGCATCAACCAAGTCAGCGAGTCTAACCACCCCATCCCGTTAGTCGCCTGTTACGACAAGCATGGGTTGGTGAAGACCTATTCTTACCCGGATCTTCATGGGTAGACAGTCAATAATATAATCACGAAGTCTGTAGATATGGAGACTATACAAGTTATTTTGTAATTAAGAAACTTAACAGGGTAAACAATTGTCATAGTTTGAACAAAAAAAGACAAAAATGTCAGAGAACCTCTGTCCAAACTGAACGTTTCCTAATCCGACATGTATTTCTAGTCCAAATCGATGTCGGTTCCGACAGACTCGCATTCAGTGAATAAGTGAGTTCGGGTAATTTTACACCCTAGTCAGCCATACTCAATCTGCATTCACGACGGCTTGAAAATGAATCCCTGGTTGGCTCTGCCGGGGCTCGATGAGACACAATCACCATGACAACCACTCAATCCTCAGTAGTCAGCTCATACGACAAACACTGGTTAACAGGGTCCAACTTTGTTTATACTCAGTGATTCAGTTTCAGACCCACCAGAAATATACTTCAGTAAGTTATTCAATAAAACGAAGCGACAAAACCCTTTCCATAATCGCAAGAAAAGATCTGCAAACACAACAGTACGATCCCGACTGTCGTATGCATTGCTTCTGAATCACTATCAAGTAGTGATGATACCAGGTGTTCACGAACAGGTGAAACTGTCCGGCCCCAACGTTGGCATTCGTCATAAACACACGCAAAGGCAAGTCAAGTGTCCAACGAAGAAACACAAGAACATATGGTACATGTCAAAAGAGGGGATTGCATCGGACATTATTTTGGTCTTTGATAAATGATATGTTAAACTGATCTAAACATGTCTGCCACAACCACATTGAAAGCTTTACTGAAGCATTGATCGCTGTAACCCTGATCAAACAACATTTAGACAAGCGTCGTATCGCTCTGCACGAGAAACATATGTCTTGTAACACAGGGGTTATGTAAATATGAATTATCATATGAAAATGGACATAAAGCGTAACAGATACTTGTAACGACGATGAAGCACCATGCAAATACACCTCACATGCAAAACAAAACAAGCATTGCTGGAAAAATAAACAAACCACAATGACCCACATAAAATTCGCACTGATCCAACTCTAGCAGTTGTCTTCAGGCAACAAGCTACTGTCAGCCAACGTGATGTTCGTATGGACATGAGGTCAGATAGGATTTGGAAGTTCTCAGCCGGAGCGGCTTACGCTGAAACTAGCCATCTTAACATCCGGTCACTTGCCACTTACCGGCTTTCCTTACAACGCATTAGCTCCTCACAACGTTAACACTCCAACCAGGCGTCGCTTTCAATCCCATCACGTATCGAGACCAAGTTCATGAGATAATCCTTGAGGTTGTAAAGTGTTCATGGTTGACACAAGACGCGGCGTGTTCATATCTTTCACAGTAACTGATTGGAGCAATTACTAAGCAAGGAGTAGAGGTGCTAATCCAAGAAGGCGGCTACATCCATCGATATGAAAGCGTGCACTTTACAAGGTAAAAGTAGATTATAGAAATCCAATTCCAACTAAAACAATACTTTAAGACAGATCTTTGCACTATCATGAGGCCAGGCTACTGTCTGATTACAGCAACTGTCCATGATGGCATTTTGATGAATTTACAAAACAAGTTTCGGTAAAAACATTTACGACAAGCATAGGCGCCTTTTACGGCAAGCATGGGTTGCTTACGGCCTATTCTAGCCCAGATCTGCACGGGTTCAGAAATGTTCGGAATATAGGTGCCGAACATCTGGAATGTGAAGGTCGTGAAAGAGCATTCAAAGATTTCTACGCAACATTCATACCTAATCCATCTATTTGACGGTGGACTGTATACAATCGAGCAATAACGGACAGGGCAAATCGCTGGCAGCACGATTCCCGCCGTCAGGGTACGATGACGCAATCAAACATGTTTTTGCCGTGAAGGGGGAACGATATATTTTTTTCTTTCAAAACACTTATTTCAGGACAGCGAACACTACAAGTAAAACCCTAGGATAAAAGGTCGGTCCCAGCACTGAGAAAAAGGCCCAGTGAATCTAAGGACTGCTTAAGTAGTAACAGCGGTCAGAAGGTTAGTAACCAGCGAATTTACCATCCTGCCTGGTAGATTGCACGCGGCACCAAGGCCACGTGACATTGCTCATTCCACCATGGTCAGAGGCAACAGGGAGATGATTATGCTTGTTTGTTTGTTGTTTAACGCCGCACTCAGCAATATTACAGCTATGAGTCGGAGTGTTATGTGGAAATTGGCCTTGTAATCGTGTTAATGTGATGTTTTCATGACTGACAAAATATAAACGTTCATATCATGTACTCAATAAAGAAGGAGGGTTTGTTAAGTTTGCCTGTACCAGTGTAAAAAAAGATTTGTTTATTTTATTTACAAGTCAATTTTGTAGTATTATGTAAATATACATAAAATGTCACTGAAAATCATTAAATGGTATATTTCGCCTGTATTCTTTATGTTATTTGTTCTTTACATGTTTTAGTAAATTGTATTCATCAGCTGTCAACAGGGATCGCAGAATGACTAAGAAACGAGCCTTTAATAAAGTGTAGAAAACAAGCTTACAAGCTATAAGCTTCGTAAATATACTATTGCAGTTGGCAAATTGTGAGGAGAACACAAGTAAATATCACTTATTAAAACAGTACTTTAAAAGAGGATAGTAATCTCTACTAACTGATCTATATGCTATATGAAGGCGATCTGTAAATAATCGAGTCTGGACCAGATAATCCAGTGATTGATATCATGAGCATCGATCCACGCAATTGGGATCGATGACATGCATCAACCAAGTCAGCGAGCCTGACCACCCAGTCCCATTAGTCGTCTTTTACGACAAGCATAGTCACCTTTTACGGCAAGCTTGGGTTGCTGAAGACCTATTCTACCCCGGAATCTTCGCGGGTTCATAATTATGTAGTTTCAAATGGAGAATAACAATAATTGCGCCATGTTGTCGATATTTTTACATTTTGTCGTTTCTGAACTTCATAGGCTGTTCAGACCGAAATTTCCGATTCAGCTTCCCAGCAGAAATAGAATCAGATCGCCTTAAAACTTTGAATGCAGCGAGGAAGAATGGTTTCAGAAAGCTGACATCTGATTGGGCCTAACCCCGATGCATCCTGCATTTGTATTCGTGGTGAAAGTTCGACCTGGGTTCACCTGGCGTGAGCCCCTAAAGCAGGATTGTCTGATCTTGACAGGGAAAGGCAGAGAGTAGTACATGTATCTGATTGAAGATACAACACAAATGTTAGCTGATGCAGAGAGCTCCTTGGAAGAGGCAAAATGAGCCGTGTTTCTCCACATGACGTCATTGACTACTCTCATTCTTCATGTGATTATATTAAGTGTCCTTGTCAAGAAAAGGTCACAGCAATTGCCATGGCATGCAAACACACTGTCAAAGTATTGTCGGATATGACCGATAAAACAAGATAGAATGTTTCACAGACTCTTGCTGTTGAAATATCGAATAAGTACCGATCTACCTACCTGTGGTTTGAAGTATTTCAGTCACAAGGAGTCCTGTCGACAAGTTTACAGGAGAAAAATTCGAACGAACGGTTTATTCCGAGTCCAATGAGGACAGTATGAAACGAACTATAGAAATATGCGCAGGCGACTCCGTTATAATAATAATAAAGTCGTCTTCATAAGACATCTAATCCACAAAAAAAGTCAATTGGAGAAAATTGTAGATGGAATATGCATTTGTTTTGTCATGATGTATTACACGTTGTGTAACGGTCATAGCCATGGTACACGACATGGAGTCTGTAGTAGTAAATGTACACATTTTCTTTATACTTGCGAGAGATAGAGGTAAACCATTTATTAGTTTAGATGGGGTGTATCACTGAACTTACAAAGCCCTGGGGCTTTCATACCAAGTCTACAGATTATGCCGTGGGATAAAACTATTTATCATACCTCCAAGTCAGAATGATGAGATCTGATTGGTCCTAGTGATCTTGATAAAATACAGACAGACAGGTTTATTCAGTATTGTGGCAATATGGCTTAAAGTACAATTGATGCTAACTCATAATATGTTTTCACTTGCATATACAGAAATTACATCTTCTTGAATCTGACAGTAAAAACATGCTTTATAGAAGTAGCCACTGAAAAGATAATATATACTCAACAACAAAAGTTCCTATGACACCAATATTTTAGTGTATTTTTCAAACAAGTAAAGTTTGGTTTTCAATATTGTAGTACATGAATGGAATCAAGTCACGAAAACGCAACTGCTACAGAAAAGCATGCATTCGATGCAAAAGCTGACTTTTATGCAAGCCCCATGCATTTCACTACCCAAGAATGGGTATAAAACATGTGCGTTAACGGGATTTCATATGCATTGTTTAGCATCTTGCTGACAACAACCACTCAGAAAACAACAAAATTACCCAATTATTATTCAACATTACGAAATGCCACGCCTGTTCGAAAATGAGCGTCTGCGAGCCATTGGTATGCTTGAAGCAGGATCGAGTTAACGTGATGTTGCAAGACAATTTAACGTCCACAGAAACACCATTTGGTGTTTATGGCAACGTTGGCAACAGACAAATGCAGTCAGAGACCATCCTCGGAGTGGCAGGCACTGGTAACCAATAATCGACAAGACTGGATTCGAACAACACACCTACGAAATCGATTCGAGCCAGCAACAGTGACTGCAAGAAGCATCCCTTGTCTTCGTCGAATATCTTCACAAACCTCAGATGTGCAGAAATTGTCGCCAGAAGACCCGCCAGACGTCCTATTTTGACAGGAAACCACCGTCAAGCACTTCTACGCTGGACGGCCATGCAGTGGGGACAAGTTCTATTCACTAACAAGTCTCGTTTTCACCTCAGCCACAGCGATGGACGGAATCGAGTGTACCGACGTCGAGCCCAGGCAATACCTTTCATTTTGTTGTTCAGTAAATATACATTGTGTGAGTTGATAATAATTATCATTAACATTTTAGAGTTATAGTCATATTCAAGAAGGGGAGATATGTAGATCTTAACTTGGAATACATTCTTCCATTCTAAGTAACTTTATCCAGTATTTATCTACTCTTACTTGGCATATTTACCAATACCACCCCCCCCCCCCCCCCCCCCCCCCCAAAAAAAAGGTTTGAAGTATGAGGTATGTACTTTTTAGATGGCAGGATTATATTTTGTTCCCCATATTTCCGAACCATATAGTAATATTGGTGCAATTTAACAATAATAAATATTGCATGCTCTTGAAAATGATACATAATTATTTTGTTTAAACAATTTATACACAGTTGTTTACTTAAGGATTGACTGTGTATTTTTTTAGGTTCATTGAGGTATGAATCGAAAAACCGATATGCAAATTGTATGAATCCGCGTAGATTGATAAACATTCCAGGTGCAGGAATACATACTGTGACGTGACATGAATCAGGTGATCGTTTAATTTATGCACATAACTTGACACGCCTACACAGTCAGTAGCCAATTAAGTCAGACTGCAACGAACCGGACGAAATATGTCCAGGAGAAGGCGGCTGTTTCAAATAGCATGGTCAGTTATCGCCAGATTCAAACATTACTTCCCTGATTACGGTAAAACACAGTTGGAAAAATGCAAGTTAGAAATGAAACCCCAAGACATGAAAGTTTAACCGAGGCGAGCGGAAAAAAAACAAGCGAGCGAGCCTGCACGTTTGCTGTTTCATTAATTCTCGGCCTTCGGTCTCAAACGGTAGTTTGGACAATGAATATGCATGAAAGTAGCTAAATGTCCTGAACACGACGATACACATAAGCAGAAAGGGAATTCCCTCGACTGTAATATTGGGATTCCCAGACATTCCGCACCAAAAAATACGGCGCCTCGGTGGGCGTGGCTTAATGTTTTACATTCATTGGGAAATGAATGCAATAACACGTGACCAGTTCAGCTAATCAGAATGCAGGAATTTCAATGAACACAGCGAAACTTTAATTATATGCTATTGACCACATTAATTTAGATGAAAACATGATATCCAAATATTAATAGTAAGTTTTAGCCTTGACCGAAGCATTTCCATAAGTCCACTTTTCCCTTTTGGCAACTATACCACCAATATTAAAGACAATTATGTTTGATTTATTTAAGTTTACCTCCAATCCACATTTCAAACAAAGTGATTGTAATACATTTAATTGTTTTTGTAAAACGGTTGCTGCAAATGAAAACATTACAATGTCTTCATCAAGCAATAGCATCATAATATCAACAATATCTTGGACAAATATACCATAATTACATTGTTTATAAATTTCAATAACAGGTTCATTGATAAAGAAAATGAACAAAACAGGACTCAAAAGACACCCCTGTCTTACACCTCTGGACGTTGAAAAACAGTCTGTTTTACCATTGTCCGTCATTATACATGCTTTTACTGCTGAACACATACTTTGCAGAACATTAAACATTTTCCCATGACAACCCTTGATTACAAGTCAATACAGTAAAATCAATGAAAGCACAGTAAAAACGGCCCTTCGATTTGCATATATATTTCGAGCACAATGACTGTAAAATGTACATATTATCTATGGTAGAATAGTTAGAGCGAAAACCAGCTTGAGATTCCAATATAAAATAATTAATTTCCATCCATGTTCTCAACTTTTTTTCCAACACAAAGGTGAATAATTTGCCAGTAACATTTAAAAGAGAAATACCTCTGTAATTATTTGGGTCCGCCTTTTTTTCAGATTGGTATAACGGGATAATCATACCTTAGTTCCACGAAGAAGGGAAAATACCAGTATCTAATACTTTGTTACATAGTAATTTCAAAAAGGGAATAAGAAACGGTCCCTCACACTTAAAAAACTCTGGAGGTAATCTGTCCTCTCTAGATGCTTTGCCGAGTTTCAAATTGGAAATGTCTTCTTCTATCTTGTATGCGGTGATTTCGTCTCATCAATCATTACTAAAATATACACTACAATTTTCACAAGAATGGTTATCAAGGAATTGGGAAACCGAATGATCAAATTCAGAACAATCTTATGTAGTTGCAGGGTTCAATAAGTTTTTAAAATAGGATGCCCAAACGTCAGGTGATATTGTATTACTAGTGTTCTTGTTTTGTTGGGCACGTTTAAGTGTATCCCAGTATCTCTTACAGTCAATGTCCTTTACTGCTGAATTTATCTCATCACTCAGTTTCATATTATATGTGTTCTTCTTTCTTTCACAGCACATTTTAAAATCGGCCTTTGCTTCAATGTATTTTTGCAAATTTATACTGAGTCAAATTAAAAACTTCACATTTTTAAAAGTAATCCAAAATATAAAATACAACGGAAAAATGTATCAGAGAAGGTAATTTTTAATCATTAATGTCCAAAGAAGGATTTTAATTAACGGTGGTAACCATAATTTGTTCCAAGCACCTACGGTATTCGGTAATAACATCAACAGTTTAAATCATCGCAAGCACGAGAAATCTGATGGCACACAAGTTCAGCAGTGTGTATGGCCACCACCTCCGCATGGACCTTGTGATGCTTGTGAACACATGTTTGGGAAGACGACGCCATTGTTGCTGCAAAATGGTGCCAAGATCTTGCAAATTCTGTGGTTGGTTCTGGAGAGTGCGCAGACTTCTGCCAAGAGCATTCCAGACGTGTTCGATGGGATTGAGGTCGGGAGACCTTGACGGCCAGTCCATCAGATTGACCCTCGCATTCTGAAGGAAATTCCTTGTCAAAATTGCTGTTTGGGGTCTGACATTGTCGTAGTTGGAAGATCAAACCGGGTCAATATGCTGCCATAAAAGGCAGACGTTCTGGTGCCAGTACCTGGTCGCGGTAAGCAGCAGCGTTGAGGTTGCCACGGATGACAAGAAGCCTGGAACGTGCATTGCCACAGAAAGCACCCCACACCATGACACTTCCGCCTCTATATCTGTCAACTTCCTGTACACAACACTGGGCGTAACGTTCATGACGGCGCCTCCACACCATCGCCCTACCATCAGCAGATCGAAGATTAAATCGGGATTCATCACTGAAGACGACTTGATTCCAATTACGAGTCCATCGTAAGTGTCGCTGTGCCCACAATTGACGTTGACGTCTGTGTAATTGAGTCAGAATCGGCCCGCAGTATGGCCGTCGTGCTTGAAGGTGAGCAGTTCTCAGACGGTTTCAAACAGTTTGCGCACTCAGTCTACCCCTAAACAGTTCATTTCTGGTTGATGTAGCCGTCAAAAATCGTTTACGGAGGTGACGTAAGACAATCTGACGATCCTCTGCATGTGACGTCACCCTTGGTCGACCTGGCCGAGGGCGATCAGCGGGGGTACCCGTTTGCTGTAGACGCGTCTGTAAATCATAAACAGTCCGTCGACTACAACCCATCGTCCTTGCGACTTCTGCTACGGACGTTCCCGTCCGCAACATGCCGATGGCACGTTCACGTTGCACATTTGAAAGGCGTTGCATGACAAATGACCGTAAAGACTTTTGTTTTCTCGTGGGTTTCTTTTTTTGTTAATGACTGCTAACAAGAATGGCTGAAAACACGTGCTGTATTATGGCCATGACCAGTTGCACGTGAAAAAACACTTTTGCCACTGTAGTGCTGTGCACATGATTTTGATCGATTCACCTGCACAAAAACAGGTGTTATCTGAAGACAATACGTGGCCATTACTGTTTAAATACACAATAAGGGCCCACAATGATAACTGGTCAAAATGTTAAAATTTTAGGATTGTGCAGTTTTTAATTTGGTTCAGTATATTTTCGGAACTTGTTCAGTAGTCTATATTTCTCTGATTTGAATTGGACACAGTCATCATCAAACCAAGGAGGTTGTGATCTTCTAGTTTGCTTAGATGCCGTATCATAAGCTCCTCCATTTAGAGCACTATGAACCATAATTTCAGATAATTTGTCAACGGCTTTGTTAATGTTTTCATCTTATATCACTGAAAATTGTTCATACATAATCTGACTTGTAGTATTCCGAAGACATTGTAAATATGACCCAAAGTTTTCAACTGGTAGAATATATCTAGGAACAGTCTCCACTATACCATCTGTGGTTTCTGGGGATTCCATTACCCTTTTTATTTTGTACCCTTGACGGGCATATGTCCTGAATCTATACGCTGGATAACTGACATATCAATGACATTTGAGAAAAGATCACTGGAAACTATGAAATAATCTACAGTACTGCATCTTGTATGTGACACAAACGTGAAGTTACTCGGGATATCCAATGGGGCTCCGCCATTTACTTTATTTACTAAGATGTGACTAAATCGTTCTCGTGATTTTTATATCAGGCCAGGTTAACATAACATGATTCTTATCTCCAAGGACCCGTGCAGATCAGGGTAGAGAATAGGTCTTCAGCAACCCATGCTTGCCGTAAGAGGCGACTAACGGGATCGGGTGGCCCGGCTTGCTGACTTGGTTGATGCATGCCATCGTATCCCAAATTGCGTGCATCGATGTCCATGATGTCAGTCACTTGATTGTCTGGTTCTGTCTGGTTCATGCTCGATAATTTACAGACCGCCGTCATATAGCTGGAACATTGCTGAGTGCGGCGTTAAACAATTAACAACAAACAAACAAACAAACAAACTTATCTCCAAGACCAAAGGAAGGATATAATACTCTGGATAGTTGAGGATCAAGCAAATGACTTCCGAGAGTCTACAACATCCATTCACAGATGAGAACTACTATCCCCAGACAAGCGATTCACGCGACATCTCAAAATATCATCACATCCTCGTTACCGACTTGTAATTATAAACCTCACCCGAGAATCTTGAAGCTTGTTGATTGTAACGACTTGATTCTCAGGAGTGACTTACGAAGTAGAGATACATACTGTGGCGAGATGCCATTTTTCTATTGAATTTGAAATTCCTTATAACGCTCCATCTCGTGTTCCTCCGAACACGGAAATGTTAATACATTTCCAAATGTCAGACAGAGCACAATGTCCTTTATACACTTCGTACGACTATCAAGAAGAAATGAGAAATGCTCAGGTTTCGGAAATCAATAAAATCCCTAAACATCACCGGACCTGGTAATGATCTTACTACGATCTCAAAAAGACAGTAATTCGATTAGAGTGAACCATTATCACCATCAAAGTCATTGCTAGTCCCGTAAGATTGTTCTTAAACGCGCTCGAGACAAGTTTTAATTACGGAAGACATAGGAGCACCGTCAAATGGCAGTGACTAAAGGGATTGCCGTTAAGTAATTATTCATGCTTAAATTGAAACTTTAAATGCGTCTCCAGATAACACACAAACATGGTAGGCCAAACGTGTTTATTCGTATCACGCAATATTATTGCGTTACTGAGGTTTTGAATTAATCACAGGTACAATGTACGTGACGCATCAGTATAAAAGCTATATGACAAATAATCTCTCGGCCTCACAAACGAGTGGTTGTTTGTTATTTGTTTGATGTTTAACGCCGCAATCATTTATATTCCAGCTATATGACGGCGGTCTGTAAATAAATCGAGTCTGGACCAGACAATCCAGTGATTGAAAACATGAGCATCGATCCACGCAATGGGGATACGATGACATGCATCAACAAAGTCAGCGATCCTGACCACCCGATCCTGTTAGTCGCTTCTTACAACAAGCATAGTCGCCTTTTAAGGCAAGCATGGGTCGCTGAAGACCTTTTCTACCCCGGATCTTCACGGGTCCAAACGAGTGGTTAATTGTAGGGGTTAATTGGTACCTGTGTAACTCCGGAATCCCCAGCGGACGATCTACCTTCTTAAACCATAGCTCGATTGCCTCCGTGGTCTAGTAAAAGAGCGTCCGCGCAGAGAGCGGAAGGTCGGGGGTTTGATCTCCGGCTGTGTCATACCAAAAGACGTTAAAAGATGGTACTTGTTGTTACCCTGTCTGACACTCGGGATTAAGGGGCTAAAACAAGGATTGGTCGGCTCGAAGTCGATATATATTGTCTGATTGTTGTATTCATGTTTACCTGCGGCATGGTATCTCAACGGGCTAGTATTATAAAATCGGCATCATATATTAGTCCGGACCAGTACAAGCAGCCACACACACACGTCGCAATAGTCTTGAACGCGACGGACGTTAAACCCCATTTCACCTCACCTCAACTAAACCATAGATTCTTTGGCTTTGACCAGTATGAATTAATCGAATTGTTAGTTAAACACCAATTCTTGTGTTGGCTATAAACGCACGAAATCTTATCGAAGGCTAACGAATGTGGTCTTTTGTGAAGGCGACATTGAAGAAATCATGCAGAATTAACAATCAAATATTGACTCACATCAACACTCACAGTTGATCCGTTTATGAATGAGAATAATTGTGTCGTGTTCGGTGTGTTATTATGTACCTTGAATGCACGTAATATTCGGGGGATTGGCAGATGCGGCGCCAGCTGGTCCAATATGACTTGCATACTTTCCTCGGGACATGCAATTATGACCCGAGTAAGCGGAGTGCACGTGTGAAAGACTTAGGGAACGTATTTCACGTGCATCACGAAGGGGAACCGCACACAGCGTTCTCACAGCTGAGTTGTGAGTTTTTTTAATATACTCAACAACAAAAGTTCCTGTGACACCAATATTTTTTCAAACAAGTTTTTCAATAGTGTAGTACATATATGGAATCAAGTCACAAAAACGCAACTGCTACAGAAAAGCATGCATTCCAGGCAAAAGTTGACTTTTATGCAAGCCCCATGCATTTCACTACCCAAGAATGGGTATAAAACATGTGCGTTAACGGGATTCCATATGCATTGTTTAGCATCGTGCTGACAACAACCACTCGAAAAAACAACAAAATTACGCAATAATCCAACATTACGAAATGCCACGCCTGATCGAAAATGAGCGTATGCGAGCCATTGGTATGCTTGAAGCAGGATCAAGTGAACGTGATGTTGCAAGACAATTTAACGTCCACAGAAACACCATTAGGTGTTTATGGCAACGTTGGCAATAGACGAATGCAGTCAGAGACCATCCTCGGAGTGGCAGGCCACGCGTAACCAATAATCGACAAGACAAGTGGATTCGTACAACACACCCACGAAATCGATTCCAGGCAGCAACAGTGACTGCA
Source organism: Haliotis rufescens (assembly GCF_023055435.1). Lineage (NCBI taxonomy): Eukaryota > Metazoa > Mollusca > Gastropoda > Lepetellida > Haliotidae > Haliotis > Haliotis rufescens. Next base: position 6,256,542 of record NW_025963979.1, read on the forward strand.
AGAAGTATCCCAGGCCTTCGACGAATATCTTTACAAACCGTACGTTGTCGCCTCAGATGTGCAGGGATTGTCGCCAGAAGATCCGCCAGACGTCCCATTTTGACAGGAAACCACCGTCAAGCACGTCTGCAGTGCTGCAGACAGCATCTACGCTGGACAGCCATGCAGTGGGGACACGTTCTGTTCACTGACGACTCAGCGATGGACGGATTCGAGTGTACCGACGTCGAGGTGAACGTTACGTCAATCATTGTGTCATGGAAGAAGATCGGTTCGGGGGCGGCAGCGTTATGGTATGGGGTGAGATTACAGCAAGACAGGACCCGTTTGATGGTGGTAGAGGGAAATCTCAATGGACAGCGCTACCGCGACGAGATCATCGGCCCTGTTGTTCTACCGTTTTTGCGTCGTCGTGGCCCAGGCATTACCTTTCAACATGACAACGCCCGGCCTCATATTGCTCGACTTGTTCAGGATTCTCTTCAACAAAACAACGTGAATGTCATCCCCTGGCCGGCTCGCTCCCCTCATCTCTCACCAATCGAGCACATGTTGGAAGAGATGGATCGGCGCCTTCGACGTCAACCACGTGTTCCACAGACACTCCAGGAACTTCGAAACATGCTCCAGCAGATATGGACAGATATCCCACAGGACTTTGTGCGACGCTTGGTCCATTCCATGAGACGAAGATGTGTTGCTGTGAGGTGGACACACACGCTATTGATTTGTAAATTGACATTTTGGCATGTTCATGGGTTTTTTTATATGAAATTACGCATTTTCTGAAGTCAGTATGGCAAATTAAACCATTTGAACACTTACAGGAGTCTTGTATCTGTTGCAAACCGAAATTGTCTCAGATTTGGTAAAAAAACTTGGCATTAAATCTTATTCAATGTCACAGGAACTTTTGTTGTTCAGTATACTTTTGTCTCAACAGAACAAAGTTTTTTTTAAAATATTTTAGATGCTGAGGTACTTTGAATGTTTGCTAGCGTATTAATAAGCCCTTGTGTCTAATCGTGGACATTTTTAGTTAGCGCCTGGGACATTAACTAACCATTTCAACGATTAGAGTGAATGAGGATGGTTAACGTTTTACTCCGCTTTTAGCAATATGCCAGCAATATCACGGCAAGGGACACCAGAAATCTGCTTCACACATTGTACCCATGTGAGGAAACGACAGCCCCCTCAACGATTAGACACCTGGCCAATATGCTCCAACTCCAGGCCTGATCCGCTCACAGAATAACACAGATCGCAGCAAGACAATCGTTCAGACCGGACCGATCGATGTTGACAGTTTGTTTGGACTCAAATGTAAATATGATACGAATATTTATATCCCAATTCATTGACGCTTTTCATGAAAGGTATAGCTAAGCCACGCGTCTTTGAACTACATCGATACTCAGAGACGGAGACGATCACAAGGTGGGGACAAATACTGTACCTTGGGTCATTAAGACAGATTACCGATTAATCATTACTGAAAGGTAAGGTTTAATATTTGCTAGTGATCATAAACACTTGAACATGATATCGTCGGAATCGTACAAACGACTCTTTCTTATGAAATGGTTTTGTCGCTTTTATCTAAATTATTATCGAGGTAAACGGGGATATGTGCTGAGTTGTGGAGGCAAGAAAGATTAAAACGATAACTGGTTTTAACTTAGCATTTCGTTGGGAAGCTGTTTATGTCAGTGACTGAAGCATTAGCATGTCATGCCTTAGACCAATTGGCCAAATAAGGGAATGTGCTGTATTGGTGTGTGTAGGCGGGATTCTTCTAAAACAAATGATAATACCTGTGTTTTACATATGCCTCGCTTTGTGGGAAAAATAGCAACGTGTCCCTTTCTTACAGACAATTGTGCAAAGAATATGGTTCGTTATTCAAGTCAATTTATTTCAAAATAAATAAATTGAGCTCCATCACAATACAAAAATATATGCTGATCTCAAACCAAAATCTCCCCATCTCATACCCCTGGAAATGGTTGCTCCCTGATGCTAAAAGCGGGGTAACACGATATACGTTCAATTAATGTGTTCCGCCAGTACACATTATCGTGAATATACAAACGATTCTTTTATATAACACTGACTTGGTATAAAAATTACACAAATCATTAATCTTTATTTTCTGATATAAGCGTCACACTCAGATACAGAAAAAAAACATTAAAAAAATTATTCATATGTTCCAAAATTATCGTAATTAAGTTTAGTATATGGTTGAAATTTCTATCGTTGGTATGTGCTTCAAGGAGACAATGGCTCCTTACAACCCGTTTACGTATTGACCATTCAGAAGGACGCAGTGGACACGTGTGTTATGAGGAGTCGACTGTTGAGGCATAAATTCACTTCATCCCTCTGCCACATTTCAACCAACTTGAACAAATCACGTTCAAGCCATGTTCACTTTCACCAAATTAAAAACAAAAACATCAATTCTCTTTGTTTAGCAAAGTAGATTGCTTTTCTCCATCCTGACAGACCAATACAATACACAAGAATCTTGTGCTCTTTTGATAGCATTGGGTCAATGTATATTACCGTTTTAGACGTAACTCCAATGTCTTTTGAGGACACTCAGATATAAGCAGTTACATCACAGATGTTGTCAATATCCTTGCAAAACTAAGCCACGTCCGCTGTGTGAGGACATTCATGAGGTTTAATATTATCTTTATCGATAAATCGTTAGGGAGCCACTTGGACAAACATACCCATACTCTGAAGGGAGCATGGTAAACACAGACTAGTCCCACGTGATTGTGTGCGCTCGTGTTGCAAGATGAAGTTAATTCTACTGCTCTCGTAAGATCAATGTTTACAGGATACACCAGCTTCACGTGTTTTGGTACTTACAAAATTAAAGACACTCACATTCCCGGCGGCATGCACACACCAGTCCACCCGAGGATGTAAGAATTGATTCTGTGTCTGCCGACGTGTGGCACTTATTAACGTTCTCTCTGTATATTCCACGTCGTGGAGGACTGCCGTGGGCCGACGTCCAATAACAGTCTGCTGGTTTGCGAACAGAGAACGGGATATCTGCTGGACCAATATACGGTTAGGCTGGCGAGAACAAAAGAATGAGACAATGAGACCAGCAGGGTACTAGTGATTTGAAAGACGTACTTAGAAGCTTCAGGACAGCACAATGGGCGGTCCGTAATGAAGAAACTGATTATCTGCCTATTGTGCATGTAGTCATATATGTATTTCATATACAAAGGGGAGTGTTGTTGGTTATGTTTAATACTCACTGACTCCCTCTTTGTAGTATAAATGTCTAGCATAAACCTGTTTACAGACTGTAGATCGTACCCATGTCTTTCATGTTGCCGTGCGTGAGTAAGCTGGTGAGTTAACTGTAACGCCATCAGTTGTAATACGGCGTGACAGCTTAATGTGGGATTAAATGTGTACTCTAATTATCCCTATTGACAATGGGTTAGAAACCACATCATGTGACGTCATCTATTGATTCCCGCGTTTTTTTTATAGTCGTAGAATGACACATCTTGGGGATTCAACTGTGCTCTTCACCTCTCGTGAATGTTTTGAAAGCTTTATTACCTGAAGTAGGTTTTTTACAAACGTTATTTTTGTTAAACCAGACATCCGCTTAAATATTTACGCACATTACAATAATCTGCTCAACTCTGGTGAGTCTTTACAGTTTGTGAGTTTGTTGTTTAACGCCGCACTCAGCAATATTCCAGCTATATGAAGGTGGTCTTTAAATAAACGATTCTTGACCAGACAAAGTAGTGATTAACACCGTGTGCATTGATCTACGCAATTGGGATACGATGACATACATCAACATATATAGTCAGCCAGCCTGACCACCTGATCCCGTTAGTCGCCTCTTACGACAAGCATACCATTAGGCTGCTGAAGATCAATTGTACCCCGGATCTTCACGATCTAACATTCTTAGGACTGTTCAATTGTCATATGCAAAATTGCCATCTGGATGTATGGTTCTATAGTCAGATAGAATATGACATTGTGCGTCATGCCCCTGAACCATCTGGTGGTTTCACCGAAGTGGTAAACGTCTGAGACCCGCATCACTTCGGGCTTTCCCCCCACATTAAGCTGACGGGGGGACGGGTGGCCCAGTCGTCTAAGGCTTCGATAATTCGCTGTGCAGAGTTGCGTCCCTTGGGCACGCCAGAAACCTATGATTGTTGGTTCCAATCCCGGTTCGCCCCGATTATGTTTCTAGGTTTGTAAGCACCATAGCCGTGCTCGTGGGTTTCACCGAAGTGGTAAACGTCTGAGACCTGCATCACTTCGGGCTTACCTCCCACATTAAGCTGACACGCCGTGATATAACTGGAATACTGTTAAAAGCGGCGTTAAATCCAACTCACTCACTCACTTAAGGATATGGGAATGGTTTTGTCGCGTCTTTTTTCTGATTACGTGTCATTGTGCCCCATGGTGTGGATCGTTGGTCTTGCAGTTATGCAATGGATTGCCAGCCGACGTGATATAACTGGAATATTATTGCGGCATTAATCAACATTCATTTAACTAACAAATTTAAGGTATAGTAACAACAGCAAAATATGCAATCTGAAGCTTCTGAAAGTGGGCAATTCTGATCTGAGTATTGCTTGTTAGGCATCTATAAGTGGATCCCAGCTAGTGCTGAGCGCTCGATGACGTTGTAACAGATACAGGGCAGACTAAGGAGACAGATTATGAAAGGACCTCTATTTCGAGGGTTGTGATTTCATTGTCGCGTGTGAAAAGATCGAATCACCCCAGCCATATAATTGATATGTTAACGTCTCGCTGTATTTCAAGCACTCTTCCAAACTGTCTTCCACCTGGAGTTAAGACCCCGTCGTTCATGGAGCCGTGACGTCACCGATGGGATAATTGGCGTCTTTCTCGGAGGAGGTCGCTTCTGAAAGTTTGGCGATCCCCTGAGAGAGTATTGACTGTTGTTAAAGAATGTTAGATTATATCCTGCGAGATTTGCAATCAGTTTTTTACGAACACCCATTGCATGTGGTATTGATTTGAAGTAAGTACTAACCTCCGCTCGTTGGTGTCCTGTGGCTATCTGCTGGTCCGTGGGGTCAGCACTGACCACCGTCACGCCTCTACTGTTCCTTCCTGACCACAACACCTAACAGCAAAACAAAAGCATAACAATATCACATATTACAACGAGGGGTTTGCAAACATATTTTGTGAGCAACGAAAAACAATAAAACCTGTTAAACCCGGATCCACTTAATCCGGAAACCTCAGCTTTCGGACGATCACTGCTGGGAATATACTTAAGGCAGCCGAGGTGGCCCAGTCGTCTAAGGCGCCGCGATTCGCTGTTCAGAGTTGCGTCCCTTGGGCACGCCAGAAACCTATGATTGTGGGTTCAAATCCCGGTTCGTCCCGATTATGTTTCTAGGTTTGTAAGCACCATACCCGTGCTCGTTGGTTTCACCAAAGTAGTAAACGTCTGAGACCTGCATCACTTTTGGGCTTTCCTCCCACACTAAGCTGAAACGCCGTGATATTACTGGAGTGATGTTAAACGCGGCTTTAAACTACTCACTTACTCACTCTAAGGCACCGCAATTGTCTGGAACACTTGTGTCCCTATGGTTGTGGGTTCAAATCCAAGTTTCGCCCTGATGATTTGCCTGTCTTTCTCCACACCATGCCTTGCTCGATCAGTTCCGCCAAAGTGGTAACCTTCTAAATTCTTCAGGATGCCACATCAAGTTAAAACACTGTGATACATCTGAACTACTGTTAAAAGCGGCTTTAGACCAAACTATCTCACTCACTGTATATAATTAAAAGGAGAAAGTGGGAGCTAGCGAGGGTGAGATGTTTGCCACTTTTGTAGTATTGCAACAATATGACGGTGATGGGCACGTGTACACGGTACAGGAATGGATTTAATCACGATTAAATAAGGCTACATTGAAAGGCACATATCAAAGTGAGCGAGTGTGTGCGGTGCATCGTCACTTTCAACAATATACCATGTCCCAAGCAAATCTTGACAATGAGTAAATGAAACTATAATCTCTGTGGCTTCGAGTATGTAATTATGTTTGAAAAAAGGGTTGGATATTTCAAACTGGTTCCATGGTGTCAAGGTAATTAAGATTAGTAGGCTGTATGACGGGAATGACAGAATTCATTTGATAATTTCAGTATTAATGTAGTTTTAGGAGCAAGCAACACCCGTCATTCACGGTGACAGATTTGCATAATGAATAAATCAGTAATGCCAGCTGAGGTATTATCCTGACAAACGCCAAGTCTCCCGAGGTAGGCAGATTAAATTCCTCAATAATACCGGATGAGGACGTCGCGGGTTATAAGCCATGGTAATATGGTCGATGTGGGAGTCCAATATTCAGTCTGAGCACAAGACTGCACACGAGTCTGGTCTGAAGGATGGGAGGAGGTTTGGACACAACCTTATGCGCCTCAGAGTGCGTGAGTGAGTGCGTGAGTGAATGAATGAGTGAGTGAGAGAGTGAGGTTAAGGCTGGAAAGAATACGAACTTACTGCCTATTCCACTAAATGCAGCAACCCAACTTCCCGAACCAATACTGGGCATTCATAGACAAAATATTGTCTTTGAGCTAAAATGGTGATCAGGGTTCTTGGCAATTTGTGGATTACGTACCTCGACGGCTTCATGCTGTCAGCCACTGGTTTGCCTGTCCCTGGCTCGATTATCTACAGATTGATGTGAAAAGGACTGGACTATTGCTGCGACCGGCGTCAAAGAACAAATAAAACAATACAAAAGCCCTGTCTTTAAGTCTCAATACCTGGATACAAACCAACTTGCACTACAGGCCAACAATGAACAAATATGAACTTGATCATTTGACAGAACGTGAATCAGTCGGGGATCGCGTTGGATTAACGCTGGTTTAACAGTTTTTTCCATATAATGGCAACGTGGCAGCTGAATGTTGGAAGTCAGGCGGTAGTGATAAAGGTCGCAGGCAACACATACAAAAAGAACCATCGAGACACAATTCGAATAACCTTACTTTGGTATTAACCTATGCGTTAGCAGCCCAAGAGGCGATGCATGTCATCGTATCCCAATTGCTTAGATCAATGTTCATGATGTCAATAACTGGATTGCTTGGTTCACAGACCGCCATCATAGGGGTGGAATATTCACTGCGACGTAAAAAAAAGAAAAAAAAGAAAAAAAGTATCACTCAATGTAGAAAGAACACTTGTGCCAATGAACAGCGCGCCGCCTTGTCACGTGACATCATAGACAGTCACCTTACACATCCTGTTCATTCGGGTAATAGATGGCAAGTAATATAATATTAACTACATATGAAACCAGCGGATATAAAGGGGTATTTTTACTTGTGTACAGCTAACCTGTGTCAAGGCGTGAGTAATCATCGATGCTCATGATGTCAATCACTGGATTATTTGGTCCAGACTAGATTATTTACAGACCTGGAATCTTTCTACAACAAACAAACAAACAACAGACACAAGGATGGTGAAAGACACAAGGATGGTGACAAGAGACAGGGATGGTGACAAGAGACAAGGATGGTGACAAGAGACAGGGATGGTGACAGAGACCACGATGGTGACACGAGACGGGGATGGTGACAGAGACAAGGTCGGTGACAGAGACAGGAATGGTGACACGGAAGGTGACAAGAGACAGGGATGGTGACAAGAGACAGGGATTATGACAAGAGACAAGGATGGTGACAAGAGACAAGGATGGTGACAAGAGACAGGGATGGTGACAAGAGACAAGGATGGTGACACGAGACAAGGATGGTGACACGAGACAGGGATGGTGACAAGAGACAGGGATGGTGACAGAGACAAGGATGGTGACAGAGACAAGGATGGTGACAAGAGACAGGGATGGTGACAAGAGACAGGGATGGTGACAAGAGACAGGGATGGTGACAAGAGACAAGGTCGGTGACAGTGACAGGAATGGTGACAAGGATGGTGACAAGAGACAGGGATTGTGACAAGAGACCACGATGGTGACACGAGACGGGGATTGTGACAGAGACAAGGATGGTGACAGAGACAGGGATGGTGACACGAGACGGGGATGGTGACACGAGACGGGGATGGTGACAGAGACAAGGATGGTGACAGAGACAGGGATGGTGACAAGAGACAGGGATGGTGACAAGAGAAAGGGATGGTGACAAGAGACAGGGATGGTGACAAGAGACAAGGTCGGGGACAGTGACAGGAATGGTGACAAGGATGGTGACAAGAGACAGGGATTGTGACAAGAGACCACGATGGTGACACGAGACGGGGATTGTGACAGAGACAAGGATGGTGACAGAGACAGGGATGGTGACAAGAGACAGGGATGGTGACACGAGACGGGGATGGTGACACGAGACGGGGATGGTGACAGAGACAAGGATGGTGACAGAGACAGGGATGGTGACAAGAGACAGGGATGGTGACAAGAGACAATGTCGGTGACAGAGACAGGAATAGTGGCAAGGATGGTGACAAGAGACAGGGATGGTGACAAGAGACCACGATGGTGACACGAGACGGGGATGGTGACAGAGACAAGGATGGTGACAGAGACAAGGATGGTGACAAGATACAGGGATGGTGACAAGAGACAGGGATGGTGACAAGAGACAGGGATGGTGACAAGAGACAGGGATGGTGACAAGAGACAAGGATGGTGACAAGAGACAGGGATGGTGACAAGAGACAGGGATGGTGACAAGAGACAGGGATGGTGACAAGAGACAAGGTCGGTGACAGAGACAGGAATGGTGACAAGGATGGTGATAAGAGACAGGGATGGTGACAAGAGACCACGATGGTGACACGAGACGGGGATGGTGACAGAGACAAGGATGGTGACAAGAGACAGGGATGGTGACAAGAGACAAGGATGGTGGCAAGAGACAAGGATGGTGACAGAGACAGGAATGGTGACAAGGATGGTGACAGAGACAAGGATGGTGACAAGAGACAGGGATGGTGACAGAGACCACGATGGTGACACGAGACGGGGATGGTGACAGAGACAAGGATGGTGACAGAGACAGGATTGGTGACAAGGATGGTGACAAGAGACAAGGATGGTGACAAGAGACATGGATGGTGACAGAGACAGGGATGATGACAAGAGACAGGGATGGTGACAGAGACAGGAATGGTGACAGAGACAGGAATGGTGACAGAGACAGGGATGGTGACAAGAGACAAGGATGGTGGCAAGAGACAAGGATGGTGACAAGAGACAGGGATGGTGACAGAGACCACGATGGTGACAAGGATGGTGACAGAGACAAGGATGGTGACAAGAGACAGGGATGGTGACAGAGACAGGGATGATGACAAGAGTCAGGGATGGTGACAAGAGACAAGGATGGTGGCAAGAGACAGGGATGGTGACAGAGACAGGAATGGTGACAAGGATGGTGACAGAGACCACGATGGTGACACGAGACGGGGATGGTGACAGAGACAAGGATGGTGACAGAGACAGGAATGGTGACAAGGATGGTGACAAGAGACAAGGATGGTGACAAGAGACAGGAATGGTGACAGAGACAGGGATGGTGACAAGAGACAAGGATGGTGGCAAGAGACAAGGATGGTGACAAGAGACAGGGATGGTGACAGAGACAGGAATGGTGACAAGGATGGTGACAGAGACAAGGATGGTGACAAGAGACAGGGATGGTGACAGAGACAGGGATGGTGACAAGAGACAAGGATGGTGGCAAGAGACAAGGATGGTGACAGACACAAGGATGGTGACAAGAGACAGGGATGATGACAAGAGACAGGGATGGTGAAAAGAGACAGGGATGGTGACAAGAGACAGGGGTGGTGACAGAGACAAAGATGGTGACAGAGACAAGGATGGTGACAGGGATGGTGACAAGAGACAGGGATTGTGACAGAGACAGGGATGGTGACAGAGATAAGGATGGTGACAGGGATGATGACAGAGACAAAGATGGTGACAGAGACAAGGATGGTGACAGGGATGGTGACAAGAGACAGGGATTGTGACAGAGACAGGGATGGTGACAGAGATAAAGATGGTGACAAGAGACAGGGATGTTGAAAAGAGAAGGGCTGGTGACAGAGACAAGGATTGTGACAGACACAGGGATGGTGACAAGAGACAGGGATGGTGACAAGATACATGGATGGTGACAAGAGACAAGGATGGTGACAAGAAACAGGGATGGTGACAAGAGACCACGATGGTGACACGAGACGGGGATGGTGACAGAGACAGGGATGGTGACAAGGATGGTGACAAGAGACAGGGATGGTGACAAGAGACAAGGATGGTGACAAGAGACAGGGATGGTGACAGAGACCACGATGGTGACACGAGACGGGGATGGTGACAAGAGACAGGGATGGTGACAGAGACAGGGATGGTGACAGAGACAGGGATGATGACAAGAGACAAGGATGGTGACAAGAGACAAGGATGGTGGCAAGAGACAAGAATGGTGACAGAGACAGGAATGGTGACAAGGATGGTGACAGAGACCACGATGGTGACACGAGACGGGGATGGTGACAGAGACAAGGATGGTGACAGAGACAGGATTGGTGACAAGGATGGTGACAGAGACAAGGATGGTGACAGAGACAGGATTGGTGACAAGGATGGTGACAAGAGAGAGGGATGGTGACAGAGACAGGGATGATGACAAGAGACAGGGATGGTGACAAGAGACAAGGATGGTGACAGAGACAAGGATGGTGACAAGAGACAGGGATGGTGACAGAGACAGGGATGATGACAAGAGACAGGGATGGTGACAGAGACAGGAATGGTGACAAGGATGGTGACAGAGACAAGGATGGTGACAAGAGACAGGGATGGTAGCAAGAGACAAGGATGGTGACAGAGACAGGAATGGTGACAAGGATGGTGACAGAGACCACGATGGTGACACGAGACGGGGATGGTGACAGAGACAGGGATGGTGACAGAGACAGGAATGGTGACAAGGATGGTGACAAGAGACAAGGATGGTGACAAGAGACAGGGATGGTGACAGAGACAAGGATGATGACAAGAGACAGGGATGGTGACAAGAGACAAGGATGGTGACAGAGACAAGGATGGTGACAAGAGACAGGGATGGTGACAGAGACAGGGATGGTGACAAGAGATAGGGATGGTGACAAGAGACAGGGATGGTGACAGAGATAAGGATGGTGACAAGAGACAGGGATGTTGAAAAGAGAAGGGCTGGTGACAAGAGACAAGGATTGTGACAGAGACAGGGATGGTGACAAGAGACAGAGATGGTGACAAGATACCACGATGGTGATACGAGACGGGGATGGTGACAGAGACAAGGATGGTGACAGAGACAGGGATGGTGACAAGATACAAGGATGGTGACAAGAGACAAGGATGGTGACAAGAGGCAGGGATGGTGACAAGAGACCACGATGGTGACACGAGACAAGGATGGTGACAGAGACAAGGATGGTGACAAGGATGGTGACAAGAGACAGGGATGGTGACAAGAGACAAGGATTGTGACAAGAGACAGGGATGGTGACAAGGATGGTGACAAGAGACAAGGATGGTGACAAGAGACAGGGATGGTGACAGAGACAGGGATGATGACAAGAGACAGGGATGGTGACAAGAGACAAGGATTGTGACAGAGACAAGGATGGTGACAAGAGACAGGGATGGTGACAGAGACAGGGATGTTGAAAAGAGACAGGGATGGTGACAAGAGATAGGGATGGTGACAGACACAAGGATGGTGACAGGGATCGTGACAAGAGAAAGGGATTGTGACAGAGATAAGGATGGCGACAGAGACAAGGATGGTGACAAAGGCAAGGATGGTGACAGAGACAAGGATGGTGACAGGGATGGTGACAAGAGACAGGGATGGTGACAGAGATAAGGATGGTGACAGGGAGGGTGACAGAGACAAAGATGGTGACAGGGATGGTGACAAGAGACAGGGATTGTGACAGAGACAGGGATGGTGACAGAGACAAGGATGGTGACAGGGATGGTGACAGAGACAAGGATGGTGACAGGGATGGTGACAAGAGACAGGGATTGTGACAGAGACAGGGATGGTGACAGAGACAAGGATGGTTACAGGGAGGGTGACAGAGACAAAGATGATGACAGGGATGGTGACAGAGACAAAGATGGTGACAGAGATAAGGATGGTGACAGAGACAAGGATGGTGACATGGATTGTGACAGAGACAGGGATGGTGACAGAGTTAAGGATGGTGACAAGAGACAGGGATGGTGACAGAGACAAGGATTGTGACAGAGACAGGGATGATGACAGAGATAAGGATGGTGACAGACACAAGGATGGTGACAGGGATGGTGACAAGAGACAAGGATTGTGACAGAGACAGGGATGGTGACAGAGATAAGGATGGTGACAGACACAAGGATGGTGACAGGAATTGTGACAGAGACAGGGATGGTGACAGAGATAAGGATGGTGACAAGAGACAGGGATGTTGAAAAGAGACAGGGATGGTGACAAGAGATAGGGATGGTGACAGACACAAGGATGGTGACAGGGATGGTGACAAGAGACAGGGATTGTGACAGAGATAAGGATGGCGACAGAGACAAGGATGGTGACAAAGGCAAGGATGGTGACAGAGACAGGGATGGTGACAGGGAAATGGATGGTGACACAGACAGGGATGTGACAGAGACAAGGATGGTGACAAGAGACAGGGATTGTGACAGGGATGGTGACAGAGACAGGGATTGTGACGGAGACAGGGTTGGTGACAGACAAGGATGATGGCAGACACAAAAATAGTGACAGACGGGGGTGGTGACAGGGACGAAGATAGTGACTGGGACCGTGACAGAGACAAGGATGGTGACAGGGATGGTGACAGAGACAAGGATGGTGACAGGGATGGTGACAAGAGACAGGGATTGTGACAGAGACAGGGATGGTGACAGAGACAAGGATGGTTACAGGGAGGGTGACAGAGACAAAGATGATGACAGGGATGGTGACAGAGACAAAGATGGTGACAGAGATAAGGATGGTGACAGAGACAAGGATGGTGACAGGGATTGTGACAGAGACAGGGATGGTGACAGAGATAAGGATGGTGACAAGAGACAGGGATGGTGACAGAGACAAGGATTGTGACAGAGACAGGGATGATGACAGAGATAAGGATGGTGACAGACACAAGGATGGTGACAGGGATGGTGACAAGAGACAAGGATTGTGACAGAGACAGGGATGGTGACAGAGATAAGGATGGTGACAGACACAAGGATGGTGACAGTAAATTGTGACAGAGACAGGGATGGTGACAGAGATAAGGATGGTGACAAGAGACAGGGATGTTGAAAAGAGACAGGGATGGTGACAAGAGATAGGGATGGTGACAGACACAAGGATGGTGACAGGGATGGTGACAAGAGACAGGGATTGTGACAGAGATAAGGATGGCGACAGAGACAAGGATGGTGACAAAGGCAAGGATGGTGACAGAGACAGGGATGGTGACAGGGAAATGGATGGTGACACAGACAGGGATGTGACAGAGACAAGGATGGTGACAAGAGACAGGGATTGTGACAGGGATGGTGACAGAGACAGGGATTGTGACGGAGACAGGGTTGGTGACAGACAAGGATGATGGCAGACACAAAAATAGTGACAGACGGGGGTGGTGACAGGGGACGAAGATAGTGACTGGGACCGTGACAGAGACAAGGATGGTGACAGGGATGGTGACAGAGACAAGGATGGTGACAGGGATGGTGACAAGAGACAGGGATTGTGACAGAGACAGGGATGGTGACAGAGACAAGGATGGTTACAGGGAGGGTGACAGAGACAAAGATGATGACAGGGATGGTGACAGAGACAAAGATGGTGACAGAGATAAGGATGGTGACAGAGACAAGGATGGTGACAGGGATTGTGACAGAGACAGGGATGGTGACAGAGATAAGGATGGTGACAAGAGACAGGGATGGTGACAGAGACAAGGATTGTGACAGAGACAGGGATGATGACAGAGATAAGGATGGTGACAGACACAAGGATGGCGACAGGGATGGTGACAAGAGACAAGGATTGTGACAGAGACAGGGATGGTGACAGAGATAAGGATGGTGACAGACACAAGGATGGTGACAGGAATTGTGACAGAGACAGGGATGGTGACAGAGATAAGGATGGTGACAAGAGACAGGGATGTTGAAAAGAGACAGGGATGGTGACAAGAGATAGGGATGGTGACAGACACAAGGATGGTGACAGGGATGGTGACAAGAGACAGGGATTGTGACAGAGATAAGGATGGCGACAGAGACAAGGATGGTGACAAAGGCAAGGATGGTGACAGAGACAGGGATGGTGACAGGGAAATGGATGGTGACACAGACAGGGATGTGACAGAGACAAGGATGGTGACAAGAGACAGGGATTGTGACAGGGATGGTGACAGAGACAGGGATTGTGACGGAGACAGGGTTGGTGACAGACAAGGATGATGGCAGACACAAAAATAGTGACAGACGGGGGTGGTGACAGGGGACGAAGATAGTGACTGGGACCGTGACAGAGACAAGGATGGTGACAGGGATGGTGACAGAGACAAGGATGGTGACAGGGATGGTGACAAGAGACAGGGATTGTGACAGAGACAGGGATGGTGACAGAGACAAGGATGGTTACAGGGAGGGTGACAGAGACAAAGATGATGACAGGGATGGTGACAGAGACAAAGATGGTGACAGAGATAAGGATGGTGACAGAGACAAGGATGGTGACAGGGATTGTGACAGAGACAGGGATGGTGACAGAGATAAGGATGGTGACAAGAGACAGGGATGGTGACAGAGACAAGGATTGTGACAGAGACAGGGATGATGACAGAGATAAGGATGGTGACAGACACAAGGATGGCGACAGGGATGGTGACAAGAGACAAGGATTGTGACAGAGACAGGGATGGTGACAGAGATAAGGATGGTGACAGACACAAGGATGGTGACAGGAATTGTGACAGAGACAGGGATGGTGACAGAGATAAGGATGGTGACAAGAGACAGGGATGTTGAAAAGAGACAGGGATGGTGACAAGAGATAGGGATGGTGACAGACACAAGGATGGTGACAGGGATGGTGACAAGAGACAGGGATTGTGACAGAGATAAGGATGGCGACAGAGACAAGGATGGTGACAAAGGCAAGGATGGTGACAGAGACAGGGATGGTGACAGGGAAATGGATGGTGACACAGACAGGGATGTGACAGAGACAAGGATGGTGACAAGAGACAGGGATTGTGACAGGGATGGTGACAGAGACAGGGATTGTGACGGAGACAGGGTTGGTGACAGACAAGGATGATGGCAGACACAAAAATAGTGACAGACGGGGGTGGTGACAGGGGACGAAGATAGTGACTGGGACCGTGACAGAGACAAGGATGGTGACAGGGATGGTGACAGAGACAAGGATGGTGACAGGGATGGTGACAGAGACAGGGATGGTGACAGGGAAATGGATGGTGACACAGACAGGGATGTGACAGAGACAAGGATGGTGACAAGAGACAGGGATTGTGACAGGGATGGTGACAGAGACAGGGATTGTGACGGAGACAGGGTTGGTGACAGACAAGGATGATGGCAGACACAAAAATAGTGACAGACGGGGGTGGTGACAGGGGACGAAGATAGTGACTGGGACCGTGACAGACACAAGGATGGTGACGGAGACGGGGATGGTGACAGGGACAGGGGTGTTGACAGGGACAGTGACAGACACAAGGGCAGTAACAGACACAATGATAGTGACAGAGACGGGGATGGTGACAGATAAAAGGATAGTGACAGAGACGGGGAGGGTGACAGGGACAGTGATGGTGACAGAGACAATAATGGTGACAGACAAGGATGGTGACAGAGACAGGGATGGTGATAGGGACGGGGACGGCGATATGGACAGTAATAGGTCTAGGTCCAGGTGTAGGTCTTAGAATAGAGCCAGTGGTCGGTGGTAGTAATGAAGACAGCGACGGCGATAGTGTCAGACGCATGGATTGAGACAGTGTCATCGACGTTGACGTTGACAGAGATAGAGTGATACAGTCACTCACTATAGCTGTCGACATCCTCGCGTCGGGAACAACGTAGAAGAGGACACAGAAAAGTTTGGTGAATGTCCCATGACAGATGATAGTTGTTGAGCAGATAAAAAAGAATTGCGTTGACTTCCAAGTTTGCTGCTGTAATTTTCTTCTGCAGCCAAATTGGTCTCCAGCTCCCTCGATAATTATCTTTCTTTTCAGGGCTCGAGTGTCAACTTGGGACCTCATCACCAATGTGTTAGTAATCATTGTCAGTTGTCACGAAGACAATACAATAAGCAACATCTTTTGACGTTCCGCCAGCAGTTCGTGACTACCAAGAAATGCAACTGTTCCATTGATGTAAACCCTTATACTTCAAGACCAATGTGGAAACCCCCGAACAGTATGGTATCTGGGGACAGAGCAGACCCTGGGCAGTAATCTCAATACAGACGAAGAAAGGACGAGAGGGGGATTGGACATAGAGTAAAGCAAATTAGAAAAAAATGAAGTCCACTTCCATACATTTAAGCCATCCGAAGAGTGCGCAGAACGTTTCCCAAATTTGTCAATGTTTGAGGTCCTTAGGGTATTACCTCTTTGACTTTAAAACAGAAACTGGTACTTTGACCTATTTCAAGGGATTCATGTGGGTACTTCCGATACGGCCCTAATTCCAAGTCTATTTGTTGTAACTCCCGGATGCCCTAAGGATATTGAATACATGGTCTACCTGAACATGGGGTCGCGGGTGGCCCAGTCGTCTAAGGCTCCGCGATTCGCTGTGCAGAGTTGCGTCCCTTGGACAAGCCATAAACCTGATTGTGGGTTCGATTTCCGGTTCGCCCCGATTATGTTTCTAGGTTTGTCAGCACCATACCCATGGGTTTCGCCGAAGTGGTAAACGTCTGAGACCTGCCACACTTCGGGCTTTCCTCCCACATTAAGCTCACACACTGTGATATAACTGGAATACTGTTAAAAGCGGCGTTAAACCCATCTCACTCGCTCACTCAACCTGAACATGTCCTATACTCAGGGAATACCGCTTGGTCATGCTGCTCAATTTTTAGTAGTACCTATGTGTTTTTCCAAAGCATCAACCTCATTGATATTTTTGTTCAAGCGGTGTCTGTAATGATATGGCTCTGGGCATGACTGGACATTGTTCACAGTATTGACCCTGCCATTATGGCCTGGAACATACTCACACATGATACTATGGAATAACCTGAACCGAACCGGAACTGTATTAACACATTGGATGTCGGTTCAGGCGGAATGTGTATCACTTGTCTTCAAAAACTGTCTCGACTTGAGATGAACATATCAACATTTTAAGGTCTGAAAGAATATTAACGTTGTCAGAACGATCTCGGTGTCATAGAGACAGTGTCATTTATAAATATAGAAAATGTTCGATCATTTTTATGTGATGATTGCAGGATTACAAAAGATCAGATGACAGAGGTAAGACATTTTACTTCTTCTGTGCCTTCGGAAAAATTGATATTACTGACTTTACTAGTATTTCAGATGAGAGTGATTTTTCACATGCAGGAACAGCAATCGTTATAT
Organism: Haliotis rufescens; assembly: GCF_023055435.1. Taxonomy (NCBI): domain Eukaryota; kingdom Metazoa; phylum Mollusca; class Gastropoda; order Lepetellida; family Haliotidae; genus Haliotis; species Haliotis rufescens. The sequence continues at coordinate 6,274,288 of NW_025963979.1, forward strand.
ATAATTTTCTGCACTTGGATAGCCTTGTGGTCAAAGAGTTAGGTCGCGATGTTGGACGCTCAGTCTTGGTGCCTCTTGTCGTTATGTCTGGAATATTGTCGAAAATAGCAGAAAATCAACTCACTGATGGTAGTAAACACCATGGCAAGTGGGCGTCATATAGGATAGTTATGCAAATATATGATAGTGGGGACTGCTAGGCCGAAGGATTTGTTTTGGAGGCTTACCGATTCTGAACTGGTACAGCTCCCTTGCGTCTGTCAACAAGGTTATTCATCGAACAAGGTCATTCATAGAACATTCTACACGTCTGCTAACTCAGGCTTACGGTCTATTTCAGTCAACCAATAGTCGATCATCCTAATATCAAACAGACAATATATCCATTTCACATAGAATACCAGTATACAAAGTCTAGATCTGGAATGGAAGTCCTTGTACTTGACACTCTATCCACAGGATGTGTTGCCCTTCCAGTGGAGGTTGGGATGGGGCTAGGTTGAGGGAATTCACAAGCAGTAAACCAGTGTAGTGTTACACCATGGAGGTGATGAAATGGAAACGATGTCTGGTCGGGATGTAGATTTAAATTGAACAATTTGAAATCAAAATCAGGTAGACGTGTGAGCGAAGACACGTCGATGAACTGGAAATTGAAAATCGAGCGTATGGCTATGTTAATGCTAGATCTTCATGGCCATTTTGTCAAGATGTCTAAAATGAAATACGTTCTTGTTATTTGCCTGGAGTCGAGGTTGCCCTTGTCTAATGATGTACCTACCACTGCACACATAGCATTTAGTTCACTACTTAAATCTCATAATCAATACAGAGGCGGTCGGGTTAAAGCGTTCGCTCGTCACGCCGAAGATCCCGGGTTCGATTCCCGACATGGGTACAGTGTGTGAAGCCCATTTTTGGTGTCCCCCGCCGTGATATTGCTGGGATATTGCCAAAAGTGGCGTAAAACCATACTCACTCACTCACTCATAATCAATACAGAGGCGGTCGGATAGGCACATATTTAAGATAGAATCATTTTTAAAGTCGTCATGAATTTCGACATATCGTGATTTGATGTCATTATTTTGTATTATCTAACAGCCTGGTATATTTATGTATACACTTGACACCCAGTAATGCAGACGTATACACACTTTCCTTGTAGTACATAGGTACGTATTTGTCATCGTATCCTGTTGCTCATAGGAACCACTGGCGTATATAACCCATGATATAACTGTAATATTGCTGACTGGCATGATACAACACACAAAACATTCAATCAATATATTAGATTGACATATTGACTATGGGCTCTTTTATTACACAATATATTTCTTTCTATCTTCTAAAATCTAGACTTGCTTAATTTTGGTATCTAGATTAGTTTTGAAATTAAATGGAGAGTTATGGAGCAGGGCTATCAATTAATAACACAAGATTTTATGCCTTCACAAAGAGAGGCGTCCGTAAAATGTTATGACTAGCATAGGTCCATCGACCAATGCGCGTCGCCTCTGATGAGTTATTTGCAAACACATTTATAACCTGATATCCAATTTAATATGTGTTTATTCTCTGGTGTGTCATTCACGATTAAGAAATATTACTGTTTGGAATTTGTGAAAGAATGAGTTAATAGTTTGCTGTTGATCACCTTCTGAAATGTTCAGTCGCAACTGACCGAGTTTATAAAGATACTGATTGTTTTCTATATATTTTTAATGAAATAGGAACGCACTCGTTGTTGTCATATGAAAGTTGCACGTTGTAGCACATGCGAAATTGACTTCCCCGCCGGTCGATATTTGACATATGTTCTCAATTTATTCTGATATATCTGGTCGTTATTTGACGTATCTTAGCTGGACAGATCAGCAATCCTGGGTATTGTAAACCCTCCAGAAAAGACTCGGGTCTTGCTGAGCTTCGCTTCTCTTCCCTCAAGTTCTCTTATAAGTGTCAACTACAGATCTCTAAAGTGTTGATGTGATTCTACAGCATTCGGGGCTAAAGGGCATCCTACAACTCATTCGTGACCAACTCGTGTTATTCCGGGACAAGCCGAATAGCAACGAGTCTTCTTGCAGGTTACGGAAAGGGGCGAGTGTTGACGAATGGGTCGCCGCAGTACCCTATGCAGAGTTATGGCCCTTGAGTGTGACAGAAACTTCTGATAGTGGGGTCGATTCCCGTCGCGATCTGAATATGTTTTTTGGCTTGTCAGCACCATACCGTGCACGTGGGTGTCACCATGGTGGTTAACTTGCATCACTTCAAATTTTCCAACCTCATCAATCTGACATGCCGTGATAGAGCTGTAATACTGTTGTAGCCAAACGTGTTTTGACAGTGTCCTTCGGTCACCCCTACTGGGATGTCCTCAGATCTTTGTTTAGTGATAGCGAGAACTAAGATCTGATTTTAATGATATTGGTATTCAGAACTCCAAGGAAGGGAAGATCTGATAAATAGTTGAGTTGAATACCTTGCATAGGTTGAACTGGAGACAACAAAGGTGTGCAACTTAATATCATGCATTTGGTTTGAAATTAAATTATTTGGATTCAGTGTGGACAATTGAATACTTTATCGGAGCAGGATCGCTGCGGTCACGTCAGTCAGAGAAGAGTATGTGCTCTTGATCAGAAGTTTGTTTTGTTTCTTTGTTGTTTAACGCCGCAATATTCCATCTATATGACGGCGGTCTGTAAATAATAGAGTCTGGACCAAACAGGTCAGCAAGCCTTACCACCAGAGTTAGTCGCCTCTTATGGCAATCATAGGTTGCTGAAGACCTATTCTAACCCGATCAGGTGTTTGTAGTGACTAGAGACTAAACTATGCATTTGATCATTGATCATCGTTCTAAAGGCTTAACAGTTTATAAGATATTTGTAACTGCCTGTTTATAATTTCCACATCTATCGGATCGATCAGGGTTCTGTTTGTTTGTGTCTTTTGGATATGGGTGGTCGAACCGCGACGCAAAAAAACAAATATCGCACAAAACATTTTGCTCAACGAAAAAACAAATATCGCACAAAACATTTTGCTCAACGTGAACATGAACCTACTCTGTATGCAATACTTTGAACACGCTCTCTAAAGCAGTATAATCTACGTCGAGACAGTCTTACCAGGGGTCGGAAAGTTTGATAGAATCTGTGCTCACGCGATATGTATAGCTGACTCTGTACTGGTTATTAGGTGAGGTGAAATTGGGTTTAACGTCGGGTCCAAAATTATTGCATTTATATTGCGACGTGCATGCACGTGTGTGTGTGGCTGCTTGTACTAGACCGGACTGATGCCGATTTATAGTGCTAGCCCACTGAGATACCATGCCGCAGTTTAACATGAATACCCCACTCAGACACAGTATACTGACTCCGAGCCGACCAGTCCTTGCTTTAATCCCTTAATGACGAGCGCCAGACAGGGTAACAACAAGTACCATCTTTTAACGTCTTTTGGTATGACGCGGCCGGGGATCGAAGCCCGGACCTTCCGCTCTCCGGGAGGACGCTCTACCACTAGACCACGGAGGCGGTCGTACTGGTTATTAAATGTCAGAAGGGACACGATTGTATCAGTAATTAGGGGACTCATTCTGAAATCACTGGAGCCATTCCACAGACAAAACACGAAACTGTTATACAAGGCAACTGCGTTTTCGTTTAAAGGCTATTTTAAAAGATAATCCTTGAGTACCGGTAAAGGATACAAAAATATGTTTAATGTTCTCACCCGATGCTGCAGGTAAGATTCTTAGTGAGAGGTATTGTTTATTTTGTTTCTTTCTTGGTTTGTTGTTTAACGCCGCTATATGACGGCGGTCTGTAAATAATCGAGTCTGGACCAGACAGTCCAGTGATTGACATCATAAGCATCGATCCACGCAATTGGGATACGATGACATCCATCAACCAAGCCAGCGAGCCTGTACACCAAATCCCGTAAGTCGCCTCTTACGACAAGCAGTCGCCTATTACGACAAACATGGGTTGCTGAAGACCTACAATGTATTCTAACCCGGATCTTCACGGGTTTTATTGAGTGTTATAACACAATGTACAGCCTTGCACTGTTACTGGATGTAACCGGCTACACCTTTCTGAATATAACATGAGGAGCACAAACAAACTGTTTTGCACAGGCTTGATATAGCTCCAGGTTAGACTGAACATACATGTATCTTACAAATGGGGAAGTAACACACGGCGCTATTTCTGAAATGTAGTGTATCGACATGGCTCAACTTTTGCGGCACTATTACACACTTTCACGGCACTATCGCGCCACTTTAACGGCACTATCGCGCCACTTTTGCGCCACTATCGCGCCACTTTAACGGCACTATCGCGCCACTTTAACGGCACTATCGCGCCACTTTAACGGCACTATCGCGCAACTTATGCGGCATTATCGCGCCACTTTTGCGCAACTATCGCGCCACTATCGCGAAAGTACGCGCCATTTACGCGCCACTTTCGCGGTATTATCGCGCCATTTTCGAGTCACTTTCGCGGTATTATTGCGCCATTTTCTGGCCGTTTTTGCGGTATTATCGCGCCACCTTCGCGGTATTATCGCGCCATTTTCGAGTCACTTTCGCGGTATTATTGCGCCATTTTCTGGCCGTTTTTGCGGTATTATCGCGCCATTTACGCGCCAATTTCGCGGTATCATCGCGCCATTTTACTTTCACGGCACTATCGGGAACGTACGTATCGCAAAAGTATTTCACGATACATGGGAAGGAACTTTTGTAGAGTTCTCAACCCGGATCTCCACGGGTCTTATTTTCCTTGTACGATGTGTATAACGTAACAGGTTACAGTAACCAATGCCAATATTTGCAGCTATTAATGCTATATATGGTGGTTTCACAAGGAGAGGGGGTTTGGGAGGCCCGGAAGGGGGGTCGTACCCCACGTTTTTCAGGCTCGTTACATGCTAACAGCGCCCTTGACCAAGCTACTTCAGGACTCGGTATTATGTGACCATACCTGGAGACCCGTGAAGATCCGGGGTAGAATAGGTCTTCAGCGACCCATGCTTGCATAAGAGGCGACTAACGGGATCGGCTGGTCAGGCTCTCTGACTTGGTTGAAGCATGTCATCGATCTCAATTGCGTGGATCGATGCTCATGATATCAATCACTGGATTGTTTGGTCCAGACTCGATTATTTACAGACCGCCGTCATATAGCTGGGATATTGCTGAGTGCTGCGTAAAACAACAAACCAACCAACCAGCATTACTCAAACGTAATGTCTGAACTGCAAAAACAGAAACACAAAATCATCTTTAGACCAATGAATAAATCCCCAAAAGTCAATTTTACTATACACATTCACATTCACTGCCAACACGCACAGCTGTACCCATTCAAAGGAAATGAATTCTTCCTTTGAGCACTGAGCGCCAACATTCCCAAAACGCGGAGTTCACGCTGACTTTTCCCAAGTTTTGTTTATAAAACGAGACCTTGCGGCGGTCGCACCGGCATCACCCCGGAGGATGCTTTGGAGCTGTGATGTATGTTATTAAATGTTTACTTATAACTGAGTTTAACTTGCATACAAACGATCGTTAGAACTCTTTTTGAGGCATTGGACACTTGAAAACATTACTCACATTACACTATTTATGAGTTGTTCACCTCCTGTACATGTAGCTGTGGTCTGTATTTGGTTATAGCTAGTTTGGTTCTTGTGTTTAGGTTCTTTTGGAGACAGTTAGGTGGATGGCAACTGCTCTCGATGACATGTTGATGTACAGTTTACTCTGCTACTTTGAGAATACATTTCACGGTTTGTTTGTGTGTTATTTTACGCCGCACTTGACGACATTCGAGGTCAATAGCGACGTGATGTAAACAGTCGAATCTGGCCGAGACAAACCAGTGGTTGATAGTACGAGCGCGGCACCACGCCGTCCAGGAACGATGACACTCAATCAACCAAGTGACCAAGCGCGACCACCCGATCCACTTCAGTCGACTTGTACAGATTACTGAGGGCCAATGCTTAATATTCTAACCCGTTTCCCAACGGGGTTACTTAAGGAAAAGTTTGATGATATACACAGCACAAGAGAAACATGTAAATCATTTATACATTAAAGGTCCGGGTTTCCAGCAACCCAGGCTTGTATTAAGAGGTGACTATGTTTGTCTTAAGAGACGACTCACGGGATCCGATGGTCAGGCTCGCTGACTTAGTTAACGCATGTCATCGTATCCCATTTGCGCAGATCGATGCCTGGACTGGTCCAGATTATTATTTACAAACCGCCTTCAAATAGCTGGGATAAACAAATTTTATACATTAAACGTCATTATCATCATCCGAAAACGCCTCTTGTATAATGTCCAACGTCAGACACAGGAATCAGTTACGGGATTTATTGATTAATTCAGAAGCGTCCGTAAAATATAATCCATGAATCGACAAATTCTGTTTGGCGATAGTGTGCTGGGTGTCGACTTGACAAAACACGCGAATAACTATTTCAACATAACTTTTTCGGGTGGGGATTGTGTTGGGGATTCTCATGAGGCAGCGTATGGGAATCAAGTTAAACTTGCCCTAAAACAAAATTAAATGATAGATGATACATATTTCAGTAAAGAGACCACGGAGCCTTTCTGTAACAGGACAACGAGTATGCATGAAACGTGTGCCGCAATATTCCAGGAATATGAGTTCAAATTATTGGTCGATGACATACTGTGATACACCTGTTTGACATATGTGTCGGGGTGTGTGAGCAAATCGATGGTTTGTAATCAATCTGTCATGTATAGAGAAAGATTTCATGTATCATAAGCTTACAATGTAAATTCTCGTCATTTGTGTACCAAGCGAAAAAGAAAAGAATTGTTAACGAAATAAACATACCCTGTACCAAGAAATCAAATAATATAGGTATCATTTGTAGATAAGCCGTTGGCGTTTAATAAATTAAATATACTTGATTATATACGACAGGTGAAACGACACGAAAGAAATACTTTTAATGACGATTTCACAATGGATTAAGACGTTGTGACTACAACAGTATTATCACACATGACAATAGTCCATGTTTTATGAACAAATAATTATTACAATAACGTTCGCATTAATTCCGACAAAAAGGTGATATCTGTAACCGCGATAGCAGAGGTGCTGTGCTGCCATGGCAACACATCATGTAATGCGTGGATGACCCGGGTCAACCCTGTTTCAGTCATCTTGGTCATACTCCACCCAGATTAGGCTCTTGGTCCTCTTCTTCACGGCTTACCCTGGCAAATCCTTAGTTATGTTTGTGTTCACGTTTGTGTTCACGTTTGTGTTCACGTTTGTGTTTACCTGCAGTTTCAGATAATTTGAAGCTCCACCTTGTTAGGTTGCCTAACAATGTATAAAAAAATTTGCAACACACTGACATGACCTTGTGAAGATGTTATTTTACCTTATACAAATAGGGGGGTTCTTGAAATGTGGCTGATTTAACAAGGAACCACAATAAACAACGTCGAGTGATTGTTTTGAAACGCTTTATCACACGAATATACTGAGTCTTTTATATACACGTGGCCACGTGAAATATGTCCCTTGTTGACGAAGGTCTACCAATCAACAGCGATAGTCTTCTTTATTGTGTATCAAAATTAGGATATATTTGACGTAGGGCGTTTTAGGGTGACGTCGCTTGTCTTTTGGGTGTACTACTTAATTGGGGGAATTAGTCGGTAGCAGCGGTCACGACTGGCTATCACCTTGAAGGACAGAGAAGGCTGTTGAGTTGTTGGCGTTTATTGGTGGAAGCAGAGTGAAGTTTACACAGAAGTACATTTAATTGTAATGGCACGATAATATATATAAGAGGTTGAGTCACATTCATCTAATTGTATACATGTAATTATAACAATTCAATACGTGTACAACACGTACGATCATAATAATACAATCGGCATACAACCGGTAATAACATGACTGTAAAGATGTACAATATATTTGTTTAACGGATGGTTATTAAAAGGCATTAATTACGCGAAAATGTGTCTGGTAGAAAACAGTAGAAAAACAGTCACGCGTGGATATTCTGTTATAAGAGACAATATAATTACATGTTGGCCGACTCAGTTTTCAATGTTACTAAGTTGCAGGCAAATCATTGCTATGAGTATGTGTCACTGAATGTAGGAACGTACAAGTTATTGACATTGGTACACATACTCATATTGGGATGTTGCCGTGCAACTAGTATACTTATATACTAATATACTAATATATGTTCGCGAGAGGAAGTATTGTCTGGATATTTAGTCAATGATAATTTTTACAACGCTACGATATAGTCGAAATAGATCTAACCTATACCTAGCGTATTAAGATCGTAGCTGACAAAATAAGTTAGCAGTTAAGTAAATAGTGACTTACCTTGAAGGACAGAGAAGGCTGTTGAGTTGTTGGCGTTTATTGGTGGAAGCAGAGTGAAGTTTGCTACCACCGACCGCCGTATATATACAACTCAGGCCTTCATTACGTTACATAACTAAAGATCACAACATCCCAGGTGTCAGCGGTTGATCGACTGTAACAATGGGTGGGTGTGTCATTATTTACGGATTTATTCAAGTAGGTTGTTGTATTGCCTAACTGACCCTTACATCACTGTCGGACTGACCATGTATGCCGGCCCTGTGACGTGAAGTTGCCTCACCAATCACTGGTTCTCAGAGAGACTGACCCTTTGTGTCAGCCTGGCTGGGCAGACTAGCATAATGAGCCACTGTCTCACAGCTGGAGTGACCGTGAGTTTAGCCGCATATGTGAAACATAAAATATCTTGTATGCGGCGGTCAGTTAGTGCATTCGCTATACTGAATTTACTTTAAGAATAGTCAGATTAGTTTACCGATATAGGTCGATTGATATATATTTTCTAATAGGAATTTGGTGTTAGAAGAAAGCTATGACAATACCCCTCTGCGACAGGAAGCTTTTGTCCACAAAAGCAAAAAAATAGAATTGACATAATTAGGTAAGGATAAACGGTGATACAGACATGGTAATACAATGCAAAAAACAATAAATGTGATACAGACATGGCAATACAATGCAAAAAAGACATAACATTTGATTAATGTTCATCAACGATAATGGTCATAATCATTTCTGGTACAAAATGGATTATCATCATTATTATTTGTTCTAATTAATAGTTTTTGTTGTTGCGATGTTCAAGACAGATATGAGAAAACATAAAGACCGAATAGTTGGGCAAGAGCACTTGGTGATGAGGAAGTTTGGAAACAAGGGCTTGTGTGGCCCTACAAAATTCGAAGCATACCTGCGATAGTGATGGTAATGCTGTAAAGAAAATTAGGGTAAGAAAGTGAAGCAATGATGGGATCAGTATCATTGAGTTACCTTGGTTAACCCTTCATTTCACCACAATGTTGACATCATTCTCACGTAGATATATTGGTTGGACATGGAAGTTTATGATTTACGAAAATGTTATGGTTACGTTTTCTACCTGTCTGGGTGATGAGGTTACGATTGGCTTGATCGTGGCAGTTCCGTTGGCTGAGGTCCTTGCGAGAAGGTTGACCTGGTGACATTAGAGCATTTTGGGACCTGTGCAACATCATCCGATATGGATGTTAGAAGATCACGGCCCTGCTCAGGAGTCGATTGTTGGAACTACTGAGGTGACTGGTGCCTGACTTGTTTTGAGGCGTTTGGTTTGACTGGTGCCTGACTTGCTTTGAGGCGTTTGGTTTGACTGGTGCCTGACTTGTTTTGAGGCGTTTGGTTTGACTGGTGCCTGACTTGTTTTGAGGCGTTTGGTTTGACTGGTGCCTGACTTGTTTTGAGGCGTATGGTTTGACTGGTGCCTGACTTTTGCAGCTCTTCTCTGTGATTCTTCGGTGTTCTGCCAGTCGTTGACCTGGTCCAAGAAAGGATCCTCTCACCAGTTGAATTAGGATATATTTGACGTAGGGCGTTTTAGGGTGACGTCGCTTGTCTTTTGGGTGTACTACTTAATTGGGGGAATTAGTCGGTAGCAGCGGTCACGACTGGCTATCACCTTGAAGGACAGAGAAGGCTGTTGAGTTGTTGGCGTTTATTGGTGGAAGCAGAGTGAAGTTTACACAGAAGTACATTTAATTGTAATGGCACGATAATATATATAAGAGGTTGAGTCACATTCATCTAATTGTATACATGTAATTATAACAATTCAATACGTGTACAACACGTACGATCATAATAATACAATCGGCATACAACCGGTAATAACATGACTGTAAAGATGTACAATATATTTGTTTAACGGATGGTTATTAAAAGGCATTAATTACGCGAAAATGTGTCTGGTAGAAAACAGTAGAAAAACAGTCACGCGTGGATATTCTGTTATAAGAGACAATATAATTACATGTTGGCCGACTCAGTTTTCAATGTTACTAAGTTGCAGGCAAATCATTGCTATGAGTATGTGTCACTGAATGTAGGAACGTACAAGTTATTGACATTGGTACACATACTCATATTGGGATGTTGCCGTGCAACTAGTATACTTATATACTAATATACTAATATATGTTCGCGAGAGGAAGTATTGTCTGGATATTTAGTCAATGATAATTTTTACAACGCTACGATATAGTCGAAATAGATCTAACCTATACCTAACGTATTAAGATCGTAGCTGACAAAATAAGTTAGCAGTTAAGTAAATAGTGACTTACCTTGAAGGACAGAGAAGGCTGTTGAGTTGTTGGCGTTTATTGGTGGAAGCAGAGTGAAGTTTGCTACCACCGACCGCCGTATATATACAACTCAGGCCTTCATTACGTTACATAACTAAAGATCACAACATCCCAGGTGTCAGCGGTTGATCGACTGTAACAATGGGTGGGTGTGTCATTATTTACGGATTTATTCAAGTAGGTTGTTGTATTGCCTAACTGACCCTTACATCACTGTCGGACTGACCATGTATGCCGGCCCTGTGACGTGAAGTTGCCTCACCAATCACTGGTTCTCAGAGAGACTGACCCTTTGTGTCAGCCTGGCTGGGCAGACTAGCATAATGAGCCACTGTCTCACAGCTGGAGTGACCGTGAGTTTAGCCGCATATGTGAAACATAAAATATCTTGTATGCGGCGGTCAGTTAGTGCATTCGCTATACTGAATTTACTTTAAGAATAGTCAGATTAGTTTACCGATATAGGTCGATTGATATTTATTTTCTAATAGGAATTTGGTGTTAGAAGAAAGCTATGACATATTTAAGAATCTTAACCCGAATATATCGTTTTGTCAAATAGTCTTATTTTGTAGAAAGTCCTGTCACATGTACAGAGATATTTGTATCGGATGACACACAATATGTTCACAATAAGGATGTCTCGGATGAAATGAAAGATTTGAGAAACAATGATTTAGCCTCGGTGTTTACACACACACACAAATTCTACCCTGAACGTGATAGGTGTTCTGAAAACTTGTTTCGTTAAAAATAATTGTTAGGTGCATAGAGGAGTGCAGTCCAATATCCTCTCGATAAGTGTATTTCAAAGTTTTAAGCTTTTACCACTTTTCACAAGTCCCCTGCCCTGCATAATACACCATGTCTCGTTAAGGCAGAGAACACACTGACGCCAGCCACACTACATACCTATGTAACATTACCGCAATGGCAGTCCCGTTCAACGAAGGATGACCAATAGCTTGTTAACAAATACCTGCACCAGTTGCTTACCGATACAAATAAAGCGTCCCTTGCAAACTGCAGTCGATAAAACCTACAAGAACCTGATGCCATTAACCCTGGGGACAGGACTTCAACAACATTATTCTTTCAATGCGACGTTCCATGTCATCAACAACAGGGTAAGGCTTAGTTATGTAGCTGAGATTATTTATAAACAGAAGGGCGATCGGGTAGCCAAGTGGTTAAAGCGTTCGCTCTTCGCGCCAAGGCCCGGGTTCGTGTCTAAACATGAGTACAATATGTTAAGCCCATTTCCCCGCTGAGATATTGCTGGAATATGGGTAAAACGGTGTAAAACGGTGTAAAACTCGCCTGCTCACTCACTCACTCATGTAAACAGTGTAAAAAGAAATCGAAATAATAAGTCAACCCTGTCTCCAGTTTTTAAAATGACCCTTTAAGATACCACCTACCCTGTTCGTAATGCAGCACTTTATTAAAACATTGACGTTTAATTTGTTTTTATTGTGTGGTATAAGCGAAAAAGGATGTTAGACGCCATTCCAAAACATCCACTCCGACACGTGGTCCATTGTGAAGCACCTGCAAATAATCAAAGCATGGTGTGTTATGACATCAGGTTCCAGTGGAGTCGTGAAGAACTGATAAAATGTCTATATTACCATTATCTAAACCAATGAAGCCAGGGCGCCTCCATTACGCACATCCGGTTCAGCGAATGTTCCCCATCCTGGTCTCCCCACTTCTAGTACAGACAACAGCCACGTAATGCGCCCTGATATAATGGACCGCATTGCTGTGGAGGTTTATCTTATCTGGAACTGGATACCGAGTGTTGGTGTTGAGTGGAGGCCGGTGGAAGCTGTTTCATCTGCTCTGGAGACCTTTCTGGAACCGAGTTTTGGTTAAAGATGCATATCGTTTCGGTTCTTATAGAATCAACTTGACCTCTTAATGCTTTTACTATTTAGATAAGAAGGGTTGTTACTGTCGTGTTCCAGTAAATGAAGAACACATGAGGGTATTGATAGTTTTTTAAAATATAATTTGATACGAAAAAATTAACGCCAGATGTCCAGCATACCACACCGAAAAAGAGAATCATTTCTACAGCCTCCAGCATACTGTGCAAGCTGCCCCCTACCTACCCCTGCCACCTATATATGGTGCCCTGGAAGGGAATGGATAAAGTGCCCTAAAATTAATAAACATAGGTGCCCCTGACATACAAATGCTTCCCTAGAGATACTATCAATAGTCTCTACAACATACTTTATATATTGTCCATATTGCCCTGATGTACTGACATTGTACTGATGCTTTATGTACAGCCTCCCGGCATACCACACACATAGTGCCCCCGATGTATTGTACATATTGCCCCGCCCCTGATACTTTATATACAGCCTCACGGCATACCGCACACACAGTGCGCCCAATTTATTGTACATATTGCCCCGCCCCTGATACTTTATATACAGCCTCCCGGCATACCACACACATAGTACCCCCAATTCATTGTACATATTGCCCCGCCCCTGATGCTTTATATACAACCTCCCGGCATACCGCACACACGATGTATTACATATTGCCCCGCCCCTGGTGCTTTATATACAGCCTCCCGGCATACCGTACACACAGTGCCCCCAATTTATTGTACATATTGCCCCGCCCCTAATGCTTTATATACAGCCTCCCGGCATACCACACACACAGTGCCCCCAATTTATTGTACATATTGCCCCGCCCCTAATGCTTTATATACAGCCTCCCGGCATACCACACACATAGTGCCCCCAATTTATTGTACACATTGCCCCGCCCCTGATGCTTTATATACAGCCTCCCGGCATACCACACACATAGTGCCCCCGATGTATTGTACATATTGCCCGCCCCTGATGCTTTATATACAGCCTCACGGCATACCGTACACATAGTGCCCCCAATTTATTGTACATATTGCCCCGCCCCTAATGCTTCATATACAGCCTCCCGGCATATCACACACATAGTGCCCCCAATTTATTGTACACATTGCCCCGCCCCTGATGCTTTATATACAGCCTCCCGGCATACCACACACATAGTGCCCCCGATGTATTGTATATATTGCCCGCCCCTGATGCTTTACATACAGCCTCCCGGCATACCGCACACAGGGGTATATACATGCCCCCGAAATATTGACATGTACATATAGCCCGGGTCGCCCCTTATGCTCAATATAGCGTCTCCCTGCAGGTTAGTCACCTTGACTCGAGTCTCCCTGACATGGCTTGCATACCGTGACGTTGCAGTATCTGCTATCTTCCACTGCATTCCGCCACCTCATCTGTAAAAACAAGACATGTAAAACCATTCAGAAGAGGATACATTTGGTGTTGATGTCGTCCTCATTCCACACAGCTAGTCAGTGCATGTAGTAAATGGACTGTTGCAGCAACGCCCTTACAGTGAGGGCTTATCTATACATGTAGCGAGAATCAAGATATGCCAACATCCACTGAGCTGCGAACAGAACCCGTCGGCTGAGTCAAGCCCTGCTACTTCTGACGAATCTGTAAATGACCCAATCTGGCTTGGAACGTTGATTGCAAATCATAATGTTCGTCAAAGATAATCAACACGTGCGAAGGCAGCCGATATCACTGTACACTGCATGTTTCCAATAACATTTGAAAGATATTTGTCTTCCACAATAGTACAATAACAATTCTCACATTGTCATCGGTTATGCGGCAACTAATTTCTTATATCTTCGTCTTCGTCAGGCTTTAGATTATGTGACAATGGCCGCAATTACATTGTTGTGGCCTTAGATTAATGCCATTGAATCAAAAGGGTTGTTGTAAGCACGCTGTTGTTCAGCTGCAATTTACCTGGCGGTGTTGCGTCCCATATCTTTTAGGCTTGCCAGAAACCTATGATCGAGGGTTCGAATCCGAGGTTTGCTCTTATTACGTTTCTAGGTTTCTCAGCACTATACCCGTACACGTGGGTTTCCTCAAAGTGGTAAACGTCTAAGACCTGCATCACTTTGGCCTTTCCCTTCCACGTGGAGCTGACACACGGTGATATAGCTGGTATACTGTCCTCCCCCTTCCGTGCAGGCGGCACGCGACACTCAATGATCTAAGTCGCCACAACTCGTCGTCCCCTTTAAGTAGCCGCGGTAGGACCCTTTGACCATGGGTTCGAATCCTAGTGTCTACCTGATTATGATCCTTGATCTGTTAGCACCAGTCTTGTACTCACGGCTTTCCTTGAAGTGAAATACATCAACACCACTTTGAGCTTTTAGTCACTCGATTAGTCTTTTAGTCACCCACACAACCAATCACTCACTCCACCCTCTGTCCACCCACTCACTTAATTCACTTAATCACACAATCGCACACACACTGCTGGTGTTATTACCGCCTACTCGTTAGTAAGAAAGGAAACGCACCTGTTCTTAAACAAATAAAACTGATCCTAAAAACCCATAGCAAAGATGTGTAATCCGTTGCACTGACGTACCTTCCACAAGGCCAAAGACAATTTATTTTATAACATGTGCGGGAAAATAAATGACCCCAACTACTAGTATTAAACATAAACTTAACTAATCCTCCACAGTATCTCGAATCGTTATTAAGTCACGCATATGGCCGTCAAGCCAGTGAACCAACATCCGATCTTATTTTAATAATATGACACACATGCACTGGGGTAATACCCCATCTTCAGGATGTAGACAGTTACATTCCAGTAACCTGAGACTAATGGGGATTTCCCGGCGCACAGGGTCTGCATGTCTTGATTCAAATGTAGAATCTTCGAACTATCGAAATAACACCGTTTCATTTGTTTAGTGTTTTTCTGTACGCTGCATCGGTAATTTTCAAGTTATCTAACCGCGGCCTGTAAGTAAATTGCATGTGCCAGGCGACACAGTCGTTGATACCAGTGTACGACTCTGCTGGGGTTCGTTGACATGTAAACACTTCTAACCCGATCCCGATTCTTCACGGGTAATAATATGCTGTTTGGAAAAAAACAGAATTGTTCATAAAGAACGTACAGAACGAGGCTCGGACATCATCCTTGACTTAGTGTTCAGTTAAAATGGTAATTGGCACTACTGGTAATACTACAAAAACGACCCGTGAAGATCCGGGTTAGAATAGGTCTTCAGTAACCGATGCTTGCTGTAAAAGGCGACTATGCTTGTCGTAAGAGGCGACTAACGGGATTGAGTGGTCAGGCTCAGTGACTTGGTTGATGCCTGAAATCTTGCGAGACAAATATCATGTTCATGAATCGAAGGTTTTATGCACTTTACAGCCTTCCTTGAGCAAAACTGGGGCACGGGTGTTTCACTCGCTTAAGGCGACGCGATTTGCAGTTTCATTCCTTAGTCATACAAGGATCCAATTATCATGGGTTTGAATCCTAGATTCTTCCCGATTATGATCCTTGGTTGTTAGTATTATGCATATACTCGTTGATTATACTGAGGTAGTCACTGTGGATCTTCTTCCCATATGACACGACGTGAGTCATCCTGGACTCATGAAGCTGAATTTAAGGATGTAACTGAATTTTATGTAATAGACAACATGAAGAAATTAATGATTTATGCAGTACATCTTATGCAGATAGCCCCTGCTCAAGAGCGTTCAGTCACATGCTTTTGTGAGTGATTGAGTGAGTAAGTATGGTTTTACGCCGCTTTTAGCAATATTCCAGGTAGATCACGGCGGGGGACACCAGAAATTGGCTTCACACATTGTACCCATGTGGGGAATCGAACCCGGGTCTTCGGCGTGGCGAGCCAACACTTTAACCACAAGGCTACCCCACCGCCCTTGTTTCAGTTGGGACAATATCACATATTGCCACTGTCCGTAATATATATTAATGCACACTTTCAAGGAAAACTTTCAATGTTTAGGTGTCGTTAGTGACAGATGTGAATAGGTTTTCGACCACAGAATTGAAAAAATGACATCATAAGATCAAGAGGTTATCACGGTTGTGTGTTTTTGGATAGTTAATATCCTGTATTAATACTTGAAATAAACAGTATTTATTCATATCGTAATGTTTATCCATAATACAGGATATTTACCATTCCAACACATACTCGAGTGATAACCTCAGTCTATATACCTGAACCTGCAGATAACAAATCCCACAAATTACCATTGTATATACTTCAACCGTTTACATGGTGTTACGTTCAGCACACCTGAAGTTATTGGAAAATAATGGCTCACTAATGAGGTAAAACATCCTCAGCATGTTCTTTGGGCAAACAGTTCAGATCTGTACGTCAGCACTGAACTGTACGTTTTGACAAGCGAGAAGTGCTTGTTTCGGCAATTGCCTGTGAAATCATTTCCCGGATACGTCCATATCTGTAAGAACTGATAGTGCAAGTTGCAGTGAGCGTGTTTGGGTATCAGTTTATCATGTTTACGTTCACACATGGGGTTAACGCATAACATATACCTTCTTATCGCTTTCCTCCAAATGGACACTGTATCGTGAACTTCCACTCAACAGTCAACGAATCTGACAGGGGAAATATTCGTGTGCGAAATCTCAAAACTCGAATATAGCTACTCTAATTACATCAGCTAGTTACGCCCACTTCGTTGAAGCAGGGAGACTATACAAAGATTACGTCCACTTCGTTGAAGCAGGGAGACTACACAAAGATTTACGCTCCCTGGTTGAAGTAAACTGTCGATTGTTGATCATGTTAGAGTAACACGCCTAGAAGCGGGAGAAAGGTTAAATTCATAAATAGAAATACTGATTATACATGTTAACTTAGGATTAATTAGGTATAATTTTGATTAGAGACCATAGCTTTGGAAGTTTATTAATACAAGCGCACACACGCATACTGACATGCACTGACCACGAATAATCTGCTTATTAATTACCTGATACGTTATCATTCAAAAGCATCACAGGCTTGCGAAATTGCATTTCCTTCCCAAACTTCCACATGGTCGACCTCAGGACCAGTCTAGAGAAGATGACCTTCACCCCATTACTGATACAACCCCTGTGCAAATCCTGTCCAATTATTGCTGCAATCTCGGCGACAGGATACAAATAACTGCCGAATCGTGACCCTACTGTACATAGATAACGTTGATAGATTGAACGACAATGTGATGCGGCCACATTGCAGTCAGATTAATGCCCATGGCTTAACGTCAATAATAGTCAAGAGCTCACAAACACCGCTGACCAAACAGCGGCGAGTCCTATGATGGCGCTGTTGGGAGCTCGTTGGGAGCCCAAATATGAACATTGCATGGGCTGTCCGAGATATCAAGCTATGGTTACACATTTCAGTTAAACATGCCGTATTATGTAGTTCGGGGATGGCGCTAGTTGGTGAATATTATTAGAACGCGGAGTTGCTGTTGACTCGTCTAACACAGCTACCGAGAAATGGAGATAGCCAGCCAATAGCACTCTTCATACGTAGTTTTCGGGAACAATTACGCTGAAAGGTTAAAACGTACATAGTTTTAGTGTTGAATTATTTTGATAAAGCAAACTTGTCTAAAGACCGGAAATTCATAATTATGTAGTTGTATTCAAAAGGTTACGAAAGGTTAAATCGACCACGTCTCGTGAGGGTTCTGAGTTAGAATAGCTCCCCAGAAACCTATGCTGGTGGCAATAGGCAACTAAATAGATCGAGTGACAAGGCTTTGTGAGGTGGTTAATCGGGCGTTGCTCACAATGCCAATCAATGGTTTGTTTGTTTGTTTGGCCGCCGCCATACAGCTGGTATAGAACTGTCCGGCGTTAAACAACGAACAATATAAGCGACAAAACCATTGCCATAATCATAAGTGTTCATTGTACGATCCCGACTGTATCATAAGCATGCGTTTGTGAATCATTGTCAAATAGTGATGACACCAGGTCAAATCAATAACATAATCTGTAACACCATGACGCATCTACGCTATCTATACACCTTGTCACACGACTGAGGAACTGATAACATTCTTAACAATCTTCACAATGCTTCATTACGGACGGAGTGGTGCGGCGTGGAATTATGTGTAGAAAATCAATCGCCAGAAGAATTGACATTTAATTTATCACCTCGTCACTTCATACAAATCTTCTGTGTCATCAGTTTGGATCCGCATAGAGCATGATCTTTGCACGATGAAAGCCTTTCAGCTGTGCACTTTTCTCCATGGTAGTGTTTGTTTGTTTGTTTAACGCCGCACTCCAATATTCCACCTATATGACGGTGGTCTCTTAATAATCGAGTCTGGACCAGACAATCCAGTGATTGATATCATGAGCATCGATCTACGCAAGTGGGATCAATGACATGCAACGACCAAGTCAGCGTGCCTGATAACCCGAGCCCGTTAGTCGAATCTTTACGGGTCCCATGGTAGTTGCATACAGAGGCTTAACGTTACCTGTGTTATGGAGCGTGTGGTATGGACAGTTTATCCAAGTTATGTTGCTTATGTCAGTATACTTAAATCTTACAGAACATAATATCTACTGCTAAAAAGAACTTAAGAGAACTCACGATCTGCATGATACGTTCAGTCGATAACAACAACAAACCGTGTGGTGCACGTGGAATCCATGCGCTATGTGTATTCAAGGTGCACGTGTATTCCATGCCCTATGTGTATTTGTAGTGCACGTATGTTCGTGTTGCACGTGTATTCCATGCTCTATGTGTATTCGTAGTGCACGTATGTTCGTGTTGCACGTGTATGTCATGCTCTATGTGTATTCGTGGTGCACGTGTGTTTGTTGCACGTGTATTCCATGCTTTATGAGTTTCGTGTTGCACGTGTGTTCGTGTTGCTCGTGTATCCCATGCTCTATGTGTATTCAGTGTGCACGTGTGTTCGTGTTGCACGTTTATTCCATGCCTTATGAGATTCGTGTTGCACGTGTGTTACATGCTCTATGTGTATTCGTGGTGCAACTGTGTTCATGTTTCTCGTGTATTCCATGCTCTACGTGTATTCGTAGAGTATAGAATCCACGTACACCACGAATACACGTAGAGCATTAAAACCACGTGCACCACTTCACCCCCTTGCTCGGTTCCCTGTTGTGTAGAAATTGATTCTTCTGTTACAAGCGTCACGCCTTCTGTTACCAAAACGCGGTGTTTTATTAACATCGATCTTTCTTTCGTTACTTTTTGTAACACTGTACATATATACTCAACAACAAAAGTTCCCGTGACACCAACATTTTAGTGTATTTTTCAAACAAGTAAAGTTTGGTTTTCAATATTCTAGTACATGTATGGAATCAAGTCACAAAAACGCAACTGCTACAGAAAAGCTTGGATTCCATGCCAAAGTTGACTTTTATGCCAGCCCCATGTGTTTCAATACCTAAGAATAGGTATAAAAACTTGTGCATTAACGGAATTCCATATGCATTGTTTAGCATCGTGCTGACAACAACCACTCAGAAAAACAACACAATTACGCAATTATTCAACATTACGAAATGCCACGCCTGTCCGAAAATGAGAGTCTGCGAGCCATTGGTGTGCTTGAAGCAGGATCAAGTGAACGTGATGTTGCAAGACAATTTAACGTTCACAAAAAACACCATTTGGTGTTCATGGCAACGTTGGCAAAAGACGAATGCAGTCAGAGGCCATCCTCGGAGTGGCAGGCCACGCGTAACCAATAATCGACGAGACAACTGGATTCGAACAACACACCTACGAAATCGATTCCAGCCAGCAACAGTGACTGCAAGAAGCATCCCTTGTCTTCGATGAATATCTTCACAAACCGTACGTTGTCGCCTCAGATGTGCAGGGATTGTCGCCAGAAGACCCGCCAGACATCCCATTTTGAAAGGAAACCACCGCCAAGCACGTCTACAGTGGTGCAGACAGCGTCTACGCTGGACGGCCATGCAGTGGGGACAAGTTCTATTCACAGACGAGTCTCGTTTTCACCTCAGCCACAGCGATGGACGGATTCGAGTGTACCGACGTCGAGGTGAACGTTACGTCAATCATTGTGTCATGGAAGAAGATCGGTTCGGGGCGGCAGCGTTATGGTATGGGGTGGGATTACAGCAAGACAGAGGACCCGTTTAGTAGTGGTAGAGGGAAATCTCAATGGACAGCGCTACCGCGACGAGATCATCGGCCCTGTTCTACTGTTTTTTGCGTCGTCATGGCCCAGGCATTACCTTTCAACACGACAACGCCCGGCCTCATATTGCTCGACTTGTTCGGGATTCTCTTCAACAAAACAACGTGAATGCCATCCCCTGGCCGGCTCGATCCTCTAATCTCTCACCAATCGAGCACATGTGGGATGAGATGGATCGGCGCCTTCGACGTCAACCACGTGTTCCACAGACACTCCAGGAACTTCGAAACATGCTCCAGCAGATATGGACAGATATCCCATAGGACTTGGTGTGCGACGCCTGGTCCATTCCATGAGACGAAGATGTGTTGCTTGCATCGCAACCAGAGGTGGACACACACGCTATTGATTTGTAAATTTTGGAATGTTCATGTTTTTTAAATATGAAATCACGCATTTTCTGTATGGCAGTATGGCAAATTAAACCATTTGAACACTTACAGGAGTCTTTTATCTGTTGCAAACCGAAATTATTTCAGATTAGGTAAAAAATATAACTTTGCATTAAATCTTATTCAATGTCACAGGAACTTTTGTTGTTCAGTATATTATTCTTTGTCATTTCTAGACTGTTGAAACTAGGAAAGCAGGGCAGACGTAACGCAACAGTCTGCATTCGACGACTTTGGTTTCAGCCTTCCTGGGATAATACAGTGTCGGACTTAATTGAAAAAGCACTTGAATGACAGTGTTTCGTGACAATAATGCCAGAGCATGCTCATGTTACCATTAGATGACAACGGTATAGGTCACTGATGTCATATAATGCCAAGTCACGTTCTCTCGCATAGAAATTGTGTTCAAGAGGGAGTTTCACATGAGTTAAATATACTACTCAAAAGAAGTTGAAGAACACACGATGCTTTCATATTGCTATAGTTAATCTGTCATGGAATGAAAATTAGAAGTATGCACACACTATGGGGCCGACCAGCTGATATTCTGTGGAGGGGTCGGGTGACGGGGATGGTTATAAGACCTGCTTCTGAAAATGCCCTGAAAAGTAACGTGCTGTGGGAAAAATACTTGTTTGGCGTCTTTTTTCAGAAACATAAGTGTATGTTTTGAAGCACTAATTGAGAACAAATATTTTGTACTCAAACAAAAATCCCTGCACAACCCACACCCCTCCCGGACTTCTAAATGTACGGTTCCAAAAGTGACACAATCTTGATTATCTCCACGTGTATACTCTGTGGTGAAGAAGTGGACTGAGAATTTCATATTGAAAGTCACGTCATGAAGGTAACATGGGCTACTTGACATGAAACATTAAAGCAGGTGACGTCACCATTTATATCACACTTAAACCATGATTCCTTTGTCCGTTAACTGAATTGTTAGTTAAACACCACTTGGCAATGACGGAACTTCTTTATCCCTATCATTTATCTTGATGGTAGAACGATTTCATGAAAAACTTCTTTGATAGGCATATAGAAGTTGGAGTACTAAGTAAGGATAAGAATTTATGGATGAACGACTTCTTTATTACAATTAAGGACGACGTTTCGGTGTAGGTTCTAACACCATTATCAAGCAGGTGATATACAGAGTGTGGTTGGCAAGTATATATACAAGTAGTAGGCAATGTTTATACAGTAGAGTAGATATTGTTATACTGGAGTAGAGAAGCCTGTTATGTACACACAAGGGTAATGATGACAATCAACGTTTGTCGCCAGCGGGATTCGAACCCGCGAAGTCCGCCCGGAAGGTTAACGAATGTAGTCTTCTGCCACGGTGACATTGGAAAAAATGTGTGAAATTAACAACTAAATATTTAGTTACATCAGAACTTATTGCTTATCCGTTTATGAGCTGCGAAATATGTTTTATGCATTTTGTTATACAGTATGTTACTCTATGCATTCTGGCCATGTATTTGTACAGTTTTTGTGATTTGGTAGCTTTTCGTTTAACGAAATGAAATTACTATTATCTTGATCAGGGCTATGCTTGCTCATAACAGGCCCATCAACATGGGCAAGTAATATTTAGGTGATTGATAAATGTTCTCGAGTTGTTCAAAAATGAATGGTATACTTGCCCCGGGACATGCATTTCATAACGCAAATCGGATAAGTGCGAGGTGCACGTGCGAAAGGCTCCGGGGACAGATTTCACGTGCTTCACGCAGGGCCGTCTTTCACAGCGTTGAGCATAAAGTTCCTGAAAATCTTTCAAAATACCTTTAACAAAACAATGTTTTTAAGCATTTTAGATGCTATAAATGTTGGACATGGTTTAAGTATGTTAGACCACTCGGACCCCAGTGTCTAATCGTCGAAATAGTTAAATAAACCTCATGGTTTAATTAACCATTTCAATGATTAGACAATGGGTCCTCGTGGTCTAACTTATACATTACGTCTTTCACTGATATACTTGTATGTATTACGTTAACAGTTCTATTGGGCGGATAAAATAAAAGTTCGTGTGTGCTGTGTATTATTGTTATTACACTTACCTTGCTCAATTTTGTAGTTTCTAACTCGTGGTAATGTGCCACAGAAAGTCATTCATGGCCTCGAATGCAGCTCTTAACTCTCCTTCGTTACAGTTAGGGAGCTTTATGAGTCAGAACCATCCTATTAAGTCTATTTCTACACAAATGGTTCTTTTGGTAATCTCAGATATTGATGAAATTGCAGGTTCTGGCACTGAGCTGCTTCCCATTGCTCTTTTCTCATCCATGCGATTGCTTGATCGTAGATTGATTTAAGGTACTTAATATTCGAATACATGAGATTGAGTTCTGAATAGATTAGAATTTCAGTCACATATCGTCATCAGTGTCGGGGGCACGGGTGGCCCAGTCGTCTAAGGCGCCGCGATTCGCTGTGCAGATTTGCTTCCTTTGGGCACGCCAGAATCATATGATTGTGGGTTCGAATCCCGGTTCGCCCCGATTATGTTTCGAGGTTTGTCAGCACCATTCCCGTGCTCGTGGGTTTCACTGAAGTGGTAAACGTCTGAGACCTGCATCACTTCGGGCTTTCCTCCCACAATAAGCTGTCACGCCGTGATATAACTCACTCAGAGCTTTTTCAATATACTGAATAGCCGATTTGGTCAATTTTCATCATGACGTTTTATTGATATTCACTGTTTTTCAAGGTTTTCAAGAACTGAAATAACTATCATAGAATGATTATGGACAAAACGGGTTTTTTTTCCATTTCGCTGAGTGTAATCTGGACAATATCAGTTTAAATGGGAATTTTGATAGTGAAGAAAAAAGTGAAAGACGGATTGAGAACACCTTGCCAATGATCAGTGTACACAAAGTTCTGGAAACACACCTTAAAGACACCTGAGTTCTTCAACTGTAAATACTGAACATAGCACGATCTGGACGTTTTCTTGTTATAGATTTAAGCACCGAACCTTCCCTATACGATCTGTGAGTATTTGGGTGCCAGTGTTTACCAAACTACAAGCAAGTAGAAAAAAATACTTGAAGGCTTCAGTGCCCGATCAATCACAGTCATTAACTTCGTGTGTCTGTATGTCGTACACCAGTGCTACCAACACACCGACCCGTATATAACAATACTTTAAATCAACGGTTACAGTTTTAACTGAGTGTCTCGTGTTTTGCTGACATAATGATGAATAGTCAGCACCTTTAAATACAAGCGACGAAACCCTTTCCACAATCATAAGAAATCTCTGGTGAAAGCAGACATCATTGTACGAGTACGACTGCATCATGAACATGTGTTTGTGAGTTACTATAAAATAGTGATGATCCCAAGTTTTCGTGAAAATCTTGGCGTATCGTGCCCCACCAGTGGCACCCGTCACAAACACATGCAAATGCAAGTCAAGTAGTCACCTGAACAAACACGTGAATATATGGGACAAGTCACAGCAGATTATTCCATCGGAATTCAGTTTGGTCACTGATGCGTCAAATTTGGAAATGTCCTCCACATAAAATCTTTTGAAAGTTTTTAAAACTTCACTTAAACAGTTTCTTTGTATGTCAATGCATCAACAATAAATACTTGAATATAACTGCTGCTATTATCAATTGATGTGTCGTACCCATCACGTGAAAACCATAGTTTCTCAGCAAAAAGTTGCGGACAACGTAATCTGAAATAATATTATTTTTCTCTCTCTTTTGGTTCAATTAACAATAAAGAACGGAACACGATTTTGTTTGTTATATTAATTTCCGTTTGGTGTGTCTCTCTCGTCAATCATCAACGACTTAACATCCTTACAATGCTACTTGGCTGAACAGCAGTTCACACGAACCAATTTTTCTTGATAAGAGTAGATATATACCTATATGTATGTACTTATATGTATGTAATTTACCTTTTTCAAGGCTATAAATGATAAAATGTGCTTGGTTGTAAATCCGCTCATTATGCAATAGGACCCGTGAAGATCCGGGGTAGAATAGGTCTTCAGCAACCTCTGCTTGCCGTAAAAGGCGACTATACTTGTCGTAAGAGGCGACTAACGGAATCGGGTGGTCAAACTCGCTGACTTGGTTGATGCAAGTCATCGAACCGATTTACGTGGATCGAAGCTCATAATATCAATCACTGGATTGTCTGGTCCAGACTCGATTATTTACAGACCACCGTCATATAGCTGGAATATTGCTGAGTGCGGTCGCCATAGGGTTACCATTCCTGTTGCGGCATCGTCACAGTAGGATGTCTTAATCTGTTTACTTGAATGTTGACGGTAAATTCTTAATTAGTATTTCGTTAAACTGTTGTAATGGGTTGTATAAATGTATAGAGCAGTGACATCGACACTCAACGTGTTAATCACCTTTGTATATTACCTTTATCTCTGTGGGCTTTCCTCCTACGTTCAGTGAGTGGGTTGGGTTTAACGCCACTTTTACCATGTCAGCACTATTCCAGTTATATCACGGCGTGTCAGCTAAATGTGAGTGAAAAACCTGCAGTGATGCAGGTCATTTGCCTGTTTGGTGAAACCCACTAGCACGGGTATGGTGCTGACAAACCTAGAAACAAAATCTGGGCAAACTGTGATTCGGCCTATATTCAGAGCAAGACCCAAGTCACTCACTTAGTCCGCCGCCTGGTGCCTGTTAATACTTTGGGACATAGTTATGGTCATTTCCCTACATTTAAGTGCGATTGTGAATCAGCTAAAGTTTGGACAACTAAATGCGTCCTCTAGGTCTTCAAAAGCAGTGAATTTTACAAAAATCCATTGAAAGAAGTGGGGATAGTGCCAGGCAGACATTCCATCTCCATTCTATCGGATCACTTCTTCAATCGGGACATACGTATGTTCAATGTATACATACACCCCACTTAACTTTTTGTCTGAATGGATTCTATAGTGATATTCCGAAAACATGACCGGCCGACTCCATGCGATGGCCGATAAAGTCAGACTGGCATATTTAGTTATTTCTTTCCCTTAAATTAGAATTAATATTTTTTTAAATATTGTAAAAAAGATGATGTGTTATTACTTAAGAACAGATGATGAAAAGTTCGTTTTGGGGTGGAATATTCCTTTAACAATGCAGTTCTCTGAAAAGGGTATCCTCATTCCAATGCAACCGTTCCTGTCCTTATCGAATCTCTCAACACGACAGGGGGCATCCATGACACGTGTGCAGTTTATTCCGTTCATCTCATAACCAGGGTAAGAGCTGCGGATTCCTCTCTGATGTTCTGAGGAAGCTCTATGATCTGCGAAATCACTAGAATCACGAGGACCCAGGGATGTTATGTTAAGTAGAAACAGACAGAGTTATTGAATCACCAACAACTCAGGAGCCAGTCGCACCGTCTAAAAATATCGTCTCAGTTTCCACGATTCGCAAAGCAGAATCATGCCAGAAACCAATGATCGCAGGTTCGAATCCCAGTTTCGCCCTGATCCTTTTTCAAGGTTTGTCAGAACCATACCCGTACTCATGGGTCAATATTGAAATTCAGTGTTAGACCATTATGTTTGTGTTTTGTTCTTGTTCATGGACAATATCAGTTTAATTTATGATAGTGAAGAAATCGAGGTCTAAGGTGGATTGAGAATACCTTGCCAAAACCTATGTTTCTAGATTTGTTAGCATCATACCCGTATTCGTGCGTTTCACCAAGGTGGTAAATGTGTAAGACCTGCATCATTTCGGGCTTTCCTCCCACATCAGACTGACAAGACGCGTTCAAAGCGGCATTAAACCAGCTCACTCACTCTGCCACGGCTCGTGGGGGTTGTTGTGAGAAAGTAACATTTATATGATGTCCCATGTCTTGAGAATAAGCCCCTCCTGCTCCTGCAAGCCCATAACCAAGGATACATTATCATTGAAAAACATATGTGGTGTATATAGACATCCCACACTTGATGAACAGGCATAATGTACTGACACAAATTGTACAGTTCCAATCTCGCGTCTTCGCTCGTACTCGGTCTGTAAGTGAGTGTTCGTGTTCTCTTCACAAGTAATCTCTTATGATAGTTATTGTTGCTGTTTATGTATATGTGAGTGCCGTCTCTTTGACGTAATCGCAGCCTTTTCACGGCGAGGTATAAATATGTTTACGAGCTGTGCTAAACGTAGTACCCGCGAGGGGGTCGAAACTAGATCCCCGGTATGATGCGGGAAACACTGTTAGGTGTGGGATAAAGTTGAGACAAGTTCCTAACATCAACAACTTGACATGGTGAGTTCCAAAACATGTTACTACTATATGATACATTAATGTTTTTGCAAGAAAGAATGTAGAGCCTTCATGTAAAAGTCGTTTGGATTCTTAAAGTGGTTGTGGGGCGGTGGGGTAGCCTAGTGGGAAAAGCGTTCGCTATTTTGGCCGGGATCGATTCCCAAATGCGTACAGTGTGTGAAGCCTTTTTCTGGTCTTCTCCGTCGTCATATTACTGGAACATTGTTAAAACCGACGAAAAAACAAACTTAGTGTTGGCAAGGCTGTAAACGTGGTGGTTTGATTCTGCATTGTAGTTCTTCAGTATAGCAACGGCGGCAGTAGAAGCAGCACCAATAGTTGCTCTGGTGGTAGTAGTTGTGATATTAGTAGCAGTAGTTGTTGTAGTAGTAGCAACAACAGAAGTAGTAGCAGCAGCATTGGTGGCTCTAGTGGTATAAGTTGTAGTATTAGTAGTGGTAGTTGTTGTTGCAGTAGTAGCAACAACAGAAGTAGTAGCAGTAGTAGCAATAGAAGTAGTAGCAGCAGCAATGGTAGCTCTAATGGTAGTAGTTGTAATATTAGTAGTGGTAGTTTTTGCAGTAGTAGCAACAACAGAAGTAGTAGCAGTAGTAGCAATAGATGTAGTAGCAGCAGCAATGGTGGCTCTAATGGTGGTAGTTGTAATATCAGTAGTGGTAGTTGTTGCAGTAGTAGCAGCAACAGAAGTAGTAGCAGTAATAGCAATAGAAGTAGTAGCAGCAGCAATGGTGGCTCTAAAGGTAGTAGTTGTAGTATTAGTAGTGGTAGTTGTTGAAGCAGTAACTCGGTGTTAGAAACTGGCGCTAGTCTATAGTCCTTACCAAACTGCCCAATAGTTAAGGTATCCAAAGGACTATCAGAAATTTGTCCTTTTCTAAGGGTTTTTCTGCATGTTATCATTATAAGGACTAGTTGACTAAGACTGTTAGTGTCTATCGCTGTAGTAGCAACAAAAGTAGTAACAGTAGTAGCAGCGGTGATGGCTGGAGAGTAGTAGTAGCAGACGTGTTGCCCAAGCGTTATAAATAGTAGCATCAGTATTTTAATAGTAGAAGTTACAGTTATATGAGTAGTAGTACATGCAGTAGTAGGAGTAACCTCTTGTTGTAATCATAGTAGAAACAAAAATAGTACTAGTAGCAGCAACTGGAGCAGTAGAAGTCGTACAACAGTAGAAGACGTAGTGGTTGTAGTACACGTTGTTATTAAGACACACACGTCGTTTTTTAAGCCGCCATCGTTGTGAGATAAGATATATTTTTGAGTATTTTTGTGAAAGAAAAACATATTCAAATGATGCAGTATTGTTTACACATTTTATTAACATAAATACTATTGATCAACATTGAACGGTGCCCTACGTTCATTGTCACACACATAAATACATTCAATGCAATAACGACAGTAGTTTATTAAACGAACTGACACTTTACACGAGACGCTCCCGGCAATAGAACCTGGCATTTTAACAGATCCACTTTGAGCAGAACATTAAGACAAACGAGACGCCTGTTAAAACTGCCTGATTAATACAGTCACTACCATTACTGGCTATTTGACATATCACTGTATCAACAACTCAACTCACAGCTCGCACTGACCTCGAGATGGTACAGGAACGCCTGGGAATCTGGGAAGATTCAAGTAAGGTCATAACAAAGGAATTGTTTGTTGCATAGATCCATCATCTCTAAATATTGGCCGTTTAGGGTTATGATTAAAAGATTTAGGAACGTTACACTTATCAGACCACATTCGTGGTCTAGTGGAGCGCCCGGCGCTCGGCTTATTAAAGGGGCTCAAACAAGGACTGATATGCTCCTCGATTGACTGGCACTAAAAAATACGGCATTAATCCGGACAAGCGGTCATACTCTCAAACACACACGTGCATGCACGTTGCTGGAAAAGTAGAAAAAATTTGAACGCGCCATTAAACCCCAATTCACTTCACCTTATACTGACATTGCCTGGTACCGATACTCTAGTTACATGCGCACGGGAACAGAAAAACATCTCTGCGAGGACTGGGAGAATATGAATGCAGTTTTGCTTCTGACATCCAAATATGCGCTAACAAGCAATTATTTTGTGTTGGACCTTAACTGGAATAAGACTAGCTATTTGCGACATGGCGCATCACATTATTGGAAATATACTCACCGTCAAAAGAAATATCAAATAATTGGGAATATACTCGCCGTCAAAAGAAACGCAAACCATAGAAACCAAGAGAAGTATGTACGTTAAGAAGATACCACTTAATGACACAACTAACATTCAGTCAAGTGTTACCCATCTTCCCGAGGCAAGGGAGTTAACTGACTATGAAAGTTCAGTTTCCACCCTTGCCGAACTAGGCTGGTATTATGGAGTTCGGTTCCGAACTGTCGGTTCCGGTTCGTAAACTGTCATGCAGATTTCGGTCGATTGCGGGATTTGCACAGCATGTGCACCGCCACCTCGTTGTCAACAGATATTTTCCAAATCTTGTCAAGTTTTTAATCAAAGTGCTCACGTGATCCCTTCGCGATGTAAGACTCATTTTATCACAATATTAATCTTGGTTATCGATCAGATCGTCTTGACTGCGCGCCTCCATTTTGTTTGAAACAAATGCAAGTTATACGAGAGGTTGAATTTGATTGGTCCATAGGAGAGGCGTAGAAAGGACTTAACTCGTAACAGCCACTGGTGGCGCTACGATCGAGCCCAGGAATTCCAGCCTAGTTCAGCAAGGGTGGAAACTGGACTTAAGTGAGTTAACTCCCTTGCCTCGGGAAGATGAGTGTTACCAGTGTCCTTATTTTTATCACGATATGCTGCACGTGATTTCCAAACTTTACACGCTAATCTTACACGAGACAAATGGTGCATCTCGAGTCATGGATCTATGACGTCATATATGATGCGTTCACGAGCGTCGGTTCACGCAACATAACAGCATCTTCGTTTGTGCATCTAACTAATCTAATATCGAGTAATTCGTCATATATTAACCAACATGTATTGTATTCGCGTTTCTTTTATTGGTGAGTAATATAAACCAGTTGATAATTTTATGTAAAGCTTGTGATCAATTATGATGGAAAGGAAAACATTGTCTTGGGACACGAAACAATTACCGACACGATGGGACGAGTAGTAGTTTGAACAGTGGAAATGATTTTATACAAATATACATTCCTATATATCATCCTATAACATTAACACAAAACCCTCCGATCTGGAATTCAATTTGTTTACAAGCTCCAATTAGCCGAGAGGATTAATCAACCACAAAGTTTATATCACCCACACGTGTGTGCAAGTACATGTATTTGTACAGGTGAGCTCCAATTAGTGATGCCAACAGTTATCTGATGTTATAACCATGCCATTCACCGTGGATATTTTCTTCAGCAAAATATCACAGCTGTAGTTTGTGTCGAGCCAAACATCCTTTACACAGTTTACTAGGCAATACTAACATGGCATAGTGTAACGAAACGACTGTTGTTGTGGTAACAACATGATGTAACACAATCAAACAGATGTCTTTAATCTCCAAATGTTGGCTGTGATACATGTATGAACAAAACTGCAGCATGCGCGATCGTGGTAAACAATGTTTATTGACACAGGAATCCGACAACAGCTTTGGGGAATTACGTGAGTTAGAGAAAGTGATAGTGTGAGTGAGAGTGAGAGTGAGATTGAGAGTGAGAGTGTGAGTGAGAGCGTGAGGGAGGGTGAGTGATAGTGTGGGTGTGAGGGTGAGTGAGAGTGTGAGTGAGAGTGTGGGTGTGAGGGTGAGTGAGAGTGTGAGTGATAGTGTGGGTGTGAGGGTGAGTGAGAGTGTGAGTGAGAGTGTGGGTGTGAGGGTGGGTGTGAGTGAGAGTGAGAGTGAGAGTGTGAGTGTTAGTGTGGGTGTGAGTGAGAGTGTGGGTGTGAGTGAGAGTGATAGTGTGAGTGTGAGTGATAGTGTGGGTGTGAGTGAGAGTGAGAGTGTGGGTGTGAGTGAGAGTGTGAGTGAGAGTGAGAGTGAGAGTGTGGGTGTGAGTGAGAGTGTGGGTGTGAGTTAGAGTGAGGGTGTGAGTGAGAGTGTGGTTGTGAGTGAGAGTGAGAGTGTGGGTGTGAGTGTGGGTGTGAGTGAGAGAGTGAGAGTGTGGGTGTGAGTGAGAGTGAGAGTGGGTGTGAGTGAGAGTGTGGGTGTGAGTGAGAGTGAGAGTGAGAGTGTGAGTGTGGGTGTGAGAGTGAGAGAATGTCAGTAGGAACATACACAAGACATATTGCACGTTAGAATATTAAACAGTGTATATTACAAAAGTTAATATTATATACAAACGATATGCTAAATATGTAAAGTAGTGTTAATCATAATGTGGACCATTTAACAGGAATCCATATTGCTACAGAAACATTCTTGTATAATTCAAATATAAAACGTTTGTTTCGTAACAACGCCAGGTCCTTGTCTTGTTTGAATACACAGTTACAACATTGCCTTCAAATGCAAACAACATTTCCTTAGGTCAACACTCTTCCAGCACTGATATATACTCCTTGTGATTAACACATGGTCATCACACAAGGGGAAACACATATACTACATATCCCCTCATAGGGACAGTCCTGCCATTCCACTCAAGCGAGAGATAGTCAATGAATTTGAAGCAATCAGTCGTGTAACTGCCGTTCGGATTGCCTCGTGTTACCCTTTTCGAGGATGCACGATAGGGAAACACATTCCGACTGTCACTTTTGCAACGCTCACTTTAAGCACTTTAAGCGACGCTCTAATTGGTCGGACGAAAGGTCTTTCTGACGTGACCTAAAATGGGATTTCCTCAGACCAATTTGTCGCGGTAGTATGCATCAACATCTGATTATAAGGAGACTGACTTCATCAGAGAGGTCCATAAAGATAACTTTAAGAGTGTGTTTATATATTGTATACTTTACTGGAAAGGTGCAGCATTATTGACTCAACATCAGGCAGCCATCACAGCTACAACCCTGAATCAATTGGAAAGATCCAGGGAAAGACTGACTATTGACGACTCACTGAAGAGAATTTTAACATGGCGACGGAGGCTCCATTTTGAATCTCGAATAGTGAAAACTCGTATTGGAGCATCTGGTGAACATTGACGTCAATTAAAATGGTAATAACTTTGGTGAAACGCAAATTCGTTTCGAGAACCCCTGATGTCATTAATTTGTTTGGGCTGGTTTCTGATTCTGTTGCATTTGACACTCAACTGATATACACAGCGTGTTACATTTGACACTCAACTGATATACACAGCGTGTTACATTTGACACTCTACTGATATACACAGCGTGTTACATTTGACACTCTACTGATATACACAGCGTGTTACATTTGACACTGTACTGATATGCACAGTGTGTTACATTTGACACTCTACTGATATACACAGTGTGTTACATTTGACACTCTACTGATATACACAGCGCGTTATATTTGACACTCTACTGATATACACAGCGTGTTACATTTGACACTCTACTGATATACACAGTGTGTTACATTTGACACTCTACTGATATACACAGCGTGTTACATTTGACACTCTACTGATATACACAGCGTGTTACATTTGACACTCTACTGATATACACAGCGTGTTACATTTGACACTCTACTGATATACACAGCGCACAACATGTGTAAAACCAGTGTGGCCATCCGGTGAATTGAGTCGATCGTTAAGCACAGTTTTAAACATGTTGGAACACCGTTAAAGACAATGATACCGCTGCAGCTGCTTAGAAAGTAGCCAGGCGTTTCCCACATTGGACGCAGTAGAACTGCATGGTAACGAGACGCTCACGCTGATATAGAGTGCCTTGTCGTCTACCCTGTCTAGTCCTGTTCAGCTGTTATAAGTTGCAAACCGGTGAAGACTCCCCAACACTGCAGCCTTCTGCGTTACCCAGATTGTCAAAAGGGCTGTAATCCTGGTAGCTAGCCCGGGTACTCTCCAAATGTCAGTCAACAGATTGGGAGGTACCAAACCTAGGGCACCG
Source organism: Haliotis rufescens (assembly GCF_023055435.1). Lineage (NCBI taxonomy): Eukaryota > Metazoa > Mollusca > Gastropoda > Lepetellida > Haliotidae > Haliotis > Haliotis rufescens. The sequence continues at coordinate 6,307,972 of NW_025963979.1, forward strand.
AGAACAATGGGGAGTCGGACAACTCATAATACGAATACTAACAATGGTGTTGTTGATTGGACAAAACAAGAAATTCAGGGCGTAAGGGCAACCTGACACGAAGAATCATGTCTGGCAATAAATCCAATCACCCTCTCAATTGCTTAGATTTACATGATGGCGTGGCTCGATATTACCGTCATAGTCATGCTTGTGGTTTTGAGGTCCGTCAATGGTGCGACACAGAATATGTAGAGGGCGTCATGGAAAATAGTCAATACAAATTTGGGGGGAATAGGCCCGTATACTGCCTCAGACCTATCCAAGCCAACAAACCTGATCTTGTCCCTTTTGATAAATCCAATGAAATAATTTATATTATTAAATTGTCTGTCCCCTTTGACACTTATGTGATTGACATAGTTCAGAAATGTCACTCTTGCATCCCAATTACCAAGTTGTCCGACTCCCCATTGTTCTCGAGATCGGTGCCTTAGGTTTGGTACCTTCCAATTTGTTGACTGACATTGGGAGGGTACCTAGATTTGCAGCCAGGATTACAGCTCTTCTGTCAATCTGGGTAATGCAGAAGGCGGCAGTGTTAGGGAGTCTTCCCATTCTCCGAGAAGTTCTGGGTGGGTTGGACTAAGCAGCTCTTCCCGGGAGAAGTCCCATTTGCTGTCTGGGCTGCGTGTAGAGGGGGCAAGGTCCCCGAGCTGATGATGAGCCTAACCAACCTGACTGTACCAAGATATAACCCAAACCCTTTTGCTGCATTAATTTATTTTAATCTGTAAATAATAATAATAATAATAATAATAATAATCCATGTAAGTATAAAACGTAGTGTGGTGACATGTATGTAGAGTTTGATACAAAGTTAGTTTAAATGTTTCAAATCAACACGTAGATGTACTGATTTCTACTAATATGCTAACGAAACATCAATATTGGATAACCAATAATCCATATATATTTCAAGATTAAAGTAACACTTCATAGAGATAATAGATAGTCATAATCAGTTATTATTAAAATGTGAATACAGCACTGAGTGTATTTGAAAGACATTATTACACAGTACAATTGGATCTCAAGCTGGACCAAGTCAGACAAACATGTATGAGTTTTTGAACGAACTGAATATGTCGGATTAGTAATATAAGAAGGGAATTACAACTTGATTAAGGACAATAGACTGTGTGTCTGTCATAAATAACACGTATTAACCAACAAATAGTCGTCGTATAAATAGCACTAATTATACTGGGCAATCATAATCAACATTGGTATTTGTCTGATGTCATGGTAATGACTAACAGAAATATGTTCATATGGCGAGGCAGGAGTCATCATTCTAAAGTTGCATTCAGTACTGCAGTAACTATTGGTACTGCCACATGTGTTTCGAGAGTGAATCAGGTCATGCCATCTATGTCTGGCTGATTGCAGTGTTGAACTGATGACACACACGTCCCATTCCTGTCATTAGCAGTTTCTGAACAAACATGAATGTCGATGATATTGGCGTTGCAAATTTTGTCGTCCTTGTACATTTTTCCAATGAAAACCGAATCTTTGGTCCACGTGATCAAATTATTTATCCATCTCTGAAACGTTTCTTTTTTGTGCCAACAAACTCATTTTTTCCAAGAAAACGTTCCTGTGGCGTTCGATTTGATTCCCTGTGAACTGAAACAACCTTTTTCATCTCGTCACAACATGCTTGTGATTCCCTCACATTGATATCCCTGAATCAATTGAACATGTGATGCATGTTCCCTAAAAGGCGGTCTTTCTTTTATCATGCACACAAACTCTCGCAAACAAACAAACGATAGGATGCTCAAGAATATTTCTTTGAATCCGAAGTTCGTTATTCACTTCAGTGTCACTTCTGGAGGATTAGAATTGGTTGGGCCCATTCGACTGTTCCCTAAATCGACTTCGTTACATCCGGAATAATGGGAAGTAACGCTATGCATATTTTGAACAAAGCGAACTTAACATGAGACGAAACTCTTTCATTGTCTTTAAAAGCGTGAAATGGAAGGCATTCGAAACCCCAGTTTGGGGACAACGGGCCTTGTCAATACACTAGGTCTGGATCACGTGATAGAATCGACACACTAGGTCTGGATCAAGTGATAGAATCGACACACTAGGTCTGGATCAAGTGATAGAATCGACACACTAGGTCTGGATCACGTGATAGAATCGACACACTAGGTCTGGATCACGTGATAGAATCTACACACTAGGTCTGGATCACGTGATAGAATCGACACACTAAGGGACTTTTGCATCAGTGTTTCTTACGTTTTTCTCCAGGGTCGTGCCATCTTCTGTTCAAAATAACCACATGTGATATAATATAACAAGAGAAGAAAACGACAACGTGGAAAACTGGTACATTGTAAAATGCTTCAAAACACTCTTTATAACTAGTTGAGAACCAGGAATATACTCTTACTACATCAGACAGGATACGACTATGGTGATATCCGTTAATTACATACTGCTTGGACAGCTTACACACAAAAGAAACGCACTATGTCCGTTTTTAACTCTTAAAATGAAATGGTTTCGCCAGTCGATTGGATCCACCTCATTACCCTCTATACAACTAAATGGGTTTGTGAAAATGCCATTAGTATATATGAGATAGAACAAATGTTATATACAACCAGTGGCGTTTTGTCTTGAACGTTTAGCAATCCATAAGAACAGCGTGCTAGGATTAGTCTTTCACTCAATGCGATCAGTATTTGTCCCGCAGCCTAATGCTTGGCAAAATATCAACCCATCTTTCGCGTATACTCTCTGAACTCCCTCGGGTATGTTTATAGTCCCTTCAAGTAAGTTTGCAACCTTTTCTATCGCAAATGGTAGTAACATGAACACTTCTTTGTTTAAGAGCATTAGGCTGCTGATTGGCTATTCAGCAACGCTATTCCTGGTGTCCTCTTAGAACAATTTTTCATATAATAGGTAAACTTGTGAATACAATATAAGCAACCATTGCCAGCATGTGTATAATTGTAATTGTTCATGCAGGATGTAATTTTAGAAATGATGAATCCGTAGACGACATGAACAAATTTCTAACGTCGTTCAAAATACAGTACGGTTATAACGAACTCAAAGGGACTACTAATTTTAGTTCGTTATAACCGTAGTTCGTTATAAGCATATTTACAGCTTAACTACCGCAAATAGTCGGGACCAAAAAGTAGGTTCGTTATATCCGTCAGTTTGTTATAAGCGTGTTCGTTATAACCGTAGTTTACTGTACTTCAGAAATACTCACGTTCTGTGAGGGGTCAAGTTCGGGGACCTCATATGCGAGAAATTTGATACATCTGTATATACTGACATGCTTTATAATGCCATGCGGCGTTTCGAGTGACATGCTGTGTTTCAAGGGCGGGTTATATCATTTAACAATATCGCAACTTCATGTCCGTTATTCAGTTATGGCCTGATGAGACTCATACGTGGTACGAGTTGAACGCGCTAGCCAATAAAGACTGTGTTCAATCTTACTCCACTTATCTAATTATTACTTTATATATATTTTTTTTAAATTTACTGAAATATTGGACATCAGGGATGTCTCCGTTACGAAGTCTCAGGAAATCCTAACAACCTGCGTGGGGCCATCAGAGGATGTAGAGGCCCTTCTTCTTCTCCCACACAGTATTGTTTTGAATGCGTTGTTAAAGTGATGATTCTGCCAGGCGTAGATGATGCAATTCATCCCGGAGTTAAGGAAACCTAATATCACGGTAAAAAATACGAGAGTCTTGGGAACATCCGCGAAGTATCCTACAAACACGAGCGTGAAATTGGGGAACCAACACGCTACAAATACACCGAAAACCAACAAAAACACTTTCACAGATTTCCAGTCGTTTGCACTGGAGACGACAGGATTCGAGGAGCCTGACAGTTGTGACGCTCGTCGAGCCAACGCTTCTCTTTGGTGGGCCAGTGCCTTCTTGACGATGTACCCATAGAAGAGCGCAGTGAGCAGCAAACAGAGGAAGAAGCCAGGGATAAGCCCGTACAGTCGAAAAACTCTTGTCAAGACCTCGAAAGAAGTACAGTCATTGTTCCAATGATATTCCCAAAGGGGTACCATTCCAACTAGAATGGACGCTACCCAAGTACCCGCTATAACAATTCCAGCCTTCCTGTGAGACGTTATGCTCCTGTAATGGAGGGGGTATTTGATGAACAGGAAACGATCAAAAGCAATGACGACCATGCAAGCAATTGACTCCGCCACGAACAGATGAAACAATGCATACCGACTGAGACACATGTACTTGTTTGCGTTCAGTTTTTCTTGAAGAGAGGGAAAGAAGGAAATAGCGTAATATGGGATGATGGCACCGGTTAAAAAGTCCGCCACGGCTAAAGAGACTACGTACATATTGGGTACTGTTCGCAATGCTGGTGTCCGTACTACGGCCATGATTGTCAACAAATTGCCACCTAAAATAAACACCAACACGGCGATGAAAAGAACTACCAACATAATCTGCTGAGTCATGGATATGTCGCTATCAATACGCGGCGGTTCTGTACCATTATTCGTCTCCGTCGTGTTTGGCACCATCACAAACGCTGCGGATTCCATTTCTGAAGAAACTGCTCTCACTTTGACGTATCCAAATCAATGTATAAATCAGAATAGCGTTGATACGACGTCCAAGGACAGTTCATCCAAATCAGTGTTCCCCATCAAAGGTGCTCAATGGGTATTAAATGATTTGGATAATACTAAGCTGTGTGTGGTATGAAAGACAGCTGTTGGCCCGCTGCGTCCGTACAAAAGAGGCACCTGAAACCATAGGAACAGGTATGAGGTATTGGTCGTCGATAATCCGCATCTGCTTGCGCAACATAGATTCTGCATGATACACTTTGATTCGGAAACCAGAGTGTCCTCTGCCACTTGCAATGTTAATGCAATGTAACAATACATGCCGTGATATTGGGTACGTGAATCAGCCTTTATTAAATGTTCTAAGTCCAAGTGCTATCTTATACAGATGTATTTGTATATGAGATCTTGAGTAGCATTTAGTAGATGGATGCTGATGACGTGGTAGTATGGGCGATCAGTGTCCTCATTAGTTACAATTCACAACGGTCACGGTGTTGGAATCTACATTGAAATGTCGCTACAATTGTCACGAATACCCTGATCATCCATTCTATCTTCATTACTTGTATATGAATCAATATTCATTTTCATTACCTATTATATTCTATAACTGATATCGTGAACATAATTAAGCCTTATTGTCATAGCTTTTGTAATCAAGGTTATATTTAATCAACGCTCAAAACTAATGTCACTAGCCGTAGAAATAAAATATATAAGCGAAATATAAGCGTTGTATTAAATCACACACATAAGGAACAACATTCTCTTGATAACAGTGATAAGGTCCAAATTTAAATCAAATGCCACAATTGATACCAGCTTCAATACAGACCTTGCTAATTCCAGTCGTCTCCGCTCAACACAACAGCCACACAGATTACCGCGAAGCACTCACTCACTCCACGAACTTTGCGGGTCAAGAACTTTTTTCAACAGGTGCTGTGCTTCGTCTGGCCTGCTAACAGATTAACCCTCTGTCACCATGTAAACGTTGCCCTGGCAATATTCCAGTTTATACGTACAACGTGTTCCTCGCGTACGTCTCTGAATGGACTATCCAAGAATGAACATTAACAATAGTGTGCCATCAAGACATTTGTTATCCGAGATTGTTGATACTTGGCTAAATATCTGCAAATATCATTAACAGCAAACTGTTTGTAGATAAATCGCTCCCGAGGATTTCCACACACATATATCCGACTTCTCTAAGAGGTTTACACACGTTGCTCTCTTGGCCTCCTCAATCCATAGAAGTATATATGTCACTGATATATCCGGATTAGCTGGTCACGTGGCCGTGATATCACATAATACGACTTTGGGGTTGGTGCAATTCCTACCACTCGGCAGCAATGCGCTGTCTGCTACTGAACTGACTCTGCCGAAGGTTGAGACGGGCTCAGAGCCGAGCTGTGTCTGATGGCTAATTTTAGATGGAATGGGATGCGGAAAACTGATGATCTCCTCTCCCCCCTGTGGTGTGTGGAGAAACTTTGCGTTCTTAGAATCTTGGTCGCATGCGCCTGTGGACCTTCACCCTGTGAACACGATCTGGGCATTTTTTTGGGTAATGTGTTTTGTATTGGGTTTTCTCGAGAAGTATATTTTGAGAAACATCGCTGCTGTATGTCGACCCTGTTTTTCTTCCCTTATCTGAATTTGAGTACGGCATCAGAGCCCCGTTGCCGGAGTTAGATGATGGCGATAAGACAATATACTGCTACGTCTTGTGGGATATTTTTGATAACTTTGTAACATACTAGCTGAGAAAAAGGAAGAAAGGTTCTGCAGTAATGCAACCTATACTCAATCCTCTTTTGCCACTGACCCCTATTAATAATGTCGGTATAATTTGGTACGTGTCGCTTCTGTTTCATATTTATTCACCATCATATGACCTAAATGAACATCTATTGTCACAGGCATGGTATGTATTGTAAATGATAGCCACATTACTCTTTTCATATCACAATAATTAATAAAAGCGACAAAACCTTTTCAATAATCATAAAAAATATATACTAAAAGCAGAGTCCATTGCACGAGTCCGACTATATCAAGAGCATGTGTATTAAATTTTGTGTATTCGAGTCATTAGCAAATAGACAAGCTAACGGGATCGGGTGGTCAGTCTCGCTGACTTGGTTGATGCATGTAATCGTATCCCCAATTGCGTAGATCGATGCTCATTCTGGACTCGAGTATTTACAGACCGCCGTCATACAGCTGGAATATCGTGCGGCGTCAAACAACAAACATAAGCAAATAGTGAAATTTGCGAAATGTGAGCGAATCCTGACCCCCCTCCCGATGTTCATCTGACCAAACAAGGGAACATATGGTATAAGAGGAAATACTTTACAACATAACTACACATGGAAATAAAGATCACAGTTATATAATTGAATATTGATAAAGTTTGTGTCTTTTGTTATCGTGTCGAGGAATTAATACGATGCGTGGTATGTGCGATGTATGGAGTGCAGGGAACAGGATAGTCAACGTCATAAACCGATAAGTCTGCTTCTCAATACCAGAAGGAAAATGTTTATTATTATTATGTGTGTCATGATTACTTTATTTCTGACTCATAACCAGTTGTAGAATAGTCTCAGTATTGAATAATCTCTTCACTCTTCTATTTGTACTTAGTACTAATATGTAGTAAAGGCTCTTTGAGAACCGATTCAAGAGTAGTGTCCATGTGACACCATCTGCCATGACGTCATACATTACGTCAATTACATGACTTTTTTTTGCTTAGGTATCATGTCAACAACGATGCTGTCTCAACAAATCTTTATCCACCGTATGGTCCGTATTGATGCTGTTATCTGTTTCAGCTCGAAGCATTCGGATAATAAAAGTACATATCATAATAAGAATAAAATTAATTCTAAAGGACATTTTGTCGCTTTGATCATTAGCTCAAGAATGTATTACAGGCGATAAACACATTACATTTGTCAAATGCCAACAGCTTGTTAATGATAATAGCTATCAGACATAAACGATTAGCACGTTTAAAATTGACAAAATGTCACTGCTTGCCATGGCTGTGAGATTAGTAATGTATGTACCGACAACACCTGTTGTGGGAAAACGTTTTCTGGTTGCGTGTTTATACGTTATCATTAATTACATATTTAAAAAAATGTATCTTGCGTAATAGAGTGTTCTGTGGAATAAAGTCACTGCGGTGTGCTAAAATCGTGATACAGTCAGAACTGTATGTGTTTGGCTTGGTTTGAAGGAAATCTGGTGATTTCTTTTGTTCATTTTTAATCCTAAAACTTCACGACTTTACGTAGATTAAAATCCAACAATATTCATTTACACGATATTTTGTTATCGATTTTTTATAAGGCTATATAGTTACAAGTACCCTTTAGATGAAGTGAGTTAATGTGTATAGAATCAATTGTGATGCTGTCAAACATCTTACTTTGTTTTCGAAGGGAGAGAAATTAGTTTAGAAACGCTGTCGTGAATCACAGCTTGGAAATCCTGTTCTTCACACATCCTGAATGTAATAAGTATCTTGCGTATAGGGTTGGATGGTTCAACCAAAACAAATAATGTTTTCGTTTTCGCGAAAATTATCTATTTGATACAAACATTTATTTTTGGACGGAGTTGTTATATATTCAAACATGCACGAAATTAACCTGGCTTCCAGACCCGCCATTTATTCCTTTCTTGCCCATTTTTGTCCCTTGGGCGTGCCAGGACCCGCTGATCATGGGTTCGAGTCCCAGATTCGTACTATGTCCCTTGGTCCATCCTGAACAGAACATATTGCATAAGATGCAATTCCAATGCTGTATTATTAATATAATAGCTATAAATGCCGCTTGATATATTACCACAGCAAGTGAGTGAGTGAGGTGGGTTTAACGCCGCTTTTAACAGTATTCCAGTTATATCGCGGCGTGTAGCTTAATGTTACCACAGCAAGACAAACGTACAAACTTCAAAACGAGTGAATGTAAAATATCTAAACGTCTTTGATTTTGATTTTTGAAATAATGACAAGATCCTGCCTGACCAGTAACGCGGTGTCTGTATACTAACAAGCAGCATCTGGTTCTCCTTTCTTTGATAACAGGAAATGCTTACGCAAGGATGACGGTGTGGGTAATCTTAAATGCGCAGATGGTTCCTGGGGAAATCCTCCCAATTTTTCATTCTAGATTTTTGACTTCCTAAATAATATACGCATTTCACTATTTAGGAAGTTCAACGAATTCCGATATACTTAATGTGTGGAAACTACGAATTACACAACAATAATAATAATCTTGATAATAATAACAAAAATAACAGCAACATCAAAACAACAACAACAACAACAACAATAATAATAATTATTATTATTATTATTATTATTATTATTTTCATTATTATTATTATCATTATCATTATTATTATCCAAGACATTGTCAGTGGATACCCAGCTTTGGCACAGAAACAACATCTCAAGTGAAATGATGGAGTGGCTCTATCCTATATTACCGTATTCGCCATACTTGTGGTTTTGACACAGAAGTCCATCCATGGTACGACCTAGAATATGTAGAGGGCGACATTGAAAATAATAAATACAAAATTATTTGGAATATGCCCCTATATACAGCCTCAGACGTATCCAAGCCAACAAACCTGATCTTGTCCTTTTTGATAAATCCAATGAAATAATTTATATTATTGAATTTTCTGACCCCTTTGACACTAATTGGATTGATAAAATTCAGAAATGTCACTCTTGCATCCCAAGTACCAAGTTGTCCGACTTCTCTTTGTTCTCGAGATCGGTGCCTTAGGTTTGGTCACGGATATATACAAGTTCGCGGTTTGGTACCTTCTGATCTGTTGACTGACATTGGGAGGGTACCTAGATTTGCAGCCAGGATTACAGCCCTTCTGACAATCTGGGTAATGCAGAAGGCTGCAGTGTTAGGGAGTCTTCACATTCTCAAAAAGGTTCTTGATGGGTTTGACAAGGCAGCGCATTCTGTGAGAAGTCCCATTCACTGTCTGGGCTGCGTGTAGAAGGGGCAAGGGTCCTGAGCTGATGATGAGCTTAACCAGCCTGACTGTGACAGGATCATCCAAACCCTCATTGGTGCATTTTCTATTTCATTCTGTAAATAGTAATAATAATACCAATCAATCAATCAATCAATCAATCATGTGCTTCAGTGTGCACGTGGGGCTGGACAGGAACACAAGCCACCACCATGAACACTTACCTGCATCAATTTATGAGGAATCACCCAAACCCTCTTTGCTGCATTTTTGTGTTTTTTCAATCCGGTCAACGGGGTATATAGTAGATACTGACATTATGATAATAATATGTTATAAATGGTATGATTTATATTAAATGTTATCTATGTGTGATATATTCGATATACTATAAGAATATATAGTATAAGGAAATACCCGAAGAACTACTTAAAAACAACATTCGAAACGTTTTCACGATAACGGACCTTGCCGGTCACCATGGCCATCACAGACATGACTGAAGCGAATCTGTTCTCTGACGTACTAAATGTCCTAGCTTCAACTACCTTTATATAGGGTCGGTTAGGACCATCGGATTCCGTTCGAAGGATATAATATCACCTTGTATCATGCTTCCCAAATCCCCGTCAACTGGGCGTGGATTGATGCTATTAAAGTAGATTTATAAGGCTCCGGCATTCGGAGCATTAAACACAGCCGGGGGGCCATTACTCTATAAACACATTCGTGTGTTTTAGTTTACAGTCATTAAAGGTAACCACAGCTTGGGGAATGTAAAGAAACGCGGAACTGGTGGAGTCGGCTAATGTTAGGTAGTAATATGAGAGGAAAAGCACAGAGTCTGAACGGGGAGCAAACACACGCTAGGAAGCTGTTTACATGGCAGTGAACGAGAACAGGATGCATTGTCTGAACGCTTATTGCAAGGTATTCATGATAACGATGTATAAACGGTTCCAGTTCCCATGATCGTCTTAATGAGGATTGAGGATTGGGTGAATACAATGTCTGACCCGAGGATGTGGGCTAGTGGATCATGCTTTCAACCATTGCTTATTTATATAGGCCGTAATATAGCAGGAATAATAATGAAAACGACGTAAACTTCTTCTAACAAGTAGTATACTTTCCTTACAAGAGAGTCATTATTAAGTGCAATGAAACTTGGATTTGTAATGTCAACTGTGAATCATTCCATGATTGTCCCGGCAGTCAGGGGGTTAATGATCGTAAAGGTATGCGTAGAACATCATAGGAAAGCAAATAGTTAGAACGAGTGAGAAAGTGAGTTGGGTTTAAAGCCGCTTTAAAAGAATTCCATTTAAACCACGGCGTGTCAACTTGATGTGGGAGGAAAGCCTGAAGTAATTAATGCAGGTCATAGACGTTCAACTCTTTGGTGAAACCCACGAGCACGGGAATGGTGCTGACAAACCTAGAAACATAATCGGGACGGACCGGTATTCGAACCCACAATTATAGGTTTCTGGCGTGACCAGGGACGCAAGTCTGCACAGCGAAATTGCGGCGCACGAGACGACGGGACATCTGTGTTCCCGGAAACATTTAGACCACATGGGGGCTAAGGGTATATCTCTAAAGTACAAATTAGAGATTATGGCATACGTGCGAAATCATAATACAATACACCACGTGTACAGAAGAGGGACAATGTATCATATACCCTGAAGTATGTTTCTCGCAAGATGTGACTAAAATGTAAATGAGGCGATGACAATGGTTTCTTTGCAGTAATTTGGTGACTAGAGAAGAGAAGTTTTCCACACGGAGCTCGTTGATGATGATCCATTAAGGTAGATAGATAGATGAGATGGATGGATGCTCACGCTATCGCTCACCGGTTTACATGTTACAGACTGTCACTATCAACACCATATCTACTCTGTGTCTCTTGTACAAATGAAAATCCGGGGTAGAATAGTCTTCAGCAACCCATGCTAGCCGTAAAGGGCGACTATGTTTGTCGTAAGAGGCGATTAACAGGATCGGGTGGTCAGGCTCGATGACTTGGTTGAAACATGTCATCGATCCCAATTGCATGGATCGATGCTCATGATATTAATCACTGGATTGTCTGGTCCAGACTTGAATATTTACAGACCGCCGTCATTTAGCTGGAATATTGCCCGGTGCGGCGTAAAACAACAAACCAACCAACTCATGTACAAATTGTCGTGGTGCTATAAATTCATAATTCATAATTCAAAACGCACCTAATAAAACTAGAGTAGAGTAAATAAACTAGTGGCAGCACACCCATCGCCAACAATGCGAGGAACGGCCTGCATCCAACAGAGCGATACATTAACGTGATATACGTCGATGCTGAGGTCTCTCCTCTCCCTCCTGCTAACCCATCATCCAAGTTACCTAACACCCGGACACTCCCTGTTTTACCCTCATCAGCTCTGCAGGTGACCTAGGTGTGTACGTTCTTTCTCAGTAGCCGTACATGTCGCTCGCATTGTGTCTCCCATCTGCATTAAAGGGTCGCTATCATTCACGTTCAACTGTTGCATTACCTCAGCGTACAGCATAGTCGGGAAGGCAGGTGTTCATGCTACAAGAGATTTAGTATTCCGCATATATTTTGTTTCAGCTGCCTGACTATTGACGTGTTGGACTGATGGGGCGATAGTCATGTACGTGTCAATTACCAAGACTACTGACGTGTCGGACTGATGGGGAGATAGTCATGTACGTGGCAATTATCAAGACTACCGACGTGCTGGACTGATGGGGAGATAGTCATGTACGTGGCAATTATCAAGACTACTGACGTGTTGGACTGATGGAGAGATAGTCATGTACGTGGCAATTATCAAGACTACCGACGTGCTGGACTGATGGGGAGATAGTCATGTACGTGGCAATTATCCAGACTACTGACGTGCTGGACTGATGGGGAGATAGTCATGTACGTGGCAATTATCAAGACTACCGACGTGCTGGACTGATGGGGAGATAGTCATGTACGTGGCAATTATCCAGACTACTGACGTGTTGGACTGATTGGGAGATAGTCATGTACGTGGCAATATATCAAGACTACTGACGTGTTGGACTGATGGGGAGATAGTCATGTACGTGGCAATTATCCAGACTACTGACGTGTTGGACTGATTGGGAGATAGTCATGAACGTGGCAATTATCAAGACTACTGACGTGTTGGACTGATGGGGAGATAGTCATGTACGTGGCAATTATCAAGACTACTGACGTGTTGGACTGATGGAGAGATAGTCATGTACGTGGCAATTATCAAGACTACTGACGTGTTGGACTGATGGAGAGATAGTCATGTACGTGGCAATTATCAAGACACCCGACGTGCTGGACTGATTGGGAGATAGTCATGTACGTGGCAATTATCAAGACTACTGACGTGCTGGACTGATGGGGAGATAGTCATGTACGTGGCAATTATCCAGACTACTGACGTGTTGGACTGATGGGGAGATAGTCATGAACGTGGCAATATATCAAGACTACTGACGTGTTGGACTGATGGGGAGATAGTCATGTACGTGGCAATTATCAAGACTACTGACGTGTTGGACTGATTGGGAGATAGTCATGAACGTGGCAATTATCAAGACTACTGACGTGTTGGACTGATGGGGAGATAGTCATGTACGTGGCAATTATCAAGACTACTGACGTGTTGGACTGATGGAGAGATAGTCATGTACGTGGCAATTATCAAGACTACCGACGTGCTGGACTGATGGGGAGATAGTCATGTACGTGGCAATTATCCAGACTACTGACGTGTTGGACTGATTGGGAGATAGTCATGAACGTGGCAATTATCAAGACTACTGACGTGTTGGACTGATTGGGAGATAGTCATGTACGTGGCAATTATCCAGACTACTGACGTGTTGGACTGATGGAGAGATAGTCATGTACGTGGCAATTATCAAGACTACTGACGTGTTGGACTGATGGAGAGATAGTCATGTACGTGGCAATTATCAAGACTACCGACGTGCTGGACTGATTGGGAGATAGTCATGTACGTGGCAATTATCAAGACTACCGACGTGCTGGACTGATGGGGAGATAGTCATGTACGTGGCAATTATCCAGACTACTGACGTGTTGGACTGATGGGGAGATAGTCATGAACGTGGCAATATATCAAGACTACTGACGTGTTGGACTGATGGGGAGATAGTCATGTACGTGGCAATTATCAAGACTACTGACGTGTTGGACTGATTGGGAGATAGTCATGAACGTGGCAATTATCAAGACTACTGACGTGTTGGACTGATGGGGAGATAGTCATGTACGTGGCAATTATCAAGACTACTGACGTGTTGGACTGATGGAGAGATAGTCATGTACGTGGCAATTATCCAGACTACTGACGTGTTGGACTGATTGGGAGATAGTCATGTACGTGGCAATTATCCAGACTACTGACGTGTTGGACTGATGGGGAGATAGGCATGTACGTGGCAATTAACAAGACTACTGACGTGTTGGACTGATGGAGAGATAGTCATGTACGTGGCGATTATCAAGACTACCGACGTGCTGGACTGATGGGGAGATAGTCATGTACGTGGCAATTATCCAGACTACTGACGTGTTGGACTGATGGGGAGATAGTCATGAACGTGGCAATATATCAAGACTACTGACGTGTTGGACTGATGGGGAGATAGTCATGTACGTGGCAATTATCAAGACTACTGACGTGTTGGACTGATTGGGAGATAGTCATGAACGTGGCAATTATCAAGACTACTGACGTGTTGGACTGATGGGGAGATAGTCATGTACGTGGCAATTATCAAGACTACTGACGTGTTGGACTGATGGAGAGATAGTCATGTACGTGGCAATTATCCAGACTACTGACGTGTTGGACTGATTGGGAGATAGTCATGTACGTGGCAATTATCCAGACTACTGACGTGTTGGACTGATGGGGAGATAGGCATGTACGTGGCAATTAACAAGACTACTGACGTGTTGGACTGATGGAGAGATAGTCATGTACGTGGCGATTATCAAGACTTTAATGTGTTTTCACTGTGAAGAAAAAATAAGAATGGGTTTTACTTGTTACTGAAATAAATTTGTATGATGATACCGGTGGCGGTTTATTATTAGTCATGCCATCTTCAATCAGTCACGTGATGAGGAAGAATGCATGTATGACGTATTTTGGAAAGACGTGGAGATAATGTTTATGTGCAGCTATAAATAAAATGTGAGCGAGTTTGGTTTTACCTTTATAGTTGGCAAAGTCCAGCAATATAACATTGGGGGACACCGGAAATGGGCTTCACACATTGTACACATCTTGTGAATCGAACCAAAACCTCCTGTGTGACGAGCGAACGCTTTAACAACTGGGCTACTCTATCGTCCTGTACATAAGTCAATGTGCTAGTGTATGGATTTTAAGATTCGTCTCATAACTCTTAAGAGTGGTTTGTACTTGTTTTATTGTATTAAAATCTGTTTTACAATGGTATAAACAAGAATATACAAAAGTAAGACACAAGTAAACTATTGTATGTCTTTCCACAGGATAGTTTAGACCTTTGAATATATATTTCATCAGACTTTGGACCTCATAGATTGTCCTGATGTCGGTTCCCACTCCTGCATCGAGGCTGGAAAAACTCATGACAATCATTGATTCCAGCTCAGGTCCACTAATCATTACCAAATTATGGTGTCAGGTTGTCGATATTCCACTTATAATTTAGTTTTGTTTAATTTATGCACATAACTTCACACGCCCACAAAGCCAGTAGCCAATCAACGGAGCGTAGGATCAAAACAAATTTCATAGGATCTGTCAATCAAGGCAAAAGGCGAGAAGTGCAACAGTCAAACTGTAACGAACCGAAACAAATATGTCCGGGGGAAGGCGGCTGTTTCAAATGATATGGTCAGTTACCGCCAGATTCAAGCATTAGTTCACTGAGAGCGGGAAGATAATTCGAAAAATCGGGTTAGAAATGAAACCCGCAGACATGAAATTTGTGGAACCCAGGCGAGCGGAAAAAAAACAGGCGAGCGAGCCTGCAAGTTTGCTGTGCGTTCCTTCTCGGTCATCGGTCTCAAAGGGCAGTTTGGTTAATGAATATGCATGAATGTCGCTATATGTCTTGTGCATGACGATACACGTGAGCAGAAATGGAATTCCCTCGACTGTGATATTGGGATTCCCCGACATTCCGTAGTAAAGAAAGTAGTCCGCTTACTAGGGCGTGGCTTTCTTCTTTATTGGGAAATGACTGCAATAACACGTGACCCATTACGTTAATCAGAATGCAGGAATTACAATTAACACAACGATATACAGTGTTTAATACGCAAGAGAGTGCTAATGTACTGCGGGAACTAGTGACACTGACAAATCTTGAAAGCTCTCAACATCCCTTGGATTATTCAATGACATTGCGTGTCGAGATGATAGATCAGTGAGAGGAGCTAATGCACACTCGATGACCTCGGGCAACCCTGTTGCTAGGCTGACGTCACATGGCATTGTTTCGCCGGTGGATCTGGTAGACTGGTTCCCGGATCCTCCGCTTGGTGTCTCTTACTCAGTTGATCTTGCAACATAATATCACTAATTACGTCATAGGGTATTGTGACGTGATTGTGAACTTTGTGGTGAAGGGCCCCGTTCCACAAAGCGATCGTAACGCAACGACATTCGTAACGATGGGCGATCTTTTTGTTCCAAATGGCAATAACTCTCCTTTTGAACAGTTATAATTGATAGGCCTGAGACCACAGTTACCAACCCATCCCTACGTTTTACCATGACCAGGAAGGAAAATAGGAGAATGTAGTTCCCTGTTTAAATGGGCTGTTTAGCCCGTACCAATTGTTTTTGGTGTGACTTGTGATAGCTTAAATGAAAGATTAGACATTGTAGTTTGTTGCAATGTTTTTGTTAGCCACAATCTGTGCAAGATATTGATTCCAGCTTCCCAAGACTTGACCCCAAGTTGAAGGCCGCTCTGTGTGTTTCGGCTCGAACCTTCCGGTGAGCACTGTTGACTCTCTCTCTCTCTCTCTCTCTCTCTCTCTCTCTCTCTCTCTCTCTCTCTCTCTGTCTCTCTCTCTCTCTCTCTCTCTCTGAAAATATTACTAAGAATACCGGACAGCCAGCATCAGTGGAGAGTGTGAGCAGCTGGAGAAGAGGCGAGCAACTCAATGTGATTTATGAATTTGTGGAATTTTAATAAATAAACGAACGCCTGTCACAAAAATGTAGTTGAACATAGAACACACAGAATCGCAGATCTTTCTATCGTACATTTAAGGGTGAACGTGAAGGAAGTCGGAAGTCACACAGTGAGCTCAGGTAAGTTTATTAATGATGATATGTTCATTCATTCGTGCAATAGATATGGCAATCATGAGTGCTGACTCTGTACGTGTTCGCAATAGAACATTTGGAAGAAATAAAAAAATGACTTACAAGTCTAGTACACAACAAAGTCATTAAGTGAATATCAAATAAATTGATTCACAATCTTATCCAAAATTTATTTCATGCAACAGGTTTAAAGCATTCAGAATTGTACATTCGTCAATCATTATTATAAAATACAGCATGTTTATATATGTGTGTCGCTACCTCTCTCATGCTAAATACATAAATGTATAAAACTGTTTTAATAAAATTTAAATTTACAATTAGTTTTACATTATGAGTAACATTATGGACCCCAGCATGTCGAGCCTAGAAACAATTGTATATATTATTCACCTTGGAATGTCTGTTTACTGTGTTCGCGGCGGGGTCCAGGCAATTCCCTAAGTGGACAATTCCAACTACTACTGCGTAAAATATTAATGCCGATTTGGAGAAAATTACCAAATGGCTGAAAGCAAGTAAAGTATAATCCAAAGAAAACAGAAACTATTCAATTTCATGTTACAGTCAGTCTAAATGCAATACCTAACCGTAAAATGAACAGAGTTTTTATCAATGACGTTTGGTTAAATGTTTCAGTCAGATTGTTAATAGCATCCTGATATTGACGATATAGTTAAAAAGGTAAGCCCTGTGGTTAATTGCCTTAAAAGTCTTAAAATACCTTTCTGGTCTCCCCTTTCGTGAACCATACTCACTCAGTTAAATACTTCCTTTCACATAAATCGTTAGAAGTTATGTACAAGCTTATTGCCCATATCTTTGCTCCCATATTTGGGATAATTGTACCAAAGAACAAGAACCAATCCGAGAAAGTTTACACTGCATTACGGACTATTTGTGGAGGGACAAGGGGTACAAGCCTTGAGGAACTTTATTGACAAACTAACATAGCCAAAAGAAAACACTATTATACAAGATGGAAAACATCTCTTCTGTTAGTGATTACATTTTAAGAAATCGGACCAATTTACAGGCTTCCAGTTGTAGAACAGAATGCTATGCCAAATAATTCTTTCCTGAAACCATTAATACTTGGAATAGTCATCTGATATAGTGGATTATTAAACTTGGACAATGTTACTAATATCCCGTTAAACCATGATACCAGATTTTGTCACATATCCTTTATCGCCTCGGACTCGGCTGTAGTTTTTTAAACTTCCATCGGCTTGAAAGACACGTCTCAGATAAAGCATCGTGCATGCTCTTGGGCAAAAGTATACTGCATTATGTTTTCACATGGCCTTACTACAATATTTTAAGAAACGAATCGTCTTTCTATTCTAAAGGTTAGAGTTTTAATTCAGTGCTTTATGGGAAACAACCTGTCCATATAGAAATTTTAAATTCAGTCCATATCTACGTTCTGATGGATTTGCACTGAAGTAATAACTTAAGAATTAATTCATATTTTAAGCTACGTATTAAGTATTAAATAGTTAAATAGCTTTCTTAATAATTGAACACGAGTCAATCAACCGCACTAATTTGTTGACCACTCGTTTTTGTTCTATTTTGATGTATATGTGTTATGTTTAATAATATGTAACTATGTATATGTATAAACCAACACATATCAATTATATTACTTGATAAATATATTTTTGTTTCTGGAGCAGTTTTTACCAATCCCAATTCATTTACGGAATAAAAATATGTTAAAAGCATGAAAAATTTCCCGTTCTTAGTAGGACATCTCACGTGTTTAACTGGGCTGATAGATATGCTGTAAATGGTTGTAAAAATTGGAATGGTAGGGTAAGAAAAAAGTTTACTAATATGGATTTAGGATATTTATTAAACGCTACAGGTTTTATTGATAAATTTTCTGTTTGTACACAGGTGGAACAATGGTGTAAAAATGAATATGTTACCGGTTGGAGTGATATGTTAAGAAAGGAAAAGGGGCGAAATGGGCTTAATAAATTGAGAATGTATCGATGCTACAAACAAGTATATGGGACAGAATACTATGTTTCAAATAAGATGCCCAGAAACTATAGATCGGCACTAGCCAAGTTTAGATGTGGAGTGGCTCCTATTCGAGTGGAAACCGGTCGATATGAAGGTGTACCTGTCAATAATAGAAAATGTTTTCACTGTAATGACAGCGTAGAAGACGAGGTCCATGTTTTGTTTCACTGCGCATTATATGATGATATCAGGGCAACTCTTTTTAATGAATGTATTGCTAAATCCTAATGTTTTAGATATACTTAATATCGACAAACTTTGTTTTATTTTCAGTGACTCCAGTGTGTGTTTTATACTTGCCAAGTCTGCTTTTTAATTCTTAATCGTAGAAAACATCTTTTATATGGATAATTTTTTACTATATCATTTATGTATTAATTCTTTGATAATTCGTCTCTCATAATTCTATTGAATGGTTCTGTACATGTTATCTATGTCAAGTTGTATAAAGCTGTTTTATGTATGTACAGGAGTGAGACGTTAATAAACTATTGTCTGTCTGTCTGTCTCACAAAATCCCACTTTTTTGTTGTTGTAAGAATTAATAAAGAGGACGTTTGGTGGGGGACTTTAGGGATAAGAGAAATGAATACAGACTGCCATGCTGTATGAGTGTAGATCTTAACAATCACCGTGTGTGACCATGTAGACAGGATATCATTCGGGTTTCTGATTTTGACAATGACTCCATGAGCATACTGAGTATTGTTGCTTGGGGATATCAAATGTAACAGTTTGTTATCAGAGGAGATTGATAGTTAACTTTTAGTACCAGGTAGATATGATAGCTATAGGATTTATGATCCTTTCTTTCTCTTTGTCAAAAGATAGTGGGTATATGTGTAGGTAATTCTCTCACGCTGATGGCAGAAAGTCACTGGACCAGTTCATGTATTCTACGTCAAAGAAGATCAGAACCCGTGTATAATTACAACACCCTCAGAATACCAATAACAACGAAATGTAGAAATTAACAAACATGACCAACATTATTATTTCATGTTAATCTTTGTGCCAGGCATGTAACTGTAGCTAAATAAACATATGTATACTTTTTCAGTCACTGTGAAGTCACTGTCATCCCTAAACAAAAGTTTCACTTTTATCCTCAAAAGCGCAATATTATTCATGTAATAACCTTTTAAGTCAACTTTTGATTTAATACGAATTACGTAACATTCATGTTACTTTGATTTTATAAAGTTGTTACAGACTCATGGACTGACTAGGTTCATTAAGTGTCATAAAATTGCCGGGACATAATGTGGTGGCAATACATTCTCTAATTAACACCTGTCACAAAGGGACAGGCCATTTTGGTTTGTGCTCTGTGTTACGCAATTAGTGTATTCACGAAATAACATTCAACGAACTGTGTACTTAGTCTTGTGATGTTGGTGTCTTTTTGCATTAATGAACATGTAAGTAGATACAACGCCCCATCCATAAAAAAAAATCGACAGAGTAATCACTTAACTCCAAACCGGACACACCAACCTAAATTTTTTTTTAAAAACACACTACAGGTAACTGGCCACACTTGCAAACAACTAGAAACCCCAGAACACGCACTCATCCACTGCACACACTACCTAACACATCGAACCGCATTACAAACCACCCTCAATCTGAACAAGGCTCTCACTCTAGAAGCAATACTAAACCCACAAAATAAACCATAAAAACTTCAAGGCCTTAGGCGTATTCTTAATCAAAACGGAACTAATAAAACGCATCTAAAAACACTATAATCTACCAAATCAAAATCACATAAACAATCAATCAAACATCCGGTGTCGTGCCGGGTTAGCGAAAATCCAATTTTCCCTAGTATCAGTAAAGCGAAAACCCAAGTTGGGGTAGTTGTCCTACGAAAGCGAAAAATGAGTAATTGCTATTAAAACACCGGATTACCGTAGTTTAGATTAGCGCCCGTGCTGTTACAAACAGAGGAGAGGAGAGGAGAGGAGATTTACTAGAGAGTCGTTTCGTAAAAAAATAATACAGTTGGATGTTTAAACACAGGAAAAGAGATGATCAGTATCTTAATTGAACAAACAATTAGTTTCTTGGTTGATATACGTAGCAACTATACTACACTTCAGCATCTAATAAATTACTACTGTAATTATGTTTACGCATTTCTGTGTTTTTCTTGTAATTTGAGAGTCCCGGTACAGCAATATCCCGTGTTTACTGTAGCGTGACCAGTCTTACTGTAGCTTCACGAAAGCGAAGAGATTTTAGAGTTCATTATGGCTAGGTTTCGCTCTCCCGGCCCAGAACCAAACATCCACCATACCAAGCTCCCTTAGTTCTGAGCACCAACGAAGTTTATCAAATTTCTCATTGCTAGAACATATGCATGAACAACAAGTACTATAATCGGAAATATATTACATGTTATATAGGTACCCGGATGCTCAAAATCACAATACAATGCTAAAATCCAATATTTGTGTTCCAGCGAGTGAATACCAAATAGACAAGGACCAAACCAGTTCTACAGACACAGACTCTCTCAAAGGCAGCAAGGTGCATTATACAGTTATATAAAAATTGGTCTTTATCTGATCCGCTCGTGACTTGATAAAAATGTCTGATAACTATAACATACATAAAGGTGTCTCGTCTGTTATTTCAAAAGACATGATTTTATTCTACCAAAACATAATGTGTCCTGTGATGCGTCTCATTCGTTGCAGGCTATTTAATGCAGGGACGTCCCGTTATGTATCATTCAATCTTTAAAAGGGGCGATCAATAAAATACGAAACGAGCCATAATACCATGTTTTATGAACCTAGCAAAACCAAACAGTTGATGCCAAATTGTTCACTCGTTACCTAGAAATGGTACGGCACGGGGTATCCTATTTACGAAATGAGCGATACTGTTGTTCTCTCATCTATTTTTAATCATACACAATATATCTCATTTAATATCTTGAAGCTGCCAATGAAAGCATGAACTCAATTACTGTGCAAATATAAGAGTTCATTTTGTGTGTGTGTGTGTGTGTGTGTGTGTGTGTGTGTGTGTGTGTGTGTGTGCGCGCTTTCGATTATGCTCGTCTATTATTCTTGCCAATTTATATCATGGATAATTTAATGATTTTAAGTGCCTCATAGATCCTTCATTGGTCGGCTGATGTTTTAAATACCATACGTATGTATACGTGTAATGTTTTTTATTGTCTTTAAACACCAGGTGGCACTGTAATAAAATAATTTTCTTCTTCAGTATAAGTATGAAGTTATCATTTTTTAACTTCAAAAACTACGATGTGCCCACTGTTACCGTCATTATGTTGACGGCCTGATTGTTAACAACCATAAGTTGCGATATGTTATATGATTGCTTTGTATAACATCGGGTCATGCATGCTGTTCACTTTCATTGGTACTGGATTCTTCTTTGCGCAATAACCAGAGTATCTCACTGATTGATTATTTGTTTTAAATTGAAGCAAGTTTTGTGCCTTGTGGAATTGTAGATGAAGAAACACACAAAAAACAATTCGCATTTACATAAGTAAAGAAAATATCAATTAAATCTGAATACGTCAATGTGTCAATTTCTTGTCCTAAAAAGTACAGGTATTAGTATTCATATTCCACTTGTTATTTAGTTGTATTTGTAACATTTTTTTTATTTTCTTGCATCGGTTGTACAATACATTTACAGTCGTAGTCTGCTGACTTTGCAAACGATATTAGGGTAAGCCCCCAGAAATTGTTTTAAACATTGCATATTTAGCAATTTCGTGCCGTTTGGACAATATTCATACCAACAAATGTAATAAGTTAGTGGCAAAAGTAAATAAGTAAAATAAACAAAGATGGCGGATGCAGTAAAATTTCAAAGTTAAATCATTACTTTTAAAAAATTGGGAATAGCTTCAGCGCAACCGGCTACCCGCCAGGTCTGGGAGCAATACTGCTACAAACGTGCAATGTCTGACTCTTTTCCCATGTTGAAGCATATTGAGAAAAGCTTACCTTGTACTTCCTTACCTTTTGTAAAACATAAGACATTAATTGCAACATATATCCCCGTGTTATGAGTTTTCGGATGCTGAATAAACATTCATGGTGTTTTCATATGAACAACTGTAAAACATCTCATTGACTTATAAAAGACAACATTATCATAAAAACAAGCCATCATCGGAGTATTTCTGTGTGATGCCACACCCCTCGTTATAGTACAAGTATTCGTGATAGAAAATGTAATGATGTCCGTCAACTTAAGATCAGACAATAATAGTATTGTGTTATGAATAATAATAAAGGCATGTTTGATGCTGAAGGCTCGGATCGAAAACAGGACAATCCGCGACGGTTGTCCGGAAACACGATATTTTTCGGAGTATTTTCTTTTAAATCTTCGATTATATTTTACGCGGAAGATGATTTTTTCCAAGGACTACTGTTTTAAAAAACGCGATTTTCCGCGGATATTTCATAACAATGTATACCGTTCAATTAAACCGTACAAACCAAATTCAACACTTTTAAGTAATAATGATTAGCTTTCATCCTCTGTGCAATCCACTCTGTTGGCTAATCTACTATGCGCACGAGAGCATGTTACAAATCACATCGCGGCATCCCGTACAAACCAATCCAAGCTCAGGACAAATCGATTTCAACACTTTCAAGTGATTATAATAAAGAAGTCACCGCCAATGCAATCATCTCCGACTGCTAATCCGCTCTGTATATTTGACAATAAAGTCTACCCACATACCAAGCACCGCGCCAGGAAAAGTACCAGACGCCTCAATCGCTTACCCGTCAATATCATTGCAAGGAGAGTAAGGACTCCCGCTAACAGTGAGGAGTACTAATTAAACATCCCAATAATGTTACACGCCACTATATCAGTTTTATTTGTAACTTGCTAATAATATTGATCGGCATTTTGCACATACAAAACAATTATAGAACAATACCCAGCAGTTACCCCCCTTTATCAACATTTACAAAGAAACACAGTGCTCAACTTAAAATACTTCATTTTGCACATATACAATAATTATACACGAAAACAATTTTGGATACATCATATATACAAAATTGTATATTTTTGTATATGTCATAAATACAAACTTGTATATTTTGTATATCTCATCATTCCAAACTTGTATATGCTTTGGATATACCATCTTTCCAAAGCATATACAAGCTTGTATATGTGGATTTTTTTTGGAGTGATAATCACTGAATAAGCTGTTACGAAAACGCTGATTTTCTTCCCCCGTGCCCTCAACATGTGTTACAGCACGCGACGTCACAGGGATCCTTCATTCCTAGAAGGAAATCACCTGTAACAGATGCGACGTTTTTCATCCACGCGTCACACAAGTCGTGTAACAGGCATGCCCCTCCCCGCCCCTCATTTGAAGCATACTAAACATTAACGCATCCGAAATATGTACAGCTGATCATGTACACTAACGGTAAACATACCACAACTCTAGGCTAGCTCATTTAGTGATATATTTTCAACACAATTACAAAGACAGTCCAAACAAAAACATTGACAGACATGGATGTCATTCGTCAAAGAAATGTTCTCCGCCTTGGACGAGGGGATTTATTTCTTTTGTACAATTGTATTACACTTGAAATCTTGACACATAGATCTTACCAACAGTATTAATCAAATCGGGACAGCTCTACAAATGACAGTTTTTTTATAAGATTAAAAGTGAATTTAATTCGAAAATCCCTCGTAGATCGTCACAAAAACATACTTGCGCAGAATCTGTTGCAATTCAGAACGCTATAATTCATAAACTACCAGTTTAAAGGTGAATTTTGGAAAATGTACGGATGCAGTATTTTCCTGCAGAAAATTGACAACGACGATGGTGATGAATATCATGAACTATTTGAATCCAACACATTTTTCTCGATTTTGTTATGAAAATTACAACAAATAGCATCCTCTTTATAATATAAGTTAAGTATCAGTATTGCGTAAATTGTCAATAATAATGTTTAATAATAATCATTAACTTATACAATTCTTTTTACGTTTGTATATGTATGAAGGTAAATGTTTTACGCCAGTACTTTGTTTAAGCTTTGTGACAGATGTACATTGTATACCCTAAACTTAACAGGGTGGGCATGTTATTTACACTGAATTGATGAGGGCTTGGTACGCCACAATCACTGGCCCTGTAGGCAATGAGAGAAGGCCCTTGTCCAGGCGTTCATCGGCCAGTCGTCAAACATTCGCTATGTTTAGAGTTTAGAGTTACCTCCCCTAGTCGATCCACAGTCCAATAGTCGTGGGTTCGAATTCCCGATTTGCCCTAATCGTGTCCCTCGGTTGTAAATGTGTAAGAGTTGCATCGT
The DNA here is from genome assembly GCF_023055435.1 of Haliotis rufescens. NCBI lineage: Eukaryota > Metazoa > Mollusca > Gastropoda > Lepetellida > Haliotidae > Haliotis > Haliotis rufescens. Next base: position 6,333,456 of record NW_025963979.1, read on the forward strand.
TTCGTGCTTCCCTCTGACATCAAGCTGACAAATCGCGAATGTCGTTCAAAATGACGCTAAACCAAACTCACTCACTCACTCAAGTAGTCTGTATGCCCTGAATGAGAACTAATTTAATAATTCCACCTGTTCTTGCAACAGGTTTTCAGATCTGTGTCCGGGCTGCAGTGATCAATGACTTGGAAATCAAGAATAGACATATTGACAAGTGTTGATATCAAAATACACTTGGGTGAGATTCTATTTATCATCCAACATTATTGTTCCACCTTTTTTCAGTTTGTAGACAGTAATAAGCAGTATCTTAAGTGTAAAAAGTACTGCTAACCGCTTCAGTAACTGAGCCATTAGTTATGTCATTTGATTGCCATGGTATCAATGACGTCACAATGGTGTGCAAAGCACTTCGATGCAATTCCATTGAAGCCATATTCACAATGTAGATATCACTTGATCTCACCCAAGCGATATCTCCTGTGGGAGCCAGTTTTGGATGATGAATGCTATTCATCGATTTGGCATGTGCTTGTTTACATATTCCAGGCCTAATACATGTTAGATTGATATATTATGTCGATGGTGACATATTGCCATAAACTTGAGTCTGTATATCACGTCTAACATCTAAGACAGCTTTGATCTATGATCAAGTTAATGTCAGACATCGATATGGATTGGCTATTGGGAGCTCGCCTTGAAACAAGAGAGGAGAGAGCTGTGAGGTCCTAACATTTATTCAAGCCAGCGTGCCAGTGACCGAAAACCTTAAATACCCCCACAGCTTTACTGAATAACATTAACACTTTCTTGGATATTGTGGGTTTGACACAATTGTGTCTGCCCACTGACAATAAAGTTTACAACGATAAAGTTTGTGGTAAGCAAATAGTGTCAGTATGGCCTAATGAGAGATGACATTAAGTACTATTTGGCCCGTGGTTAAACATATATCTGCTGCCAAGGGAATAGATTTTAACTCTTGACCATGGTATTCACGACCAGAGAATGGGAACAAAGTTGATTTTAATCATAGTTTAGAAGATCGTTAACATGCGCCTGCAGGGGAGGGAATAATTATCGAGGCTAACCCAGAGAAGAAAGGACGTGTCGACATGGATGCATCATGCTTTATCTACGATTATGTAATTTAAGGTTCACATAAATGCATTTGCCGTGGGAATGTCGCTCTGTTCGACTGTGTCGTAATAAATGAGCAATGTCATGCCTACCCAATTGCAAATATAAGGATTTACTTCGTTGAGGATAAATTGTGAAAAAAATTAAAAGAGTATCAAGAAATATATGCACCATAATATATCGGGCAATCATCGGTATACTAATACTTGACAAAGTGCCTGAAAAGCATATTTCCACATCGCACCCAGAATTTTCAGGAGATGCAAGTTTCTTTATGTTACTGATTGTACTACTGTCTCATAACGTAATTTTCACGTGGAAACCGCTTGGCGTAATCGCTTACTAGTATCTCGACATATCTAAAGAAGTAGGCATCTGGTTACCCATTTTGATCAGTAACGTTATTTTCAATTACACCCCAATGCTATCCATCACTAACAAAAAGCTGACTTACTTCCAATTACACGTCATGTCAGAACCTTTCATCCAGCCAATCAGAGCGTCGCTTACCAGTTGAGCCTAAGTGTGTTTTCCAATCATGAAACCTCGAAAAGACTAATACTAATTCTTGTTAGTCATTTCAATGGTTGGTCAAAATTCGCAAAAGGTCGTTCCGACGTGACCCGCAATAGGATTCCGCGGTAGCGTGAACTAAGAGTGAATGAGTATAGTTTTACGCCGCTTTTATCACTATTCCAGCAATGTCATGGCGGGGTGCAGCGTGAACTAAGATCTGATTTCAATAAGAATGAGAAGATCCGGGTTTTAATTGGTCTTCAGGGTCCCATGATTGTCGTGAGAGGCGGGAAGTCAGACTCGATGACTTGCGTTGATCGATGTTCATGATGTCAATTACTGTATTGTCTGACTCAATTATTTACTGACCGCCGTTATATAGCTTCAATATTGCTGAGTGCGGCGTTAAACACAAAACAAACAAACAAAGGACAATACACGTTACAATAGATTCTTTTAGCCGGAATTCGTTAAATCAGAAAATTTTACTGAGAACGTTCCGTACGGATTAAGGAGGTTTCATTAAGACTGTGTTCAGTATAAAATAGTCGGAATCGTGCAATGAACTCTGCTTTTAGAAGACATTTCTTATGATTATGAAACAGTTTTGTTGTCTTTATTCCGAACAGGAGCTATACTTGAATTATCCTACAAAAGGGTGTGACCATGTAGACGGCAGTTAATTCTGATGACTTTGGAATTTAAAACTAAAATAATGATTTGCACCTGAACTACATGTAGCTTAGGCTTAGATTATCAGTAAAACAGCTGATGATGCACAACAATTCCGAGCAGTGTTTTTTTAAGGAAATGATTACTAGGTAACTCAACACTAATTCTATTTACGTTATCCGTCATAGCGGCTACCACACACAACCTAAGTGTTTCCAGATGCACCCCCAGGTATTGGAACAGAAAGATAATTTGATAGAGAAATGTTTGTAAAACTTGCATTTACACACCGGGTGTTTTCCGATTACACATGGTGGCCCTCTGTGAATGCCATTTAGTTTTTAAGTTGTTTTGCAATAACATTAACATTTGCAATTCTTCGTAAATGTCATGCCAGGTATTCCACCCAAACTGCCTTTTAGACCAAAAGGTTTGTTATAATTATTTCATTTCTATATCATTCCACCGGGTAACTGATCACTGCTCGAGGGACAGTCGAAAGAGAGATGCTTATTTCACAACCAGCTCACACATCCACGTACTATCCCGCCAACAGCTTGGTTACATTCACCCGATACGTGATGGTCACAATTTATACACTTGAAAAAATGGAATTGGACAAAAAAATTAAAAACGTTATAAAAAAAATTACTAGGGTGAAAACAATGCGAACTCTGAGGTAAAAAACATCGTATCAAGTACATCAATATCGAATAACCATTTTTGTTTCACTTTTAGCCACCAACAAACATGGGGGTGTACTTACTTTGCTGGCAGTTTATGTGTACTACAGACAGCTATTGATACAGTTGACCATAGGAATCGGTGTACTACAGACAAGATACAGTTGACTGTGGGAGTCGGTGTACTACAGACAAGATACAGTTGACTGTGGGAGTCGGTGTACTACAGACAGCTATTGAGTCAGTTGACTGTGGGAGTCGGTGTACTACAGACAGCTATTGACACAGATGACTGTGGGAGTCGGTGTACTACAGACAGCTATTGATACAGTTGGCCATAGGAGTCGGTGTACTACAGACAGGATACAGTTGACTGTGGGAGTTGGTGTACTACAGACAGGATACAGTTGACTGTGGGAGTCGGTGTACTACAGACAGCTATTGAGTCAGTTGACCATAGGAGTCGGTGTACTACAGACAGCTTTTGATACAGTTGACTGTGGGAGTCGGTGTACTACAGACAGCTATTGAGTCAGTTGACTGTGGGAGTCGGTGTACTACAGACAGCTATTGATACAGTTGGCCATAGGAGTCGGTGTACTACAGACAGGATACAGTTGACTGTGGGAGTCGGTGTACTACAGACAGGATACAGTTGACTGTGGGAGTCGGTGTACTACAAACAGCTATTGAGTCAGTTGACCATAGGAGTCGGTGTACTACAGACAGCTATTGATACAGTTGACTGTGGGAGTCGGTGTACTACAGACAGCTATTGCGTTAGTTGACCATAGGAGTCGGTGTACTACAGACAGCTATTGATACAGTTGGCCATAGGAGTCGGTGTACTACAGACAAGATACAGTTGACTGTAGAAGTCGGTGTACTGCAGACAGCTATTGATACAGTTGACCATAGGAGTCGGTGTATTACAGACAAGATACAGTTGACTGTAGAAGTCGGTGTACTACAGACAGCTATTGATACAGTTGACCATAGGAGTCGGTGTATTACAGACAAGATACAGTTGACCATAGCAGTCGGTGTACTACAGACAGCTATTGATACAGTTGACTGTGGGAGTCGGTGTACTACAGACAGCTATTGAGTCAGTTGACCATAAGAGTCGGTGTACTACAGACAGCTATTGATACAGTTGGCCATAGGAGTCGGTGTACTACAGACAAGATACAGTTGACTGTAGAAGTCGGTGTACTACAGACAGCTATTGATACAGTTGACCATAGGAGTCGGTGTATTACAGACAAGATACAGTTGACCATAGGAGTCGGTGTACTACAGACAGCTATTGATACAGTTGACCATAGGAGACGGTGTGCTACAGACAGCTATTGATACAGTTGACCATAGGAGTCGGTGTACTATAGACAACTATTGATACAGTTGGCCATAGGAGTCGGTGTACTACAGACAAGATACAGTTGACTGTAGGAGTCGGTGTACTACAGACAGCTATTGAGTCAGTTGACCATAGGAGTCGGTGTACTACAGACAGGATACAGTTGACCATAGGAGTCGGTGTACTACAGACAGCTATTGAGTCAGTTGGCCACAGGAGTCGGTGTACTACAGACAGCTATTGATACAGTTGACTGTGGGAGTCGGTGTACTACAGACAGCTATTGCGTTAGTTGACCATAGGAGTCGGTGTACTACAGACAGCTATTGATACAGTTGGCCATAGGAGTCGGTGTACTACAGACAAGATAAAGTTGACTGTAGAAGTCGGTGTACTGCAGACAGCTATTGATACAGTTGACCATAGGAGTCGGTGTATTACAGACAAGATACAGTTGACTGTAGAAGTCGGTGTACTACAGACAGCTATTGATACAGTTGACCATAGGAGTCGGTGTATTACAGACAAGATACAGTTGACCATAGCAGTCGGTGTACTACAGACAGCTATTGATACAGTTGACTGTGGGAGTCGGTGTACTACAGACAGCTATTGAGTCAGTTGACCATAAGAGTCGGTGTACTACAGACAGCTATTGATACAGTTGGCCATAGGAGTCGGTGTACTACAGACAAGATACAGTTGACTGTAGAAGTCGGTGTACTACAGACAGCTATTGATACAGTTGACCATAGGAGTCGGTGTATTACAGACAAGATACAGTTGACCATAGGAGTCGGTGTACTACAGACAGCTATTGATACAGTTGACCATAGGAGACGGTGTGCTACAGACAGCTATTGATACAGTTGACCATAGGAGTCGGTGTACTATAGACAACTATTGATACAGTTGGCCATAGGAGTCGGTGTACTACAGACAAGATACAGTTGACTGTAGGAGTCGGTGTACTACAGACAGCTATTGAGTCAGTTGACCATAGGAGTCGGTGTACTACAGACAGGATACAGTTGACCATAGGAGTCGGTGTACTACAGACAGCTATTGAGTCAGTTGGCCACAGGAGTCGGTGTACTACAGACAGCTATTGATACAGTTGACCATAGGAGTCGGTGTACTACAGACTGGTATTGAGTCAGTTGACCATAGGAGTCGGTGTACTACAGACAGCTATTGATACAGTTAACTGTAGGAGTCAGTGTACTACAGACAGGATACAGTTGACTGTGGGAGTCTGTGTACTACAGACAGCTATTGATACAGTTGGCCATAGGAGTCGGTGTACTACAGACAAGATACAGTTGACTGTGGGAGTCTGTGTACTACAGACAGCTATTGATACAGTTGACCATAGGAGTCGGTGTACTACAGACAGGATACAGTTGACTGTGGGAGTCGGTGTACTACAGACAGCTATTGATACAGTTGACCATAGGAGTCGGTGTACTACAGACAGCTATTGAGTCAGTTGACCATAGGAGACGGTGTACTACAGACAGCTATTGATACAGTTAACTGTAGGAGTCAGTGTACTACAGACAAGATACAGTTGACTGTGGAGGTCGATGTTCTACAGACAGCTATTGAATCAGTTGACCATAGGAGTCGATGTACTACAGGCAGGATACAGTTGACTGTGGGAGTCGGTGTACTACAGACAGCTATTGAGTCAGTTGACCATAGGAGTCGGTGTACTACAGACAGCTATTGATACAGTTGACCATAGGAGTCGGTGTACTACAGACAGCTATTGAGTCAGTTGACCATAGGAGTCGGTGTACTACAGACAGCTATTGATACAGTTGACCATAGGAGTCGGTGTACTACAGACAGCTATTGGTACAGTTGGCCATAGGAGTCGGTGTACTACAGACAAGATACAGTTGACTGTAGAAGTCGGTGTACTACAGACAGCTATTGATACAGTTGACCATAGGAGTCGGTGTATTACAGACAAGATACAGTTGACCATAGGAGTCGGTGTACTACAGACAGCTATGGATACAGTTGACCATAGGAGACGGTGTGCTACAGACAGCTATTGAATCAGTTGACCATACGAGTCGGTGTACTACAGACAGGATACAGTTGACTGTGGGAGTCGGTGTACTACAGACAGCTATTGATTCAGTTGACCATAGGAGTCGGTGTACTACAGACAAGATACAGTTGACCATAGGAGTCGGTGTACTACAGACAGGATACAGTTGACTGTGGGAGTCGGTGTACTACAGACAGCTATTGAGTCAGTTGACCATAGGAGTCGGTGTACTACAGACAGCTATTGATACAGTTGACCATAGGAGTCGGTGTACTACAGACAGCTATTGATACAGTTGACCATAGGAGTCGGTGTACTACAGACAGCTATTGATACAGTTGACCATAGGAGTCGGTGTACTACAGACAGCTATTGGTACAGTTGGCCATAGGAGTCGGTGTACTACAGACAGCTATTGATACAGTTGAACATGGGAGTCGGTATACTACAGATAGCTATTGATACAGTTAACTGTAGGAGTCAGTGTACTACAGACAAGATACAGTTGACTGTGGGAGTCGATGTTCTACAGACAGCTATTGAATCAGTTGACCATAGGAGTCGGTGTACTACAGACAGGATACAGTTGACTGTGGGAGTCGGTGTACTACAGACAGCTATTGATACAGTTGACCATAGGAGTCGGTGTACTACAGACAAGATACAGTTTACCATAGGATTCGGTGTACTACAGACAGGATACAGTTGACTGTGGGAGTCGGTGTACTACATACAGCTATTGAGTCAGTTGACCATAGGAGTCGGTGTACTGCAGACAGCTATTGATACAGTTGACCATAGGAGTCGGTGTACTACAGATAGCTATTGATACAGTTAACTGTAGGAGTCAGTGTACTACAGACAAGATACAGTTGACTGTGGGAGTCGATGTTCTACAGACAGCTATTGAATCAGTTGACCATAGGAGTCGGTGTACTACAGACAGGATACAGTTGACTGTGGGAGTCGGTGTACTACCGACAGCTATTGATACAGTTGACCATAGGAGTCGGTGTACTACAGACAAGATACAGTTGACCATAGGAGTCGGTGTACTACAGACAGGATACAGTTGACTGTGGGAGTCGGTGTACTACCGACAGCTGTTGATACAGTTGACCATAGGAGTCGGTGTACTACAGACAGCTATTGATACAGTTGACCATAGGAGTCGGTGTACTACAGACTGTTATTGATACAGTTGACTGTGGGAGTCGGTGTACTACAGACAGCTATTGAGTCAGTTGACCACAGGAGACGGTGTACTACAGACAGCTATTGATACAGTTGGCCATAGGAGTCGGTGTACTACCGACAGCTATTGATACAGTTGACCATGGGAGTTGGTATACTACAGATAGCTATTGATACAGTTAACTGTAGGAGTCAGTGTACTACAGACAAGATACAGTTGACTGTGGGAGTCGATGTTCTACAGACAGCTATTGAATCAGTTGACCATAGGATTCGGTGTACTACAGACAGGATACAGTTGACTGTGGGAGTCGGTGTACTACCGACAGCTATTGATACAGTTGACCATAGGAGTCGGTGTACTACAGACAAGATACAGTTGGCCATAGGAGTCGGTGTACTACAGACAGCTATTGATACAGTTGAACATGGGAGTCGGTATACTACAGATAGCTATTGATACAGTTAACTGTAGGATTCAGTGTACTACAGACAAGATACAGTTGACTGTGGGAGTCGATGTTCTACAGACAGCTATTGAATCAGTTGACCATAGGAGTCGGTGTACTACAGACAGGATACAGTTGACTGTGGGAGTCGGTGTACTACAGACAGCTATTGATACAGTTGACCATAGGAATCGGTGTACTACAGACAAGATACAGTTGACCATAGGAGTCGGTGTACTACAGACAGGATACAGTTGACTGTGGGAGTCGGTGTACTACATACAGCTATTGAGTCAGTTGACCATAGGAGTCGGTGTACTACAGACAGCTATTGATACAGTTGACCATAGGAGTCGGTGTACTACAGACAGCTATTGCGTTAGTTGACCATAGGAGTCGGTGTACTACAGACAGCTATTGATACAGTTGACCATAGGAGTCGGTGTACTGCAGACAGCTATTGATACAGTTGACCATAGGAGTCGGTGTACTACAGATAGCTATTGATACAGTTAACTGTAGGAGTCAGTGTACTACAGACAAGATACAGTTGACTGTGGGAGTCGATGTTCTACAGACAGCTATTGAATCAGTTGACCATAGGATTCGGTGTACTACAGACAGGATACAGTTGACTGTGGGAGTCGGTGTACTACCGACAGCTATTGATACAGTTGACCATAGGAGTCGGTGTACTACAGACAAGATACAGTTGGCCATAGGAGTCGGTGTACTACAGACAGCTATTGATACAGTTGAACATGGGAGTCGGTATACTACAGATAGCTATTGATACAGTTAACTGTAGGATTCAGTGTACTACAGACAAGATACAGTTGACTGTGGGAGTCGATGTTCTACAGACAGCTATTGAATCAGTTGACCATAGGAGTCGGTGTACTACAGACAGGATACAGTTGACTGTGGGAGTCGGTGTACTACAGACAGCTATTGATACAGTTGACCATAGGAATCGGTGTACTACAGACAAGATACAGTTGACCATAGGAGTCGGTGTACTACAGACAGGATACAGTTGACTGTGGGAGTCGGTGTACTACATACAGCTATTGAGTCAGTTGACCATAGGAGTCGGTGTACTACAGACAGCTATTGATACAGTTGACCATAGGAGTCGGTGTACTACAGACAGCTATTGAGTCAGTTGACCATAGGAGTCGGTGTACTACAGACAGCTATTGATACAGTTGACCATAGGAGTCGGTGTACTACAGATAGCTATTGATACAGTTAACTGTAGGAGTCAGTGTACTACAGACAAGATACAGTTGACTGTGGGAGTCGATGTTCTACAGACAGCTATTGAATCAGTTGACCATAGGATTCGGTGTACTACAGACAGGATACAGTTGACTGTGGGAGTCGGTGTACTACCGACAGCTATTGATACAGTTGACCATAGGAGTCGGTGTACTACAGACAAGATACAGTTGACCATAGGAGTCGGTGTACTACAGACAGGATACAGTTGACTGTGAGGGTCGGTGTACTACAGACAGCTATTGAGTCAGTTGACCATAGGAGTCGGTGTACTACAGACAGCTATTGATACAGTTGACCATAGGAGTCGGTGTACTACAGACAGCTATTGAGTCAGTTGACCATAGGAGTCGGTGTACTACAGACAGCTATTGATACAGTTGACCATAGGAGTCGGTGTACTACAGACAGCTATTGAGTCAGTTGACCATAGGAGTCGGTGTACTACAGACAGCTATTGATACAGTTGACCATAGGAGTCGGTGTACTACAGACAGCTATTGGTACAGTTGGCCATAGGAGTCGGTGTACTACAGACAGCTATTGATACAGTTGAACATGGGAGTCGGTATACTACAGATAGCTATTGATACAGTTAACTGTAGGAGTCAGTGTACTACAGACAAGATACAGTTGACTGTGGGAGTCGATGTTCTACAGACAGCTATTGAATCAGTTGACCATAGGAGTCGGTGTACTACAGACAGGATACAGTTGACTGTGGGAGTCGGTGTACTACAGACAGCTATTGATACAGTTGACCATAGGAGTCGGTGTACTACAGACAAGATACAGTTTACCATAGGATTCGGTGTACTACAGACAGGATACAGTTGACTGTGGGAGTCGGTGTACTACATACAGCTATTGAGTCAGTTGACCATAGGAGTCGGTGTACTGCAGACAGCTATTGATACAGTTGACCATAGGAGTCGGTGTACTACAGATAGCTATTGATACAGTTAACTGTAGGAGTCAGTGTACTACAGACAAGATACAGTTGACTGTGGGAGTCGATGTTCTACAGACAGCTATTGAATCAGTTGACCATAGGAGTCGGTGTACTACAGACAGGATACAGTTGACTGTGGGAGTCGGTGTACTACCGACAGCTATTGATACAGTTGACCATAGGAGTCGGTGTACTACAGACAAGATACAGTTGACCATAGGAGTCGGTGTACTACAGACAGGATACAGTTGACTGTGGGAGTCGGTGTACTACCGACAGCTGTTGATACAGTTGACCATAGGAGTCGGTGTACTACAGACAGCTATTGATACAGTTGACCATAGGAGTCGGTGTACTACAGACTGTTATTGATACAGTTGACTGTGGGAGTCGGTGTACTACAGACAGCTATTGAGTCAGTTGACCACAGGAGACGGTGTACTACAGACAGCTATTGATACAGTTGGCCATAGGAGTCGGTGTACTACCGACAGCTATTGATACAGTTGACCATGGGAGTTGGTATACTACAGATAGCTATTGATACAGTTAACTGTAGGAGTCAGTGTACTACAGACAAGATACAGTTGACTGTGGGAGTCGATGTTCTACAGACAGCTATTGAATCAGTTGACCATAGGATTCGGTGTACTACAGACAGGATACAGTTGACTGTGGGAGTCGGTGTACTACCGACAGCTATTGATACAGTTGACCATAGGAGTCGGTGTACTACAGACAAGATACAGTTGGCCATAGGAGTCGGTGTACTACAGACAGCTATTGATACAGTTGAGCATGGGAGTCGGTATACTACAGATAGCTATTGATACAGTTAACTGTAGGATTCAGTGTACTACAGACAAGATACAGTTGACTGTGGGAGTCGATGTTCTACAGACAGCTATTGAATCAGTTGACCATAGGAGTCGGTGTACTACAGACAAGATACAGTTGACTGTAGAAGTCGGTGTACTACAGACAGCTATTGATACAGTTGACCATAGGAGTCGGTGTATTACAGACAAGATACAGTTGACCATAGGAGTCGGTGTACTACAGACAGCTATTGATACAGTTGACCATAGGAGACGGTGTGCTACAGACAGCTATTGATACAGTTGACCATAGGAGTCGGTGTACTATAGACAACTATTGATACAGTTGGCCATAGGAGTCGGTGTACTACAGACAAGATACAGTTGACTGTAGGAGTCGGTGTACTACAGACAGCTATTGAGTCAGTTGACCATAGGAGTCGGTGTACTACAGACAGGATACAGTTGACCATAGGAGTCGGTGTACTACAGACAGCTATTGAGTCAGTTGGCCACAGGAGTCGGTGTACTACAGACAGCTATTGATACAGTTGACCATAGGAGTCGGTGTACTACAGACTGTTATTGATACAGTTGACTGTGGGAGTCTGTGTACTACAGACAGCTATTGATACAGTTGACCATAGGAGTCGGTGTACTACAGACAGGATACAGTTGACTGTGGGAGTCGGTGTACTACAGACAGCTATTGATACAGTTGACCATAGGAGTCGGTGTACTACAGACAGCTATTGAGTCAGTTGACCATAGGAGACGGTGTACTACAGACAGCTATTGATACAGTTAACTGTAGGAGTCAGTGTACTACAGACAAGATACAGTTGACTGTGGAGGTCGATGTTCTACAGACAGCTATTGAATCAGTTGACCATAGGAGTCGATGTACTACAGGCAGGATACAGTTGACTGTGGGAGTCGGTGTACTACAGACAGCTATTGAGTCAGTTGACCATAGGAGTCGGTGTACTACAGACAGCTATTGATACAGTTGACCATAGGAGTCGGTGTGCTACAGACAGCTATTGAGTCAGTTGACCATAGGAGTCGGTGTACTACAGACAGCTATTGATACAGTTGACCATAGGAGTCGGTGTACTACAGACAGCTATTGGTACAGTTGGCCATAGGAGTCGGTGTACTACAGACAAGATACAGTTGACTGTAGAAGTCGGTGTACTACAGACAGCTATTGATACAGTTGACCATAGGAGTCGGTGTATTACAGACAAGATACAGTTGACCATAGGAGTCGGTGTACTACAGACAGCTATGGATACAGTTGACCATAGGAGACGGTGTGCTACAGACAGCTATTGAATCAGTTGACCATACGAGTCGGTGTACTACAGACAGGATACAGTTGACTGTGGGAGTCGGTGTACTACATACAGCTATTGATTCAGTTGACCATAGGAGTCGGTGTACTACAGACAAGATACAGTTGACCATAGGAGTCGGTGTACTACAGACAGGATACAGTTGACTGTGGGAGTCGGTGTACTACAGACAGCTATTGAGTCAGTTGACCATAGGAGTCGGTGTACTACAGACAGCTATTGATACAGTTGACCATAGGAGTCGGTGTACTACAGACAGCTATTGATACAGTTGACCATAGCAGTCGGTGTACTACAGACAGCTATTGATACAGTTGACCATAGGAGTCGGTGTACTACAGACAGCTATTGGTACAGTTGGCCATAGGAGTCGGTGTACTACAGACAGCTATTGATACAGTTGAACATGGGAGTCGGTATACTACAGATAGCTATTGATACAGTTAACTGTAGGAGTCAGTGTACTACAGACAAGATACAGTTGACTGTGGGAGTCGATGTTCTACAGACAGCTATTGAATCAGTTGACCATAGGAGTCGGTGTACTACAGACAGGATACAGTTGACTGTGGGAGTCGGTGTACTACAGACAGCTATTGATACAGTTGACCATAGGAGTCGGTGTACTACAGACAAGATACAGTTTACCATAGGATTCGGTGTACTACAGACAGGATACAGTTGACTGTGGGAGTCGGTGTACTACATACAGCTATTGAGTCAGTTGACCATAGGAGTCGGTGTACTGCAGACAGCTATTGATACAGTTGACCATAGGAGTCGGTGTACTACAGATAGCTATTGATACAGTTAACTGTAGGAGTCAGTGTACTACAGACAAGATACAGTTGACTGTGGGAGTCGATGTTCTACAGACAGCTATTGAATCAGTTGACCATAGGAGTCGGTGTACTACAGACAGGATACAGTTGACTGTGGGAGTCGGTGTACTACCGACAGCTATTGATACAGTTGACCATAGGAGTCGGTGTACTACAGACAGGATACAGTTGACTGTGGGAGTCGGTGTACTACCGACAGCTGTTGATACAGTTGACCATAGGAGTCGGTGTACTACAGACAGCTATTGATACAGTTGACCATAGGAGTCGGTGTACTACAGACTGTTATTGATACAGTTGACTGTGGGAGTCGGTGTACTACAGACAGCTATTGAGTCAGTTGACCACAGGAGACGGTGTACTACAGACAGCTATTGATACAGTTGGCCATAGGAGTCGGTGTACTACCGACAGCTATTGATACAGTTGACCATGGGAGTTGGTATACTACAGATAGCTATTGATACAGTTAACTGTAGGAGTCAGTGTACTACAGACAAGATACAGTTGACTGTGGGAGTCGATGTTCTACAGACAGCTATTGAATCAGTTGACCATAGGATTCGGTGTACTACAGACAGGATACAGTTGACTGTGGGAGTCGGTGTACTACCGACAGCTATTGATACAGTTGACCATAGGAGTCGGTGTACTACAGACAAGATACAGTTGGCCATAGGAGTCGGTGTACTACAGACAGCTATTGATACAGTTGAACATGGGAGTCGGTATACTACAGATAGCTATTGATACAGTTAACTGTAGGATTCAGTGTACTACAGACAAGATACAGTTGACTGTGGGAGTCGATGTTCTACAGACAGCTATTGAATCAGTTGACCATAGGAGTCGGTGTACTACAGACAGGATACAGTTGACTGTGGGAGTCGGTGTACTACCGACAGCTATTGATACAGTTGACCATAGGAATCGGTGTCTTACAGACAAGATACAGTTGACCATAGGAGTCGGTGTACTACAGACAGGATACAGTTGACTGTGGGAGTCGGTGTACTACATACAGCTATTGAATCAGTTGACCATAGGAGTCGGTGTACTACAGACAGCTATTGATACAGTTGACCATAGGAGTCGGTGTACTACAGACAGCTATTGAGTCAGTTGACCATAGGAGTCGGTGTACTACAGACAGCTATTGATACAGTTGACCATAGGAGTCGGTGTACTGCAGACAGCTATTGATACAGTTGACCATAGGAGTCGGTGTACTACAGATAGCTATTGATACAGTTAACTGTAGGAGTCAGTGTACTACAGACAAGATACAGTTGACTGTGGGAGTCGATGTTCTACAGACAGCTATTGAATCAGTTGACCATAGGATTCGGTGTACTACAGACAGGATACAGTTGACTGTGGGAGTCGGTGTACTACCGACAGCTATTGATACAGTTGACCATAGGAGTCGGTGTACTACAGACAAGATACAGTTGGCCATAGGAGTCGGTGTACTACAGACAGCTATTGATACAGTTGAACATGGGAGTCGGTATACTACAGATAGCTATTGATACAGTTAACTGTAGGAGTCAGTGTACTACAGACAAGATACAGTTGACTGTGGGAGTCGATGTTCTACAGACAGCTATTGAATCAGTTGACCATAGGAGTCGGTGTACTACAGACAGGATACAGTTGACTGTGGGAGTCGGTGTACTACAGACAGCTATTGATACAGTTGACCATAGGAATCGGTGTACTACAGACAAGATACAGTTGACCATAGGAGTCGGTGTACTACAGACAGGATACAGTTGACTGTGGGAGTCGGTGTACTACATACAGCTATTGAGTCAGTTGACCATAGGAGTCGGTGTACTACAGACAGCTATTGATACAGTTGACCATAGGAGTCGGTGTACTACAGACAGCTATTGAGTCAGTTGACCACAGGAGTCGGTGTACTACAGACAGCTATTGATACAGTTGACCATAGGAGTCGGTGTACTACAGATAGCTATTGATACAGTTAACTGTAGGAGTCAGTGTACTACAGACAAGATACAGTTGACTGTGGGAGTCGATGTTCTACAGACAGCTATTGAATCAGTTGACCATAGGATTCGGTGTACTACAGACAGGATACAGTTGACTGTGGGAGTCGGTGTACTACCGACAGCTATTGATACAGTTGACCATAGGAGTCGGTGTACTACAGACAAGATACAGTTGACCATAGGAGTCGGTGTACTACAGACAGGATACAGTTGACTGTGAGGGTCGGTGTACTACAGACAGCTATTGAGTCAGTTGACCATAGGAGTCGGTGTACTACAGACAGCTATTGATACAGTTGACCATAGGAGTCGGTGTACTACAGACAGCTATTGAGTCAGTTGACCATAGGAGTCGGTGTACTACAGACAGCTATTGATACAGTTGACCATAGGAGTCGGTGTACTACAGACAGCTATTGAGTCAGTTGACCATAGGAGTCGGTGTACTACAGACAGCTATTGATACAGTTGACCATAGGAGTCGGTGTACTACAGACAGCTATTGGTACAGTTGGCCATAGGAGTCGGTGTACTACAGACAGCTATTGATACAGTTGAACATGGGAGTCGGTATACTACAGATAGCTATTGATACAGTTAACTGTAGGAGTCAGTGTACTACAGACAAGATACAGTTGACTGTGGGAGTCGATGTTCTACAGACAGCTATTGAATCAGTTGACCATAGGAGTCGGTGTACTACAGACAGGATACAGTTGACTGTGGGAGTCGGTGTACTACAGACAGCTATTGATACAGTTGACCATAGGAGTCGGTGTACTACAGACAAGATACAGTTTACCATAGGATTCGGTGTACTACAGACAGGATACAGTTGACTGTGGGAGTCGGTGTACTACATACAGCTATTGAGTCAGTTGACCATAGGAGTCGGTGTACTGCAGACAGCTATTGATACAGTTGACCATAGGAGTCGGTGTACTACAGATAGCTATTGATACAGTTAACTGTAGGAGTCAGTGTACTACAGACAAGATACAGTTGACTGTGGGAGTCGATGTTCTACAGACAGCTATTGAATCAGTTGACCATAGGAGTCGGTGTACTACAGACAGGATACAGTTGACTGTGGGAGTCGGTGTACTACCGACAGCTATTGATACAGTTGACCATAGGAGTCGGTGTACTACAGACAAGATACAGTTGACCATAGGAGTCGGTGTACTACAGACAGGATACAGTTGACTGTGGGAGTCGGTGTACTACATACAGCTATTGAGTCAGTTGACCATAGGAGTCGGTGTACTACAGACAGCTATTGATACAGTTGACCATAGGAGTCGGTGTACTACAGACAGCTATTGAGTCAGTTGACCATGGGAGTCGGTGTACTACAGATAGCTATTGATACAGTTAACTGTAGGAGTCAGTGTACTACAGACAAGATACAGTTGACTGTGGGAGTCGATGTTCTACAGACAGCTATTGAATCAGTTGACCATAGGAGTCGGTGTACTACAGGCAGGATACAGTTGACTGTGGGAGTCGGTGTACTACAGACAGCTATTGATACAGTTGACCATAGGAGTCGGTGTACTACAGACAAGATACAGTTGACCATACGAGTCGGTGTACTACAGACAGGATAGAGTTGACTGTGGGAGTCGGTGTACTACAGACAGCTATTGAGTCAGTTGACCATAGGAGTCGGTGTACTACAGACAGCTATTGATACAGTTGACCATAGGAGTCGGTGTACTACAGACAGCTATTGGTACAGTTGGCCATAGGAGTCGGTGTACTACAGACAGCTATTGAGTCAGTTGACCATAGGAGTCGGTGTACTACAGACAGCTATTGATACAGTTGACCATAGGATTCGGTGTACTACAGACAGCTATTGAGTCAGTTGACCACAGGAGTCGGTGTACTACAGACAGCTATTGATACAGTTGACCATAGGAGTCGGTGTACTACAGACAGCTATTGATACAGTTGACCATAGGAGTCGGTGTACTACAGACAGCTATTGATATAGTTGACAATAGGAGTCACGGCGACGGCCATTTTAACCCGATGCACGTGCGTTCCGTGCAAATTGAAATGCACATGCGTTCCCCCATTTCTTGCCCAATAAAAATCCACCCAGATCGGATAACTTTCATTCGTTATTGAATTGCTACCACATGCCAAGCTTGACAAGAAATCAGCGACACCAAGCCCTTGGACGATTGCAAGCTCTACAAACCGCCCGGCAAGTAGCCAAAGCATTTCGAGTTCACGTAAGGACCATATACAGGCTCCAGCAACGGTACCAGACAACCAACACTGCAGATGACCGACCACGTTGTGGAAGACCAAGGGTCACCACCCGACGTCAGGATCGTCAGATTGTGCGACTGCATCTTCAAGGTCGCTTGAAGACTGCACGACAGACCATGGGGACACATAAGTGACACATTAGTGCGGTCACCGTGCGTCGACGATTGACGATCAGACACCTCCACTGTCACAGGCCACACCGAGGATCCATTCAGACATCACGTTATCGCCGGAATCGCCTTCAGTGGGCAACAATGCACGAGCATTGGCGCCACCAGCAGTGGAGAAGAGTCCTCTTCTCAGACGAGAGCCGTGACTGCATCTCAAAAGCAGATAAAAGAGAGAGAGTCTGGCGACGCCGTGGGGAACGTTATTCGGATGCTTGTGTTGTTGTGAGAGACTCGTGGGGTGGCTCGAGCATCATGCTGTGGGGTGGAATTGGTCCTGCACAGAGGGTCGGCCCTGTGGTCTTCCAGAACATCGGTCCTGGGAGAGGCAATGGTGTCAAAGCAGCTCGGTACATTGATCAAGTCTTGAGACCACACGCCATACCTCATTTGGCACGTCGATGCAACCACGAGTGTCAGCATGATAACGCCCGTACCCATACTGCGAGAGCAAGAAGAGACTTCCTCCAGCAGAATGGCATCATAACCATGCAGTGGCCTTCTCTCAGTCCCGATTTAAATCCCATTGAGCACCTGTGGGACTAGATTCAAAGACGGTTGAATGACGTCCAACCAAGGCCGACAACTGCAGCTGAACTGAGTCAGACGTTCCTCAAAATGTGGGCTCAAGTGCCTATGGCCTTTATCAACCGCCTCACCCATTCCATGTATCGACGTTGCACGGCAGTCATCAATGCACATGGCGGACACACGAGATACTGACTTGTGATGCCATTTTCTCAGAGACTAGTGTTGTGTTTCACTTTCAGAACATTTGACACATTAATTTCAAACTTGATGATCAGTTTCATCTTTTTTTATATGTCTCAAAGTATGTTTACAGTGTTTGGACAAATAAGGTTTCTCATATATCTATCCATGGTGACGTTTCTTTGGCGGTTCAGTATATATTCTTTTCGAAAATGTTTTTCTACATTTGTTTATCGTCTCTGTTTCTGTTCTATCACAAAATGAACGGTCATACATACCTCCTTTACGTTAATAACACTTCACCCCAACCACAGGCTGCCGTCATGCAGAGGTCATTTGTTGCGGGGGGAGTGGCGCAAGTTCTATCCCCATCACACACATATGCTTGTTCAGGGCTGGTTAGGCCGCGGACAGTAACGTGATGAACATTTAGGTGACTTCACAAAACATACGTTGATCCCTAAAAACATTTCTTTAAAATAATTGTATTCATTTTGTTTTTTTGTTTTTTTAAACATTCCTCATTTGCTATTTTCAGGAAACTAAATTTGATTTAGTGAGGTCTAGACTTGCCTAGGGTTTTGGTAATATCAATCACTGGATTGTCTGTAACTATACGATAGCATGCATCAACCAAGTCCCGTTAGTCGCCTCTCACGACAAGCATGGGTTGCTGAAGACCTATTCTAACCCGGATCTTCACGGGTCTATTCTATATTGATATTTTCTCGCTTACACTCATATCAATCATCAATCATGTCATTTCCAATACATATAGGCCACAGGCCTTTGTGAACATAATTGAGTACAGACAGGTTTTAAACATTCAGTTTCGCATTTCTTACTTCATTTGCATAATATAGATATTTTGCTAGATTTGTAATAATATATGTATCTGGTGATGAAAGAAGCATATTAAATTTATGAACGTTAGGATGACAATAGAACTTTGCTTTGAGATATAGTTGCCGTAAGTTGACATATCTTGGACAAATAAGCAGGAATTTGTACTCGGTTTCAACACAGTCTAATTTACAAAGTTTGCATTTTCTTAAATTTCTTGGAATTTTATAATGAGTCCATTCTCAATTTCCAAAGCATGACAATTCAGTCTGAATCTCGTGAGGGCTGTTTTCATATTTTGCGAATTTAAGAATGACAGATAAGGTTCACATTTAACACAAGTTTGAAAACAAGCATAATATGACATTTTTGAACTTGCAAGAAGTTCGCTATGTCAGATCTGCTGAAAATTGTCTTTTAAGAGTTGTTGAAACATATTAAGAAAAAGCTTTCGGTTTCCATACATTTGAAACATCCATACATCTCCGAACCCAAGTTTACATAGACAATTCACGCGACCATGTTCAGCATACAGGCACAACATATTGTAGCATTTTCTTGTTAAACGAAATGTTCTTGTTTAGTATGTTCAACCAATATTTCACACATCTGGTCAAAGCATATACACGGATAGGGTATCTGCCACACTCGCCCAATACAGCATTATTTGATGCAGATAATTTTAAACCCCAAAGCCGTTTGCAAGCATATAACTGCACAGTTTCCAATTTTTAACATTTTCAAACTCCCAGACCTCGGCACCATACAGAAGCACTGGCATGATCTTCGCATCGAAAATTTGGAAGTAGAAATCTGGTGAAAAAGGTTGTAGTGAATGTATTCCTCTCAGGATACTTATCCATACCCATTTCGCCTGCAGGGCAATCTTATAACTCAAATACTGCGTAGAAACCACGTTTTTCTCTTACGTCTGCTGCAAAATGGCGTCGACAGTTGGGAGAAGTGAAGAGGAACTAAAATAACAACAACACATATTTGTCGCGTGAAAACACAAGTTGGTAAACATTTTGGATTTTTCCAACCTGTATTTACAAACTTGTGTTTCCCTTGTAATGTTGTCTTTATGTTATCTTTGTATTGATACGGGGCGGTCGGGTAGCCTTGTGGTTAAAGCTTTCGCTCGTCACGCCGAAGACCCGGGTTCGATTCCAGACATGGGTACAATGTGTGAAGCCCATTTCTGGTGTCCCTGGTGTTGATTGCTTGAATATTGCTAAAAGCGGCGTAAGACCGAACTCACTCACTCAATTATATCGATACCCCTTAACTTAATTTGAAACCGAGCATTTGTGTGTCAAGGTCCACACCTAATAATTCAAACATTTGCCTGTGATACTTTTGATGTTGTGGTGAATAGTTTATTGCCTATATAAAGTATACGTGCGTGCATGCATTAGTCCGGGCTAGCCTTTGCAAAAACCATGCCGCAGTTATAACATGAATACCCCACACATCAGACACAGGTAACTGACGCCAAGCCGAGTTCATTCCTTAAATACCGAGAGCCAGGCAGGGTAAGAAAAAATATCATCTTTTGACGTCTTTTGGTATGACGCGGCCGGGGGTCGAACCACTAATATTTCGCTCTCCACTGGACCACAGAGGCGGTCCCAACATACATGTATTCTGAAAAATAAATCAGGAAAGGTAAAAAACATGGC
The DNA here is from genome assembly GCF_023055435.1 of Haliotis rufescens. Taxonomy (NCBI): domain Eukaryota; kingdom Metazoa; phylum Mollusca; class Gastropoda; order Lepetellida; family Haliotidae; genus Haliotis; species Haliotis rufescens. Next base: position 6,354,484 of record NW_025963979.1, read on the forward strand.
GGGGGTATACTAGTATACAGTCATGGTTCTCTGTGTTGTGAGTTTGTGATATTAGTATGAGTATGAGTGAGACGTTGTATGGGACATGGTTTTACTTAAGTTAGTAGTTTAAGGTTAACTACCTGTTGTAGTTAAATCACATTCAATAATTTGAACCGTATGCTCATCCCCGCCCGCTCTAACCTGCCACTATCCCCATCCCTCCACTGCCCATCCCCACTTCTGTCCCTCCTAAGTTCTACCCCCAACCAAATGCACCACTATCTAAACCCACCACTTTCGCCGCCCAACTGCTATCCCCACCGCACCACTACGCCCATCCGCTACTGACCCCATCCCACTACTTTCCCGACCCCGCGGACTTCCCTCTGCTGAGGGTTGGGTTGTGGTGTTTGTTGTTTAACGCCGCACTCAGCAATATTCCAGCTATATGACCGCGGTCTGTAAATTATCGAGTCTGGACCAGACAATCCAGTGATTGACATCATGAGCATCGATCCACGCAATTGGGATACGATGACATGCAATAACCAAGTCAGCGAGCCTGACCACCCGATCCCGTTAGTCGCCTCTTAAGACAAGTATAGTAGCTTTTTATGGCAAGCATGGGTTGCTAGAGACCTATTCTACCCCTGATCTTCACGGGTCCCCTCTGCAGTGGTGACATGCAGTCATATAACGTAGTTCAGTGACAGTGTTCATAACAACGTTAAACCCAACTACCTCACTGAATGTCAATGTGAATAAGCGCACTGTTTGCTGCCTGTTTATGTCACGTGTGATGTTTTTTGGTTCTTGATTCCCTTTCATTGCGATGGCACAGTATGCATACCGCCACACAGAAAGAAGCGACAAACCTCTCCATGCTTTGCAGCAAATGTGTAATGCGTTAGTATATAACTGACAAACATGCACTGCTAACACTCGATAATGATGAGCGAGTATGGTTTTTCGCCGCTTTGGGCAATATTCCAGCAATATAACGGCGGGGGGACACCAGAAATGGGCTTCACACATTTTACCGATATGGGGATTCGAACCCGGGCATTCGGCGTGACGAGCGAATGCTTTAATCACTAGGCTACCCCAAGGCCCTAAGACTGTCCTCCGCAGCTTCCAATTGATTTATAGATGCAGGACATTAATATATTGTATTCAGAAACGAATTTGTGCGGCGTGTCAATAAAATAATAACAGCTCGTCTCACCATTGTAAATTGTCACCACATTATTATACAATAAACTACGGTTATAACGAACTCAAAGGGACTATTAATTTTAGTTCGTTATAGCCGTAGTTCGTAATAAGCATACATACAGCATAATTACAGCAAATAGTCGGGACCAAAAATGTAAGTTCGTTATATCCGTCAGTTTGTTATAAGCGTGTTCGTTATAACCTTAGTTTGCTATTAATTAAATCCTATGTATGACCACGAATGACCTCTTACTCAATTATATTATTGAGACATAACTATCGTGGGAGGTATCGTGTGAGATTGAATACTTCTGTTACCAATTGGTGTAATTAAACGAAGAACAGTGCATGCAGACACAGCATGATCGTTCAAGAGCTAAACTATAGTTCGGAGTGATTACAACCACGAGAATGACAGGATGGCAACTGGCAGTGATGAGTAAAGCAGTTACCCTGGATTAACCTGCACGCATTGAGTGTCATATCACGTCAGAGATCGCTCACAACATTAAATTTCAGTTTAATATATCAGGACTTCAAGTCCTTGAGGTTTTTATAAATGTATGGAACATGAATATTGTGGTCATGTCAAACGACAGATTTTTTTGTTTTAGTGACGATGTATTAAAGTGTACACATCCAATCTTTTGTTGAAGAATAATATGGTGATTGAGAAATGGGGTTTAGTGGCGCTTTCGAGAATATTGCACTTATAATGTGATTGAGAAATGGGGTTTAATGGCGCTTTCGAGAATATTGCACTTATGATGTGATTGAGAAATGGGGTTTAATGGCGCTTTCGAGAATATTGCACTTATAATGTGATTGAGAAATGGGGTTTAATGGCGCTTTCGAGAATATTGCACTTATAATGTGACATGTGGCAAGCGCCAGGCAGGGATGTAAGGAGCTCCATCCTTTCACGTAGTTTTGTTTGAAAGGGCGGGGATCGAACCACCGACATTCCGCTTTCCGGAAAGACGCCCTATCCAAGAATGTCCAGGGGACATCGTTAAGGAACATATGAAAACAAAGAAGTGGTACTAAACTTTTGTTTCAGCTGTTATTCGTTGCAGTGCCTTGTTGGACTTTTACCGTCCTCGTCACTGTGCTGTATAGAACGAGATACCTCCTCCTTAACTGTTAATGCTAAAAACTGAAGATCTAGGAGAAAAACCCACTACGAGGAGTAGAATAGTAATATAAAGGAGAAGGTAGCCAAGGACTTGACTTTGCCGAGAGTTAGGGGAACACAGGACAGAACCAAGACAAATAACTTCGGTAATAAACTGATTGGTATTTGTAAAAATTTGAATATATTTATAGGAAATGGACGACTGGGTACAGATAAACTAATTGGAAAAACAACATGTAAGGACAAAACTGTAATTGATTATGTCATTGCTTCCCCCGTGTGCCTACACATTTGATATAAGGAGTTCTCCCCACTGTTCTCGGATATACGTTGTCCACTCACATTCACGCAAGCTGTGACAAAACCTAACTTAGAAAACGTGGCCCCCCTAAACCGTATAACATACACCAGGAGATGAATAAACCAAAACGATCTTGGAGACAGCCCTATCTGACGCTGCACGTGCGGCATTTGGTGTAAGAAGCTGAAGTGGTGAAGCTAGGTACCGTAGTAAAACTGATAAACAATAGTTCGGAAATGAATGCAAAAAAGCAAGAAAAATGTTTTACAAAGCCAAATGTCGTTTTAAGAATAATAATACAGGAAGAAATAAAAGTGTCTGCCGACAGCATTCGAAGGCTTATAAACAATGCATGGACAAGTATATTCGAAATTATAATAACCAACTGACCGAAGCTTTTCGCAAAAATATCAAACAATCGCCAAAGAATTTGGGAAAATAATCAATAAACAACGTACTACAGAAAAGAAAAATATACCGGACATTGCTAGCTTCTTTGAATCTTTCAAAAAATAAACCAGAACCCCAAACAAGACGAAGATGATTTTAAAGATTATATTTTAGACGGGAAAGTGACTGCAGTATTTTGACTGATATCAGTACCTACGAAATTTTATAGGCAGCAAAGAAACTGAAACGGAACAAAGCAGCTTGTCTAGACAATGTAGAATATGACTATATCATTGACAGTGTCGATTTATTATCCCCTTTATATACTGAATTCTTTAATCTGGTATTATACCTGAATCATGGTTAACAGAAATAATAAAAACAATTAAAACAGAGAGTTGATCCGTCTGACCTAATTTCATATAGACCGACAACATTGCTGAATTGCTTCGGTAAAATGTTGACAAGTATTCTAAATGACCGATTAAAACTCTTTTTAGAAGAAAACGATCTTTTAACATCAGCGCAAGCTGGCTTTAGAAATAACTTTTCAACGACAGATAATGTATTTGTAATTCATATGTTATCACAGATATTAAAAACTCAAAAGAAAAACTCTTCTGTGCCTTTATAGATTTCACTAAAGCATTTCACACTGTCTGGGGAACTGGCCTTTGGACAAAATGTTAAAAACAGGCACAAAGGGAAAAATCTTTAATTTGGTAAAAATATGTATATAAAAATAAAATCATTGGTAAAATCAAATAATTCATTATCTGAGTATTTTCCGCGTGGATCAGGTGTACGACATAAGGAACATCTGCCAGCCCTTATGTTTTGAATCTTGCTTAATGACCTGGAATCCTGTTTAATCGGTACGAATGCGAATGAATTATTATGGACTGCTTAATTGTAATGGAGAACGAGACCCAGGTTTGGATACATTTGATAGTACTCTTATATGCAGATGACACTGTACTTTTTAGCGAAACTTGACAAGCTCTACACAACTCACTAGATGTGTTTCAAACTTATTGTTTAAAATGGAAACTAAACGCAGTTATATCAAACATACCATACATTCCAAAAATATATATAATTCCATAGAAACAGAAGATTTGTTATTGGAATAAAAGCTCTGTACTGCGATGTACTGCTTATTTAAAGGAGCTAGAAATGTAAACCTACCACTCGATTGTCTCCAAGCTGCTCTTGATATTATGGTTGCTCCAATCCTTTTGTATTGTTCAGATGTATGGGGTTTTGAAAAGTTAGAAGTAATAGAAAAAAATAAACTTAAAATTATTGAAACTTAAAGCCAAATAATATGGTGTATGGAGAACTTTATATGAAACTGTTTAAATTATGATAACTTATTGGCCAAAATGGCATAAGTAAAATATCACATTTGTTGTGCCGCTAAATTCTCTCAAAGCCAGCGGAATACAAAACTAATTTTACATGGATTGTGTGTGTTCAAAAGATACTAAATGATGTTGGACTGAGTGAAATATTTCATACACCATACATATGCACTACGAAGTGGCTGGTCTCAACGGTCGAACAGATACTTAAGGATCAGTTTATACAAAAATGGAGGGAAAGTATGGAGTCGAGTCGACAGGGTATGTACTATAAACACTATAAGCAAAACCCAAATTATGACTTGCCCGTTGAGACTGGTCGATGGCAGAATATACCAGGAGAAGAAAGACTTTGTCAACTCTGTGATTCATTTTCAGTAGGAGATGAGTTTCACCATCTTGTCAGATGCGAAGCTCTACTCCATCAAAGAATTTTGTATATCCAAAAATATACTACTTGTGGCCAAATAATTTTAAAATCTGTAGAACTGTATCACCCCAAAGGCTGAAAGATATAAGACATTTATAGATATCGCTGGAGGTTAAGGGACGTGCCCTGAGGGTGGTTATTATTAGAGGGGACGCCGAATGTTTGCTGAGCACATTAAACAGACAGAGGAGATAGAATTTCGGCGCACTTATGAAACATACTGACACAATTAGATACTTTAGATAAAAGAAGTTTTAAAGAAAATTATTGAAATGGTATATGCTGTAACAATAGTAATCCCTACCAATGTCACTTAGTGTTATCATATATAAGTCCAATATACTAATATTTAATTGTTGAAACGAACTAAGTCTAGGCTCATTCAAAGGACCACATCTGATTATTGTTTTTGGATCAATTTTTCAATTATGCGGTTCCCGAAGGCCCAAAATAGCCTGGTCCTTTCATTCGAAACCGAATATATATACTACCATGACAAAACAAACTCTTCAGTGAAAGCGGGTGCGCGTGAAGAGTGATTTGGTTGAGTATAACTTTTGAAAGTTGAAAGATGGAAATCAGGAAAAAATATAATATTGTTTTCAGATAAGTGACACAATAAAGCCCAATCACTTCTAAAACAGCGAAACAGATCACCCAGTATAAAAACAATGTGAGCAATATATTATTCTAACTGTCCAATGCTAAGATATAAAGAATACACAACTCGTGTGTTCTGACTTGTCAGACATCAACAGCACAGTACGTAATAATGATGGTAATGAATTAAACAATGCCTTCTCTTAACCATCTGACAGTGATGCCGTCGCTCGAAACAGGGGTATTGATCCATGTCTCACTGTGCTTGGCCGCTCTAAACAGTGATACTGAAACATGTCTCATAGTGCCAGGTGTCTCTAAACAGTGATACTGACCCATGTCTCACTGTGCCGGGTGTCTCTAAACAGTGATACTGACCCATGTGTCACTGTGCCGGGTGTCTCTAAACAGTGATACTGACCCATGTCTCACTGTGCCGGGTGTCTCTAAACAGTGATACTGACCCATGTGTCACTGTGCCGGGTGTCTCTAAACAGTGATACTGACTCATATCTCACTGTGCCGGGTGTCTCTAAACAGTGATACTGACTCATATCTCACGGTGCCGGGTGTCTCTAAACAGTGATACTGACCAATGTGTCACTGTGCCGGGTGTCTCTAAATAGTGATACTGACCAATGTCTCACTGCACCTGGGCTCTCGGGACAGTAACACTGATCCATGTCTCAATGCACCTGGGCTCTCGGGACGGTAACACTGATCCATGTCTCAATGCACCTGGGCTCTCGGGACGGTAACACTGATCCATGTCTCAATGCACCTGGGCCCTCAGGACGGTAACACTGATCCATGTCTCAATGCACCTTGGATCTCAGGACAGTAACACTGACCCATGTTCACATGCACCTGGGCTCTCAGGACGGTAACACTGATCCATGTCGCAATGAACCTGGGCTCTCAGGACAGTTACACTGCTCCATGTCTCAATGCACCTGGGATCTCGGGTCGGTAACACTGACCTATGTGTACATGCACCTTGGCTCTCGGGACAGTAACACTGATCGATGTCTCAATGCACCTGGGCTCTCAGGACAGTAACACTGATCCATGTCTCAATGCACCTGGGCTCTCAGGACAGTAACACTGATCCATGTCTCAATGCACCTGGGCTCTCAGGACAGTAACACTGATCCATGTCCCAATGCACCTGGGCTCTCAGGACAGTAACACTGATCCATGTCTCAATGAACCTGGGCTCTCAGGACAGTAACACTGCTCCATGTCTCAATGCACCTGGGCTCTCGGGACGGTAACACTGACCTATGTGTACATGCACCTTGGCTCTCAGGACAGTAACACTGATCCATGTCTCAATGCACCTGGGCTCTCAGGACAGTAACACTGCTCCATGTCTCAATGCACCTGGGCTCTCAGGACAGTAACACTGATCCATGTCTCAATGCACCTGGGCTCTCAGGACAGTAACACTGATCCATGTCTCAATGCACCTGGGATCTCGGGACGGTAACACTGACCTATGTGTACATGCACCTGGGCTCTCGGGACAGTAACACTGATCCATGTCTCAATGCACCTGGCTCTCAGGACAGTAACACTGCTCCATGTCTCAATGCACCTGGGCTCTCAGGACAGTAACACTGATCCATGTCCCAATGCACCTGGGCTCTCAGGACAGTAACACTGCTCCATGTCTCAATGCACCTGGGCTCTCGGGACGGTAACACTGAGCTATGTGTACATGCACCTGGGCTCTCAGGACAGTAACACTGATCCATGTCTCAATGCACCTGGGCTCTCAGGACGGTAACACTGATCCATATCTCAATGCACCTGGGCTCTCAGGACAGTAACACTGTTCCATGTCCCAATGCACCTGGGCTCTCAGGACAGTAACACTGCTCCATGTCTCAATGCACCTGGGCTCTCGGGACAGTAACACTGATCCATGTCTAAATGCACCTGGGCTTTCGGGACAGTAACACTGACCCATGTCTCACTGTGCCGGTGGTCTCTAAACAGTAACACTGATGCATGTCTCAATGCACCTGGGCTCTCGGGACGGTAACACTGAGCTATGTGTACATGCACCTGGTCTCTCAGGACGGTAACACTGATCCATGTCTCAATGCACCTGGGCTTTCGGGACAGTAACACTGACCCATGTCTCACTGTGCCGGTTGTCTCTAAACAGTAACACTGATGCATGTCTCAATGCACCTGGGCTCTCGGGACGGTAACACTGATCCATGTTTACATGCACCTAGGCTCTCGGGACGGTAACACTGATCCATGTCTCACTGTGCCGGGTGTCTCTAAACAGTAACACTGTTCCATGTCTCAATCCACCTTGGCTCTCGGGACGGTAACACTGATCCATGTCTCAATGAACCTGGGCTCTCAGGACAGTTACACTGCTCCATGTCTCAATGCACCTGGGCTCTCGGGACGGTAACACTGATCCATGTTTACATGCACCTAGGCTCTCGGGACGGTAACACTGATCCATGTCTCACTGTGCCGGGTGTCTCTAAACAGTAACACTGTTCCATGTCTCAATCCACCTTGGCTCTCGGGACGGTAACACTGATCCATGTCTCAATGAACCTGGGCTCTCAGGACAGTTACACTGCTCCATGTCTCAATGCACCTGGGATCTCGGGACGGTAACACTGATCCATGTCTCACTGTGCCGGGTGTCTCTAAACAGTAACACTGTTCCATGTCTCAATGCACCTGGGCTCTCGGGACGGTAACACTGACCTATGTGTACATGCACCTGGGCTCTCAGGACAGTAACACTGATCCATGTCTCACTGTGCCGGGTGTCTCTAAACAGTAACACTGTTCCATGTCTCTATGCACCTGGGCTCCCGGGACGGTAACACTGACCTATGTGTACATGCACCTGGGCTCTCAGGACAGTAACACTGACCCATGTTTCAATGATGATGTTTGATGATATGTGCTTGGGAGGCGTAATATCATTTGATGACTCATTACATCAAAGCTGTAGATATCTTGTGTTCCTGCGTGAAAGCTGTACCTGTTCTTTTTTTTGGAGAAAAATAATGTATTTATCAATTACATCCGGAGTAGTAGATCTGACATGTGTGTACTCAAATGTCTAGGTTTCTGTACCCGAATCTCTGGCCAGCGTGACAGAAAACTATAGTTCCAGTGCAAACCGAGAGGGGTTGACTTATCACCAAGTCCAGGGAGAGGGGCAAAGTCGGTAACATTTTCCTGTCGTGTAGCCATACCCGATGTCGCTAGTGATCTTGATGCGGTTAACAAGGATTTAACAGTGGCATTGCAAACGCTGCCTTTTTCCGTGTTATGATGGGAACTCCCCATCGTTTGGCTGCACGCTGTACCAGTACATTTTCACTGATCAGCAAAGCTTATGTGTTATGTTCTCAGTCTAGTTAAATTATCTCGACTGCATGCTTAAATTTAATTATGCGGTTAATGCGGCTGCTAAAACAAAACACTCCGCTTCAAGCGATAACATACCCCACCTTTTAATTCCAAATAACAATGGTCCCAAAAGTTTTCCGTACTTTATTCAGGGTGCGCAAATGGGCGTCATCAGGTTTGGGCCAACCTAATTTTAGAATTGGGCTCTGTGGCAGACGAGCGAAGTGGGTGATGTTTTGATTAGATTTGATTACTTTATTAGATTTCGTCAGTTACAACAAGCCAATTTTGATAATAAGGAACACTACTATAAAATATGTTGTTCTCTTTGCATTTAAACTTAGCTTAGCTTTCAGATTTTCATGTTTGATGAAAAGTCGTTGGAGCGCACACTTTCAACGGACAAGTTAATTACTTTTTCGGAATGACATTTATATGGTTCCACTTCTTATGCACTAGCATTTGAGTATCTTGCTGTGAACTGGAAAATAATATTACAACGGAGTGAGAAAAACGTCGCTTGCGTACATGGTTAGCACGGCAGCACCCTGGCTTCTCCTTCGACATGTTCAAGAGGTACATTGATGTAGTGGCTTCATAAATAACAGAAAAAGAGGAAACCCGTTTCAGTGTTTTAATAGCATTTCCAACAAGTGTCTGGTCATTCGAGGGAGTGAGAGGGTTTGGTTTTACGGCGCTTTTAGCAATATTTGAGCAATATCACGGCGGGGGTGACTAGAAATGGGCTTCACACATTGTACCCATGTCGGGAATCGAACCCAGATCCTCGATGTGACGAGCGAACGCTTTAACCACTGGGCTACCCGACCGCCCCTCTGGTCGTTCGAATACTTCCCACCACCACCGGACCAAAGACATGCCTGTTGATTTAATTGGCGTTTGTCGCCATCCATATTTCCTTAATTTTGACGATTGTAGAAAATTGATCAAGGTCATCAGTATTGTGACATCGATCGTCACTTACAAAGCAGGAAAAGGTCATCCGTTTCACAAACACCTGGTGTTATCATTCTTACAACTACACTGATTGTAGTTTCTTAAATTTGTGACATTCATTTTGAGTTACATGATGCATGTCACGGGGTCGTAAAACCAGTCTAGTTACGGTCTCGTGCCCGCACCACTTCCCTCGCTATTAATTGTCCGGCTGCCGTCACCGTTCGGCAAAGTCCGGCAGTCATATAGTTGTCATGATCAGTGTCTTTACCTTTTTTGCTGTGGGAGAATTAGTGACCCGTGTTTTTTTATTTTCTAGCACACCTTTATCATCTAATGATTTGATATATGTTATTTCATATTTCATTTCATTTTCACATGATTTATCACATATTTGTAAGACAAATCGTGTTAATTTGCAAAAGGTTACGATAAATGTAAGTGAAATATCAAAATAGTGAAAAAAACAGACTCCATGTCCCTTATGGGCCACCGTAGTTTGGTACTAGTTCTGACTGCAAGCAGTTCTGATAGTGAAAGCCTCGATTATCTGAATAATCTAGTCGATCTCGGTTACACGGGGAACAGTGTTTCAAGCAGGAGAAAGTCTTCAGTCTAGAGATTAATTTAGCGTGAGGTTAGTTTGTGGCCATCAGGCCGTGAGCGGTCCTTACGAGAAAAATAATAGTGAGATTGAAGACTTTTCCTACACTTAAGCCTCATGCTTCCGAACAACCGGATACGACGGACACAACGGGAACACTCTCTAGCAGAGTAGTTTGGGTGACTGGGAAGACCGAATTGTACTTTTTTAGTACCAGGTGCGAAATCGGATCAACAATATGCGACTGTTGATTGATCTCAAAGATCAGCATCATCAACACCAATTAGATTAGAAATCCAATCTTGAATCGGAGAGAGTGAGTGTGTGAGCCGGGTCTTATGCTGATGATGTCAGCATTTCAATTACATCACATCGTATGTGTCCGATGTCATGCAGGTCCTTAAAGAAGTGCCTTTTTGGTGAAACCCATAAGAACTACCATAGTGCTGACAAACCAAGAACCATAATCAGAGCGAATCTGAGATTCGAACCCCCACTTTCCTGGACAAATTATAAATTAGTAGGATTATGAAAAGAGGATTATGAAATTAATAGCTTCTTGTAGTTTTGAATCAAGAATGATAAAATGACGAAGAGCGCGAACGAAATGATGCGAACGAGCGCTTGAACGAGAGGATACCGAGGAAGAAACGTTGTATGATTCTTTTGTCAACAATAATCTGTTTCCTAAAATGTTCAAAAAATAATGTGTCCTTAGCTGTTACAAAAACATAAACCCGCTCTCTGGTCAAGTTGGATGTTCTAAAATATAAAATGTCATCGCTAGAAAAGAACGAGTCTCGATTATCCGACGAAACAGTTTCAATTGGACGTAAAAAATATGAATGGATCAATGGAAATCAGTGATGACAGGTGCAGGCCTAGAAAGTGTTGATATAATTAACATATCCGCGACAAATTTCAAATGCAATAGATGTCGGGGTTTTGCTAATACAAACACTGTCAGTCGTGAATACTATCATTGTCAGCTCTGTGTACGTTCAAAAGACTACGCCGACAATACGTCGTAGTGAAGGTAACTCACATTAGATTAGTAAAGTTTTTAAACATATCCTAAAGAAATCCTATAAAATGACCAACAAAGGCTTACTGTGTATTCAAGATTGAAATGACTATCACCTTTATCTATCTGTGTCTGAAAGAGTTAAATAACTGGCATCTGTATCTATCTGTGTACGGGGGAGTTAAACGAATGTCATAGAATTCTTTTTGTGCAGGAGGAAGTTAAATGACGGTCATCATTATCTTCTGTGTATGAGAGCTTTAATGACTGTCACCGTAATCTATCTGTGCAGGAGTGAGTTGAATGACTGTCCCCTGTATCTGTCTGTTTATGAGAGAGTTAAATGACTGTCACCTGTATCTATCTGTGTATGGGAGTGTTAAATAACTGTCACCTGTATCTATCTGTGTATGAGAGAGTTAAATGATTGTCAACTGTATCTATCTGTGTATGAGAGAGTTAAATGACTGTCACCTGTATCTATCTGTGTATGAGAGTGTTGAATAACTGTCACCTGTATCTATCTGTGTATGAGAGAGTTAAATGACTGTCACCTGTATCTATCTGTGTATGAGAGAGTTAAATGACTGTCACCTGTATCTATCTGTGTATGAGAGAGTTAAATGACTGTCACCTGTATCTATCTGTGTATGAGAGAGTTAAATAACTGGCCCCTATATCTATCTGTGTATGAGAGAGTTAAATGACTGTCACCTGTATCTATCTGTGTATGAGAGAGTTAAATGACTGTCACCTGTATCTAGCTGTGTATGAGAGAGTTAAATGACTGTCACCTGTATCTATCTGTGTATGAGAGAGTTAAATGACTGTCAACTGTATCTATCTGTGTATGAGAGTGTTAAATGACTGTCACCTGTATCTATCTGTGTATGAGAGAGTTAAATAACTGTCACCTGTATCTATCTGTGTATGAGAGAGTTAAATGACTGTCACCTGTATCTATCTGTGCAGGAGTGAGTTAAATGACTGTCCCCTGTATCTGTCTGTTTATGAGAGAGTTAAATGACTGTCACCTGTATCTATCTGTGTATGGGAGTGTTAAATGACTGTCACCTGTATCTATCTGTGTATGGGAGTGTTAAATGACTGTCACCTGTATCTATCTGTGTATGAGAGAGTTAAATGACTGTCACCTGTATCTATCTGTGTATGAGAGAGTTAAATGACTGTCACCTGTATCTATCTGTGTATGAGAGAGTTAAATGACTGTCACCTGTATCTATCTGTGTATGAGACAGTTAAATGACTGTCACCTGTATCTATCTGTGTATGAGAGAGTTAAATGACTGTCACCTGTATCTATCTGTGTATGAGAGAGTTAAATGACTGTCACCTGTATCCGTCTGTGTATGAGAGAGTTAAATGACTGTCACCTGTATCTATCTGTGTATGAGAGAGTTAAATGACTGTCACCTGTATCTATCTGTGTATGAGAGAGTTAAATGATTGTCACCTGTATCTATCTGTGTATGAGAGAGTTAAATGACTGTCACCGGCATCTATCCGTGTATGAGAGTGTTAAATGACTGTCACCTGTATCTATCTGTGTATGAGAGAGTTAAATGACTGTCACCGGCATCTATCTGTGTATGAGAGTGTTAAATGACTGTCACCTGTATCTATCTGTGTATGAGAGAGTTAAATGACTGTCACCTGTATCTATCTGTGCAGGAGTGAGTTAAATGACTGTCCCCTGTATCTGTCTGTTTATGAGAGAGTTAAATGACTGTCACCTGTATCTATCTGTGTATGGGAGTGTTAAATGACTGTCACCTGTATCTATCTGTGTATGGGAGTGTTAAATGACTGTCACCTGTATCTATCTGTGTATGAGAGAGTTAAATGACTGTCACCAGTATCTATCTGTGTATGAGAGAGTTAAATGACTGTCACCTGTATCTATCTGTGTATGAGAGAGTTAAATGACTGTCACCTGTATCTATCTGTGTATGAGAGAGTTAAATGATTGTCACCTGTATCTATCTGTGTATGAGAGAGTTAAATGACTGTCACCGGCATCTATCCGTGTATGAGAGTGTTAAATGACTGTCACCTGTATCTATCTGTGTATGAGAGAGTTAAATGACTGTCACCGGCATCTATCTGTGTATGAGAGTGTTAAATGACTGTCACCTGTATCTATCTGTGTATGAGAGAGTTAAATGACTGTCACCTGTATCTATCTGTGTATGAGAGAGTTAAATGACTGTCACCTGTATCTATCTGTGTATGAGAGAGTTAAATGATTGTCACCTGTATCTATCTGTGTATGAGAGAGTTAAATGACTGTCACCTGTATCTATCTGTGCAGGAGTGAGTTAAATGACTGTCCCCTGTATCTGTCTGTTTATGAGAGAGTTAAATGACTGTCACCTGTATCTATCTGTGTATGGGAGTGTTAAATGACTGTCACCTGTATCTATCTGTGTATGGGAGTGTTAAATGACTGTCACCTGTATCTATCTGTGTATGAGAGAGTTAAATGACTGTCACCAGTATCTATCTGTGTATGAGAGAGTTAAATGACTGTCACCTGTATCTATCTGTGTATGAGAGAGTTAAATGACTGTCACCTGTATCTATCTGTGTATGAGACAGTTAAATGACTGTCACCTGTATCTATCTGTGTATGAGAGAGTTAAATGACTGTCACCTGTATCTATCTGTGTATGAGAGAGTTAAATGACTGTCACCTGTATCCGTCTGTGTATGAGAGAGTTAAATGACTGTCACCTGTATCTATCTGTGTATGAGAGAGTTAAATGACTGTCACCTGTATCTATCTGTGTATGAGACAGTTAAATGACTGTCACCTGTATCTATCTGTGTATGAGACAGTTAAATGACTGTCACCTGTATCTATCTGTGTATGAGAGAGTTAAATGACTGTCACCTGTATCTATCTGTGTATGAGAGAGTTAAATGACTGTCACCTGTATCCGTCTGTGTATGAGAGAGTTAAATGACTGTCACCTGTATCTATCTGTGTATGAGAGAGTTAAATGACTGTCACCTGTATCTATCTGTGTATGAGAGAGTTAAATGATTGTCACCTGTATCTATCTGTGTATGAGAGAGTTAAATGACTGTCACCGGCATCTATCTGTGTATGAGAGTGTTAAATGACTGTCACCTGTATCTATCTGTGTATGAGAGTGTTAAATGACTGTCACCTGTATCTATCTGTGTATGAGAGCGTTGAGTGTCACAGTTATCTCCTATGTAAGCACTGTACATTGTGTAATATGATTCGTATAAAACGCACATATGAACACACATACACATACGCATACACAAACTGATATACGCACGCACACACACACACACACACACACACACGCACAGACAGACCACACACACATACACACACAAACTGAAGCATACAAACATACACATACATATACATAGAGTCACTGTAACACAACTACAGAATGTTTTGTTCATCGGTATGTGATATTCCTCACAGAATTCCAACCTGAAGACGGCACTAAAACCTCACAACACGGCTTTAGCACCTTACAGTGTGTTTCTGCCTCGGCAAACACAAACTTCATCAACATTCCATGTTTTCAGCATTATTTTCAGTTTTCGTTTACGAATCTTTACCAGAACACTTTTGAAAAACAGAGATGTGCGATCTCAACATCTCGCGTAACAACACTGTCCCTCGCATTTAGGGTTCGCAGATCGTAGGCTTAAAAACCAAGAAACATGTAGTAACACACATTTTGCTAACATGCTACACAAAATGAATAAAGTTCGGTAAGGATAAATCTGTTAAAAGCCCTGATTCGCAGGTCGTGGTTCAAAGTCAAGAAATAAAAGCAACGATTAAGACACAACTTTCATTAACGTGCTACACTTAATGAATAAAATATGGTAGCCTGTTAAAAGCTTTTTGCAATAGAACTATGGCACTAAATGACCATCTTGAGTGTTTGTATACTACTAAATATGCCAATCCGGACTGTGTGTTTATACGTTACTTAGAGTGAGTGTGCAATATAAAGTGAGAGTATATACAGAGTTAAATGTTACACGGAGATCACATTAAAACCCATTTGAAAAAATGCAGGCATAATGGGGAAATGTACATGGCACTGGCTGTTTGTGAGTGATCGTTAGTTTGTCAACAAGGAGTAATCGCGGGTCGAATATGGGTGTGGTGGTGGCGTCGGGTGGGGTTGGTGGTGGATTTGGAGGGGGGAATGGGGTGGTGTTGGTGGTTGCGGTTTGGGATGGGCTAAAGAAAAAAATAATATGTCCCACAACATTGAAACAAATATTAAGCTTCAGACCGTTGAAAAAGTATTGCCTGCCACATTAAGGACTCATATCTGTACGAGGAAGATTCTCTTCCCCAGACATACATCGCGAGGAATGACTTCTCTTCTCCAGACACACATCACAAGGAATGACTCCTCCTCCCCAGGCGTACTTCAAAATGGATGACTTCTCCTCCCCAGGCATACACCACAAGGAATGACTTCTCCTCCCCAGGCAAACATCACGAGCAATGACTTCTCCTCCCCACGCACACATCACAAGGAATGACTTCTACTCCCCAGGCACACATCACAAGGAATGACTTCTCCTCCCCACGCACACATCACAAGGAATGACTTCTCCTCCCCAGGCACACCTCACAATGAATGACTTCTCTTCCTCAGGCACACATCACAAGGAATGACTACTCCTCCCCAGGCACACACCACAATGGATGACTTCTCCTCCCCACGCACACATCATAAGGAATGACTTCTCCTCCCCAGGCACACACCACAATGGATGACTTCTCCTCCCCAGGCACAACTCACAATGAATGACTTCTCCTCCTCAGGCACACATCACAAGGAATGACTACTCCTCCCCAGACACATATCACAAGGAATGACTTCTCCTCCCCAGGCATACATCACAAGGAATGACTTCTCCTCCCCAGGCATACATCACAAGGAATGACTACTCCTCCCCAGACACATATCACAAGGGATGACTTCTCTTCCTCAAAGAAAAAATATTAGGCTTCAAACCGTTGAAAAAGTAGTTATTTAAAGATATTGCCTGCCATATGTAAGAACTAATGTTTATATCAGTAGGAGGTAAATTATCTTCCCCAGACACACATCACAAGGAATGACGTATCATTTCTAGACACACATCACAAGGAATGACTTCTCTTCCCCAGACATACATCACAAGGAATGACGTCTCATTTCTAGACACACATCACAATTAAGGAATGACTTTTTTTCTCCAGACACATACATCACAAGGAATGACTTCTCTTCCCCAGACACACATCACAAGGTGTCACTTCTCTTCCCCAGACACACATCGCAAGGGATGACTTCTCTTTTCTAGGCACATATCAGAAGGGATGACTCCTCTTCCCCAGACACACATCACAAGGGATCTTAAAACTTATCCTAATTTACTGAATAGGATAAATTGTATTAAAAAAATTAGAATGGTTACACATAATTTGAATGTGTATGCCTTACGTAATTACGTTCTTAATAACGTGGGAAAGCAATGTTGAAATCATCCACTTATTCTAATTGATACATGCACATTGAGGATCATATGTCGTGATGTTTTCTCCCTGAGTTATACAACGTTAGGCTTCCAGTAGTAGCAGGAAGTTGTACCTCCATAAGTCTTAATCTTAGCCGAATTAATAAGGTCAATACCTTAAGGGTAGTCATCACTCGGCTCACTTCGGCCAGCATTGGGAGGGATCCATATTGGAACGGGGTTCGCTAGTTTCACTAGTTCACGTGACTTTCACATAACACAAATGGCGGCAGTTGTGAGCCGGAAATAATTGTTGGTGAATATCAAATTGTAAACTTTATTTTCATTAAACCATTAACAAACCATGACGACATTGTGGCTGTTACGACGTAAATTGTAATAAAAAGGTAAATTGTAATACTTGCAGCAAATTGTAATAATTTTAACGTAAATTGTAATAACAACGTAAATTGTAATACAATTTGACGTAAAATGTAATACGCAAATTGTAATAAAAATTGACGTAAATTGTAATAATCTCTACTTGCGGTAAAATGTAATAAATTCTTACGTAAATTGTAATAACCTTACTACCGTAGTGTCCAAGACGCCAATTGACTAGAAATGACCTTTGTCAGTTGAGCTATAGGCGTTATCGTACAATCGTCATTAAAGGGTGGTATCAACATCGATAAATTTAAATGACTGAAAGATCCATCCTCGGGTTCAAAATTATGGGTTACACAACCGTATATTTGACAAATAACTTAATTGTGACATATTGTTCATTACTCTTATAAGGCTATTCAAGATGTTTTTTGCATGACTTGCTTCAACAGTACGTTGACCAGTTCGACACGACTGAACGAGTGATGACGAAGGGTACAGACACAGGCTAGTCAACCAGTGTGTCGATTTGCAGTGGAAACGCTAAACGAGTTGATAAGGAGTACATGATCCTTTTCTTGAAACAAACGAGGGAATTTAATCATTTTTATACAATTCATTTTATTTTGACGAAGAATTCAAATACAACAAATGAGTTGACAGATCCCGTGCATACACAAATAACATCCGGTATCTTCGGATAAGTCTTGTACAGTTTCAAAGAGTATACGAATTATCATAAATTTCTTGCAATCAATTGCTGAAATATATCTGCTTGTATCCAAATAGAAAGGAATTGAAAATTTATAATGAAAATACGTTTGTCACTAAAGTAAATTTTCTCTTTGACCTTGAAACGTACTTGAAGAGCATTAAGCTCGACAATCGTTGGAGGATGAAAACACTAGATACTATCGTCCACTTACATACTTTCATCTACGTACATGAAACTGTCATCTAGAGTATGTAGAAGTGCAGTCATATATGTGATACCAATGACATAGAGCTCACATTTGCTGTCATTACATACACACCTACATGCGCGCACGAACACGCATACATACATACATACATACATACATACATACATACATCATACATACATACATACATACATACATACATACATACATACATACATACATATAACATACATACATACTTACATACATACATACATACATACATACATACATACATACATACATACATACATACATACATACATACATACATACATACATACATACACACCTACCTGCCTGCATGCATGCATACATACAAACATACATACATACATACATGTATACACACATAGTGTTTGTGTGGGGGTGTTTTTGTATGTGTATGTAGTGTGTGCAACACGTGTTTGTGTCTGTATATGTGTGTGTGTGTGTGTGTGTGTGTGTGTGTGTGTGTGTGTGTGTGCGCGCGTGCGCGTGTGTATGTGTGAATGTGTGTGTGTGTATGTGCGTGTGTGTGTATTTGTATGGGTATGTAGTGTGTGCAACACGTGTTTGTGTCTGTATCTCTCTCTGTGTGTGTGTGTGTGTGTGTGTGTGTGTGTGTGTGTGTGTGTGTGTGTGTGTGTGTGTGTGTGTGTGTGTGTGTGCGTGTGCGTGTGTGTGTGTGTGTTTGTGTTTGTGTGTGTTTGTGTGTTTATGCTGATGAGGCCCAAATATCGCAGCAGCATTATGATTTGGTTTCTTAGATAGTTCCTAGTCTTTTCATCAGAATTAGCTGGAATTATTTTAATCCTCTTAAACCCCCAGAGAAGATTATCCTCTGAGGTAATTAGTGATAACTTATGAAAAACGTAATTATCTGTTTCGAAAATTATGTACCGCATTATACGTGAGGATCATATTTGGTATCAAGGCTGCTTGGCGCGATCCACCAACGATTGTCGAGTTTAATGATCTTAGAATACTCTTCGAATAAGGTCAAAGAGAATATTTTCGTTAGTGACAAAATCCTTTTCATTACAGATTTTCCATCCTTTCAATTTTGATCAAAACAGATATTTTTTCATCAATAATTGATTGCAACAAATTTATTATACATTCTGATGTTCTTTGAAACTCAACAAGAAATGCCCGAAGATACCGGATATTATTTGTGTATGCTTTGAATTATGATTTCGTGCCGTTATCATGATGGATTCTGTTTTTGTTGTTGGGGCAAGGAGTTATTATCCCAGCAAAAGTTGTCAGTAAGTTGTTGTTAGTTCTTCATGACATATGAAAGGAATCCAGACAGTTACATTTATTCATTTCTTTCATTAAATATACTTCTTCCTATGAAAGGAAATATTTCATGTTATATCAATGATCCATATGTTAATCATACATTGCTACAAATATTGAATAAGTTAACATGGTTTGCATTTATTTATTATCATTTCTTTATCTGTGAGAAGTTCACAGAGATCGAGAATACACAATATCTAAAAGTATATGCAATGTAGGTAAAGAATATCCACGCCCCTCTTTTGATATTAATAAAAACATTGTATATAATGTTATGTATTAAGTATTCTCCTTTCCCATGCATGGGAAATCTATGCTGCATTTGCTGACGACTGTTTTTTTTCCTTTGACATTGCACAGGAGATCTGTCACTCATTTGTTGTATTTGAATTCTTCGTCAAAATATAATGTATAAATACGATTGAATTGTCTCGTTTGTTCCAAGGAAACGGTTATGTGCTCCTCATCAAATTAAGTAAACCTCCAATGCAAATCGACATAATTTCAGGGTCCGGTTGCACAGAGCTCTCTTCGGTAACTCGTAACTCAATGTTATTGCAATGGACTCCTAGCTAAGATACTATTGGATGATAACTCAATTCACCTATTTGTCGAATAGACATACCTAATGTAATCCATCATTTTTAACCCGAGGATGGATCTTTCAGTCATAAATTTCGATGTGTACAGTTGCAGATGTGTACAAGCTGCACGTAAAATAATCGATAAAGGTAGTCCTTGCGGGTTCACATACCTACATGAACATCGCCAAGGATATTGTCATTATTTGCTTACATTCTCAGAGCAACGTTCAAAAAATTGAAACTTGAATAATAATAAATTGATATATGTATATGAACATGTATAAATCAGATTGCACACAGACTACTGCAGAATGACATGTCATCCATTTGCTAGTTTAGTTTAGGTTAAACATATTTTATTCACAGAAAAAAATGAGAATTGTATTGGGGACAAGTTCTTGCAACTTAGTAAACCCCTCTCCGCATAAAATATGTACAAATATACAGTTGCAAAATAAATAAATTTGCTTCAGTCAGTAAAATACAGACTTTCCACATTTACACATCATTATGTTTGTGTAAGTATGTTACGTTATAATTATTCCATTGTGTATATTACTACCTACTTCACCAATTGAAATATGATTCCATTAGGTTAAATATGAACAATTGTGATGAAAATCGTCAATAAGATATATTACAATTAAGTAGAAAACACACAGAGTATTTCTCAAATAAATAAGAAAACTAAGTTCATTCTAGTAATAAATCCTTTCTGGACAACCATAGAAATGAAATTCCAATGCGTTTATATATACATATAATTATACAACAATGTACGATAACGACCTCAATCCTCCCCCACACCCATACTTTAATGACGATTGTACGATAAACCATGTACCAACCCTGACAAGGATAGGTTCTAGTCATTTAACGCCTTTGACACCTTACTTATAAGGTTATTACAATTTGCGTAAAAAGTTATTACATTTTACCGCAAGTTGAGATTATTACCATTTACGTCAATTTTTATTACAATTTGCGTATTACAATTTACGTCAAATTTTATTACAATTTACGTTGTTATTACAATTTACGTCAAAATTATTACAATTTGCTGCAAGTATTACAATTTACCTTTTTATTACAATTTACGTCGTAACAGTGGCCTTGGATAATTTAAGTAGGTACCGAATTAAGCATGTGGCTCACATTCATAACACTGTCGAAAGTTAAATATAAAAAAGGAAAATACAATTTCAAGAACTGACATTCACGAATTGCTTTAATAACAGTGATGACATGTGTTTCCGATGCGGATTAGTATGTCCTCCTCTGTGTGTGTGTGTGTGTGTGTGTGTGTGTGTGTGTGTGTGTGTGTGTGTGTGTGTGTGTGTGTGTGTGTGTGTGTGTGTGTGTGTGTGTGAGTGTGTGTGAGTGTGTGTGTGTGAGAGTGTGTGTGTGTGTGTGTGTGTGTGTGTGTGTGTGTGTGTGTCTGTGTGTCTGTGTGTCTGTGTGTGTCTGTGTGTCTGTGTGTCTGTGTCTGTCTCCACTTCAATCATTGTCCGATTAAATGACATGATACGTCGTCAAACAATCTTGAGTTAATGAGTCTTGAGATAAGTAACGTGATTTATCAATAACCCATGCTAATGGTGAGGTCCCACCCAATCTGGCGGAAACGATACCATCTTTAAGATGCCCATAGGAGACAGAATGAAATGTATTACTCCCCAGGGACCTGCGACGAAACTATTTGTGGACCCCATTATGTCAATTACAGGGCCTGGTCTTGTTTTGTGATTAGTGTTATCTGACGTCCATCAGCAATGAGATGTGTTATAAGTAGATACCACTTGTACAATCAGGATATTAACATTTACATTACACATGTGTGTGTTGTAGGTTTGCATTTCCTACCACGACTTAGCTGAATGCATGTGTCCCAGCTAGTCCTCGTATCCATTTCATACTATTTCCTCGATAAACAAGGTATTATTTTCCAACTATAAGATAAAATATCCTATTTTTACACTGGTTGCTCAGTTATAAAAAATCATTTTCAGTTCGTATCTGTTTGTAGTGCAATATCTGAACACCTGTGATTGTCCTCCCATATCGTGCAATATCTGAACATCCGTGTATTTCCTTACATGTGCTGCAATATCTGAACATCCGTCACTTTTCTCCCAAATCGTGCAATATCTGAACATCCGTGCAGTTCTATATCGGAACACCCTTATCTTACCTCAACACTTCCCATTTTAATTCTGGAAACCCAAAAGTCCAGAAACTCTACGCTCTTTGCCCAGTCTCGGTTAAAGGTATTTACAAAATTAAACATCCCGTTTTCATGGGAACATACCAAGGAAGAAAAAATGAAAACAAAATTGTTTAAAAACTCAATATTTAGACTATGTCGCCCATGGGCCTGCCCATGGGCGAAGTGTGGCCCATGGGCCTGCCCATGGGCGAAGTCTGGCCCATGGGCAGGCCCATGGGCGAGAATATGTTCCTTTACTTAAAACTCATGTTTTTGATTCGCAAATACATTTAATGTATTCATTCAAGTATCATGACACAATATTTAACTCATTTTAACTTAATTCAACGATTTTATAGCGATATTGAAATATTTCGCCCATGGGCGAGAAAAAGGTTTGGCCAATGGGCGAGAATATGTTCCTGTACTTAAAACTCATGATTTTGTTTCGCAAATACATTAAATGTATTTATTGAAGTATCATGACACAAAATTTAACTCATTTTAACTTAATTCAACGATTTTATAGCGATATTGAAATATTTCGCCCATGGGCGAGAATATGTTCCTGTACTTAAAACTCATGATTTTGTTTCGCAAATACATTAAATGTATTTATTGAAGTATCATGACACAAAATTTAACTCATTTTAACTTAATTCAACGATTTTATAGCGATATTGAAATATTTCGCCCATGGGCGAGAAAAAGGTTTGGCCCATGGGTAGGCCCATGGGCAGGCCCATGGGCGAGAATATGTTCCTTTACTTAAAACTCATGTTTTTGTTTCGCGAATACATTTAATGTATTCATTTAATTATCATGACACAAAATTTAACTTTTTTTAACTTAATTCAACGATTTTATAGCGATATTGAAATATTTCGCCCATGGGCGAGAAAAAGGTTTGGCCCATGGGCGAGTATATGTTCCTGTACTTAAAACTCATGATTTTGTTTCGCAAATACATTAAATGTATTTATTGAAGTATCATGACACAAAATTTAACTCATTTTAACTTAATTCAACGATTTATAGCGATATTGAAATATTTCGCCCATGGGCGAGAAAAAGGTTTGGCCCATGGGTAGGCCCATGGGTAGGCCCATGGGCAGGCCCATGGGCGAGAATATGTTCCTTTACTTAAAACTCATGTTTTTGTTTCGCGAATACATTAAATGTATTTATTTAAGTATCATGACACAAAATTTAACTCATTTTAACTTAATTCAACGATTTTATAACGATATTGAAATATTTCGCCCATGGGCGAGAAAAGGGTTTGGCCCATGGGCGAGAATATTTTCCTTTACTTAAAACTTATGTTTTTGTTTCGTAAATACATGCAGGAGTTCTAACTATTTTCATGGCACATAATGTAACACAATTTTACTCAATTCAGCTATTTTACAGATTTATTGAAATATTTCGCCCATGGGCGAGACAAGGTTTTGCCTTCGAAATCCTTGATTATTATATCATGCCAGAGTTCTGAAATTCAGTGACAATGCTGTTGAACAGTAGAATCTGATTGACGTATTTTGCAGAACCTGTTTGACACTATGGGTTCCAGGACCACTAACACTCTGAGCTGAAAAAGTTTGGTCCTAACCGCACCCAACATCTTTAATGAACCCGGCCTTATCTCTCAAAACGTTTTGGCAGTTTATCATACGAATTCATGTGCGTGTACAACATTAAATTTTAGTTAGTTTCTATTTCATTTCCCATTTTATGACCCGTTGATACATCACACTGGGCAATTACGTGACAGGTACGCGTGCGCGTATTTTAATGGAAAGAAACTATTCGTCTTTTATTGCATAACGTTTGTAATATCTTACATTCTAACGAAATCTCGAAATAATTATTTAATTACAAGCAGTGTCGAACTGACCAGTAGGAATTATGTTTCAATGCGATTGAGGAAAACGTGAGTGAATATTGTGACACTAAAGCAACTTTTAACTGCATTGTCACTTTTGGTATGAAAATGGTAATAGTTAAGAAAAACGTAACAGCCTTCTTATGATAATTCTCATATTCTCATTAGTACGTTGTGTCTAATTACAGTGTCGGCCTTATTTACAGGTGATTCTACAATACTTGTTGTCGGTCAATTACAATCTGCCACACCACGCGTGAATAAACAGTTATGCAGGTGTTGCTGTGGGCAAATACCTAGCCTGTACATGTATATTTTTGTGGATACATGTATTACATATTTTCGTTGATATGTGGATATATTAAACACCAAGACACAAAAAGTTTATGAAAGATGAATTTGTGCCTTGATATATATATTCAACGCGAACGAAGCTTGTATTTTCTCCGCGATCCTGATGTGTATCATCGTTTAATTGGTCATTCATTAAAAGTATGTTGTGAGGCGATATCAAAGGAGCCGCTCAATATACGCAGTGTCGTCCGTTTCGCGTGAACTACCACCCTACCCTGTCAGTAAGAGTTATGTAATCGGTACACAAATATATTTGGTGCGATGTCAGTGTGGAAGGAGTTTGAATTACGTCCGCCAGTGGCCAAAGAAAGTATAGTACCAATCAACAAGGCCAATGCCGTACTAATAACCTAGTGACTCGCGTAACAACGGCTGTCAATATGTCTGCTACATCTACCATAACATCATCCCTGTCACAACTGGCGTATTAACGGCTTATTCAAAATATTAATTGTAGAAATGTCGTTACCAGACTAACGTACGTCGTATTCAGTCCTCAACTGGATGTTACATTCCTTATATCAGTTAACAGCCCTGTTTGTGAAAATATTTACTAGACATAAGATTTAAAGACTAATAAAATCAATTGTAAGACCGCATAGACCATAAAACCGAATAAAATATGTCTTGGTATCATCTCTTGTGTATTAGATGATGGCAATGACCGGAAATATTATAACGTTAGATTAAGAAGGAGAAACATTAAAGTGTTTTACAATACTTGGAAACATGAGCAATAAGATGTAGCAACATAAACATGCATGGAATAGGGAAAAAGGATGAAAACAAATTGAAAAGGATTTTAATATAAAATTATCGAACTAAATAACTTGCCTGAACAGAAAGGGTACCCAAACTTGTTTGACAGTTATTCGTGTGTTGTAGACTGTCGAATGGGACACATGTGTGTACGTAGGGTAGGCATATCTATTGCAAGTTTTAGTACTCATACACTTTCTCTTTTTGTGTTTTGTTTGTTTGTTAGTTGTATAACGCCACACTTAGCAATATTTCAGCTGTATGACGGCGGTCTGTAAATAATCGAGTCTGGACCAGACAATCCAGTGATTGACATCATGTGCATCGATCCACGCAATTGGGATACGATGACATGCATCAACCAAGTCAGCGAGCCTGACCACCCGATCCCGGTAGTCGCTTCTTACGACAAGCGCTGTCGCCCTTTTACGCCAAGAATGGTTTGTTGAAGATCTTCACGGGTCTATTGAATGCAGGGATTTGTGTAAAGTCATTCAGACAGCATACAATGACAACTAAAACATTATACTCAGTGTCTCCGCAAAGTAATATAGTACGGTACTTAGAGTACATGTGAGATTATACTCAGATTAGGGAGATGTTTTATCCGTATAACGTGTTATTATTCTACCTAACAATGTATTTAATGAAATGAATGCAAAACAAACTCAACGGCTAAAAGGTTTCATTGAAAAAACTACCCGTAGTCTTGACTAATAAAACAACTGCAACCCGACACAGATTAAACGCACTTACAAACACAATCATAATCTGGTTAGTCTGTATCACTCAACGAGGCCGCTTACTTTGCCCACAGTATGAAAGTATTGGGCAGTTCAGTAATTAGGAGCCAAAACCAGGCAGGTACGCTGGTCACACTTGACTGGTCTGACTGATGATTAGGTCGTCTGACAATTGTGAGTGAACCATAGCAAGAAGTATCTGCGAAACTATTTGCTCCTTTTATGGGACCGATTAGTTTTATGACCATGGGCCTCGGCACAAGCGTGGTGTTGGAAGACAAGTTATACATGTACATCCGATATGGTGACTGTTTTTCGCTATTCATATTCTAAATACATTCATAATACCACAACATTTTAGTACTCCTTGAAACTTTACAATCACTTCAATATGTACAATAGATTGAACGAGAACACTTGATATATTGCAGATTATTAAATCATTGTCTCTATTATCAGCCGCTACGTTTGTATCGTTTGCATTGTACAAAGAAATATTTTATCTGTCCTTTTGCAGATTTAGCCTCAGAATGTGCTCATTCGAATTAGGAACGAAAATAATTGCTTATCATGAGTATATATGATACAGTTAAAAGTTACTTGTACACTGTAGACGTATTCACTTTAAAGTCGCATACGACCTTCGCGAGCGAGTTGAATGATCCAGGTTAATTGGAACGAAGTCTAGAGAGGGTTATACAGTTTTGTATTTGGTAATGTGTAGGTTTGTTAAATATAATTTTTTTCATTCCTTTTATTTCAATATGTAAAAACATAACTATGCGCTTAAAAACAGAGCTGACTTGATGGGAGATAGCCACCTCAGATTGTCTGTTGGACACGGTTTAACCTTACTGTGTCCTCACCCTGGTTGTTGTTACCGTTGTTATAAGGGATTAAGAGCTACGGCTCATTGCATTTTTGTTTACAGTCTGTATCACTAAAGTGGACATGTGCAGGTGAACTCTGTTCAATTAGTATATGAAATGCCCCAAAATGTGAACTCCAGACAATAATAACCTGAGGGTAAATCCACGTGCGTCTGCCTTTCCCCTCGTTCACCTTCGAAATCCTTGATTATTATATCATGCCAGAGTTCTGAAATTCAGTGACAATGTTGCTGAACAATAGAATCTGATGGACGTTTTGTGCAGAACCTGTTTGACACTATGGGTTCCAGGACCACTAACACTCTGAGCTGAAAAAGTTTGGTCCTAACCGCACCCAACATCTACAAGTAATTAACAGTCCCATGCTGAGACCTTTCTCAAAATTCAGACCGGTGGCAGGTTGCCAACAAAGAGAAGAAAATATCGCAACCCCGACACGAGTGTGCTCAGTCAAACAATGAACTTACGACCGGCAGAAAACAACTCCAGTTGAGTATGCCGATGCTGTATCTCAGCCGTGTTGGCCTGAAAATTTAAACATGCTAATTAAATCCAAAATCGTATAACTATTTTTAATAGAAACCGTATCTTAATTTGTTCTTGCACTGCATCATATCGTGTATTTCATCTGTATATGTGTAATGTGTATATGTATCAATGACTACACTTATACCGCATATTCTGCAACAGACTATAATTAATCACCTTATTATTGTCTCTCCATTTACCATGGCTGACTGCACTAATACCCTTTTAACAGTGGACACCGATATCAGTATACCTGTAGGCTTTTTGTTCAAAAAGGAATATGCAGGAAATTATATGTAACAATTAACTGTGTACTAATTACATGTTTGAATGTTATCAGTTTTACGTTCTGAGATACAGTGATGTAAGCATCTTCCAAAATCTTCTAAAAATATAATAAAATACAAAACTCTCTGCCGTAATTTTTTGTGGAAATCATTCGATCAAGTAAAAAATGACTGCGTGACAAGACGAATCAACTATTTATACCCGATAAAAGAAACTGCCGTATTTTAGGAACAGTGCTATAACAAGACATTTGAAATTTCTAACAAGCAGATACATTAGAGACAGTGACTAGACTACAGGTACGTAATCCGTATCAATCAAAGGTGTAAAAAAACTGAAAATCATATCTGTCGGAGACCTACCAAATTACCAAGTTTTATCATTACTATATTTATTACAATGCAAATACTTTAGTGATACATTTTTTAGAGGAGAGGGCATACACACAAGTATATTGCTTCCGTGTGTGAATGCAGGTTGTACTTGGTATCTCAGTTCTCAGTTTCATACCGGTTGTATAACTGAATTTGTATATGGAACCATGCGTACAGCATGACAATTACTTGCTATTCGTCAGTTTACAACACACATAACACGGTCAAAAATTGTAGGCACCGCTTTTGCGAGTTATGTAGTACAGTAATGTTTTATTAAAATCTATTTCAATTTGTTTTCACCATTTTCCCTATTGACAGTCGTTGTTACGTGCGTCACTAGGTAATTAGTACGGATTGACCTTGTTTATTGTTTCTATACTTTGAGGATTTCTGTGACAACTGGCGGACGTAATTCAAACTCCTTCCGCACTGACACCGCATCAAATATATTTGTGTACCGATTACATAACTCTAATGGACAGGGTGGGGTGGTAGTTCACCGGACGACACTGTGTATATTGGGCGGCTCCTTTGATATCTCCTCCAAACATACGTTTATTGAATGACCCCCTTAAACGATAATACACATCTCGATGAATATATCAAGGCACTAATTCATCTTTCATAAACATTTTTTTGTCTTTGTGCTTAATATATCCACATATCAACGAACATTTGTAAAACATGTATCCTAAAAAAAATAAACATTTTCAGGCTAGGTATTTGCCCACAGCAACACCTGCATAACTGTTTATTCACGCGTGGTGTGGTAGATCGTAATTGACCGAGTGCAGGTATTGTAGAATCACCTGTAAATAAGGCCGACACTGTAATTAGATACAACGTACTAATGAGAATTATCATAAGGAGGCTGTTGTTTTTTCTGAACTGTTACCATTTTCATACCAAAAGTGACAATGCAGTTAAAAGTTGCTTTAGTGTCACAATATTCACTCACGTTTTCCTCAATCGCATTGAAACATAATTCCCACTGGTCAGTTCGAAACCGCATGTAATTAAATAATTATTTCGAGATTTCGTTAGAATGTAAGATATTCAGCCAAACGTTATGCAATAAAAGACGAATAGTTTTTTTCATTAAAATACGCGCACGCGTACCTGTATATTGCATACCTGGTGTCACGTAATTGCCCAGTGTGATGTATCAACGGGACATTAAATGGGAAATGAAATAGAAACTAACTAAAATTTAATGTTGTGGAAAATAACTCCAATGAATTGGAGTACACGCACATGAATTCGTATGATAAACTGTCAAAACGTTTTGAGAGGTAAGGCCGGGTTCATTAAAGATCGCTACAATATGTAAAACAGGTGAAATTTGTAGAACTAAAGGAAACATCCAACCAAATGCCCTTTTTAAATAGTAATGTAATGATATAATATAAAGTATATTTCACATGATACAATATACTTTGCAAACAGTTAGTTGATGCTTGAAAGGGACCGACGTAAACATGGACGAAATATTTTAATAACGCCGTAAAATAGTTGAATTAAGTAAAAATTAGTTAAATTTTGTGTCATGATACTTGAATAAATACATTTAATGTATTTGCGAAAAAAAACCATGAGTTTTGAGTAAAGGAACATATACTCGCCCATGGGCCAAACCCTTTTTCTCGCCCATGGGCGAAATATTCAAATATCGCTATAAAATCGTTGAATTAAGTTAAAATGAGTTAAATTTTGTGTCATGATACTTGAATGAATACATTAAATGTATTTGCGAAACAAAAACATGAGTTTTAAGTAAAGGAACATATTCTCGCCCATGGGCCTACCCATGGGCCTACCCATGGGCCAAACCTTTTTCTCGCCCATGGGCGAAATATTTCAATATCGCTATAAAATCGTTGAATTAAGTTAAAATGAGTTTAATTTTGTGTCATGATACTTCAATGAATACATTTAATGTATTTGCGAAACAAAATCATGAGTTTTAAGTAAAGGAACATATACTCGCCCATGGGCCAAACCTTTTTCTCGCCCATGGGCGAAATATTTCAATATCGCTATAAAATCGTTGAATTAAGTTAAAATGAGTTAAATTTTGTGTCATGATACTTGAATGAATACATTAAATGTATTTGCGAAACAAAAACATGAGTTTTAAGTAAGGGAACATACTCTCGCCCATGGGCCTGCCCATGGGCCAGACTTCGCCCATGGGCAGGCCCATGGGCAGGCCCATGGGCCACACTTCGCCCATGGGCAGGCCCATGGGCGACATAGTCTAAATATTGAGTTTTTAAACAATTTTGTTTTCATTTTTTCTACCTTGGTATGTTCCCACGAAAACGGCATGTTTAATTTTGTAAATACCTTTAACCGAGACTGGGCAAAGAGCGTAGAGTTTCTGGACTTTTGGGTTTCCAGAATTAAAATGGGACGTGTTCCTCTCATGCAGTACTATACCGGGACATCCTGTCTTACCTCCCATGAGGTACTGTTTCGGAACACCCTTGTCTAACCTCCCATGCAGTACTATATCGGTATACCCTTGTCTTACCACCCATGCAGTACAATATCTGAAGACCATTGCATTACCTCCCATGCAGTGATATATCGAAAGACCCTTGTCTTACCTTCCATGCAGTTCTATATCGGAACACCCTTGTCTTACCTCCCAAGCAGTACTATATCGGATAACCCTTGTCTTACCTCCCAACCAGTATTATATCGGATAACCCTTGTCTTACCTCCCAAGCAGTACTATATCGGATAACCCTTGTCTTACCTCCCAAGCAGTACTATATCGGATAACCCTTTTCTTACCTTCCATGCAGTTCTATATCGGATCACCCTTGTCTAACCTCCCATGCAGAAGTATATCTAAAGACCATTGTCTTACCACCCATGCAGTACTATATCTGAAGACCATTGTATTACCTCCCATGCAGTACTATATCGGAAGACCCCTGTCTTACGTCTCATGTAGTACTATATCGGAGCAGACCGCCTCCGTGGTCTTGTGGTAGAGCGTCCGCCCGGAGAGCGGAAGGTCCAGGGTTCGATCCCGGGCCGCGTCATACAAAAAGACGTTAAAAGATTGTACTTGTTGTTACCCTGTCTGGCGCTCGGC
This sequence comes from Haliotis rufescens, assembly GCF_023055435.1. NCBI lineage: Eukaryota > Metazoa > Mollusca > Gastropoda > Lepetellida > Haliotidae > Haliotis > Haliotis rufescens. The sequence goes on from NW_025963979.1 coordinate 6,385,779, forward strand.
ATTAAGGGGCTAAAACAAGGACTGGTCGGCTCGGAGTCAGTATACTGTGTCTGAGTGGGGTATTCATGTTAAACTGCGGCATGGTATCTCAGTGAGCTAGCACTATAAATCGGCATCAGTCCGGACTAGTACAAGCAGCCACACATACACACGTGCATGCACGTCGCTATATAAGTGCAATAATCTTGGACGCGACGTTAAACCCAATTTCACCTCACCTCACGTATATCGGAGCACCCTTGTCTTACCTTTCATGCAGTGCTATATCTGAAGACCATTGTCTTACCACCCATGCAGTACTATATCTGAAGACCATTGTATTACCTCCCATGCAGTACTATATCGGAAGACCCCTGTCTTACGTCTCATGTAGTACTATATCGGAGCACCCTTGTTTTACCTTTCATGCAGTACTATATCGGATCACCCTTGTCTTACCTCCCATGCAGTGTTATATCGAAAAACCGTGTCTTTCCTCCCATGCAGTACTGCATCAGACCTCCCTTGTCTTACCTCCCATGCAGTTCTATATAGGAAGACCATTGTCTTACCTCCTATACAGTACTATATCGGAACATCCTTGTCTTACCTCCCATGCGGTACTTCATCGGAACTTACTTGTCTTACATTTCATGCAGTACTAGATCGGAACTTACTTGTCTTTCCTCCCTTGCAGTACTATATCGGAACACCCTTGTCTTACCTCCTATGCAGTACTATATCGGAACACCCTTGTCTTACCTCCTATGCAGTACTATATCGGAACACCCTTGTCTTACCTCCAATGCAGTGCTATATCGGAGCACCCTTGTCTTACCTCCAATGCAGTGCTATATCGGAACACCCTTGTCTTACCTCCTATGCAGTACTATATCGGAACACCCTTGTCTTACCTCCTATGCAGTACTATATCGGAGCACCCTTGTCTTACCTCCAATGCAGTACTATATCGGAGCACCCTTGTCTTACCTCCTATGCAGTACTATATCGGAGCACCCTTGTCTTACCTCCTATGCAGTACTATGTCGGAGCACCCTTGTCTTACCTCCTATGCAATACTATATCGGGACATCCTTGTCTTACGTCCCATGCAGTGCTATATCGGAACATCCTTGTCTTACGTCCCATGCAGTGCTATATCGGAACACCATTGTCTTACGTCCCATGCAGTCCTATATCGGAGCACCCTTGTCTTGCCTCCAATGCAGTACTATATCGGAACACCCTTGTCTTACCTCCCATGCAGTTCTATATCGGAGCACCCTTGTCTTACGTCCAATGCAGTGCTATATCGGAACACCATTGTCTTACGTCCCATGCAGTCCTATATCGGAGCACCCTTGTCTTGCCTCCAATGCAGTACTATATCGGAACACCCTTGTCTTACCTCCCATGCAGTTCTATATCGGAACAATCTTGTCTTACCTCCTATGCAGTACTATATCGGAACAATCTTGTCCTACCTCCCATGCAGTACTATATCGGTGCATCCTTGTCTTACCTCTCATGCAGTACTATATCGGAACACCCTTGTCTTACCTCTTATGCAGTACTATATCGGAACAACCTTGCCTTACCTCCCATGCAGTACTAGATCGGAACTTACTTGTCTTACATTTCATGCAGTACTAGATCGGAACTTATTTGTCTTACCTCTCATGCAGTACTATACCGGGACATCCTGTCTTACCTCCCATGCAGTACTTTATCGGAATACCCTTGTCTTACTTCCTATTCAGTACTATATCGGAACTTCCTTGTCTTACCTCCCATGCAGTGATATATCGAAAGACCCCTGTCTTACCTTCCATGCAGTTCTATATCGGAACACCCTTGTCTTACCTCTCATGCAGTACTATACCGGGACATCCTGTATTACCTCCCATGAGGTACTGTTTCGGAACACCCTTGTCCTACCTTCTATGCAGTACTACATCGGATCACCCTTGTCTAACCTCCCATGCAGTACTATATCGGTATACCCTTGTCTTACCACCCATGCAGTACTATATCTGAAGACCATTGTATTACCTCCCATGCAGTGATATATCAGAAGACCCCTGTCTTACGTCTCATGTAGTACTATATCGGGACACCCTCGTCTTACCTCCCATGCAGTGCTTTATCTGAAGACCATTGTCTTACCACCCATGCAGTACTATATCTGAAGACCATTGTATTACCTCCCATGCAGTACTATATCGGAAGACCCCTGTCTTACGTCTCATGTAGTACTATATCGGAGCACCCTTGTCTTACCTGCCATGCAGTGCTTTATCTGAAGACCATTGTCTTACCACCCATGCAGTACTATATCTGAAGACCATTGTATTACCTCCCATGCAGTACTATATCGGTATACCCTTGTCTTACCACCCATCCAGTACTATATCTGAAGACCATTGTATTACCTCCCATGCAGTGATATATCAGAAGACCCCTGTCTTACGTCTCATGTAGTACTATATCGGGACACCCTTGTCTTACCTCCCATGCAGTGCTTTATCGGAATACCCTTGTCTTACCTTTCATGCAGTACTATATCGGATCACCCTTGTCTTACCTCCCATGCAGTGCTTTATCGGAATACCCTTGTCTTACCTTTCATGCAGTACTATATCGGATCACCCTTGTCTTACCTCCCATGCAGTGTTATATAAAAAACCGTGTCTTTCCTCCTATGCAGTACTGTATCGGACCTCCCTTGTGTTACCTCCAATGCAGTACTATATCGGAAGACCCTTGCCTGAGTTCCCTTGCAGTACTTTATAGGAAGACCATTGTCTTACCTCCTATACAGTACTATATCGGAACAACTTTGTCTTACCTCCCATGCAGTGCTATATCTGAGCACCCCTGCATTACCTCCCAGGCAGTACTAGATCGGAACTTACTTGTCTTACATTTCATGCAGTACTAGATCGGAACTTACTTGTCTTTCCTTCCTTGCAGTACTATATCGGAGCACCCTTGTCTTACGACCTATGCAGTTCTATATCGGAGCACCCTTGTCTTACGTCCTATGCAGTACTATATCGGAACACCCTTGTCTTACCTCCTATGCAGTGCTAGATCGGAACACCCTTGACCTACGTCCCATGCAGTTCGAGATCGGAACATCCTTGTCTTACGTCCCATGCAGTGCTATGTCGGAACATCCTTGTCTTACGTCCCATGCAGTGCTATATCGGAAGATCCTTGTCTTACGTCCCATGCAGTTCTATATCGGAAGATCCTTGTCTTACGTCCCATGCAGTTCTATATCGGAAGATCCTTGTCTTACGTCCCATGCAGTGCTATATCGGAAGATCCTTGTCTTACGTCCCATGCAGTGCTATATCGGAAGATCCTTGTCTTACGTCCCATGCAGTGCTATATCGGAACATCCTTGTCTTACGTCCCATGCAGTGCTATATCGGAAGATCCTTGTCTTACGTCCCATGCAGTGCTATATCGGAAGATCCTTGTCTTACGTCCCATGCAGTGCTATATCGGAAGATCCTTGTCTTACGTCCCATGCAGTGCTATATCGGAACATCCTTGTCTTACGTCCCATGCAGTGCTATATCGGAAGATCCTTGTCTTACGTCCCATGCAGTGCTATATCGGAAGATCCTTGTCTTACGTCCCATGCAGTACTATATCGGAAGACCCTTGTCTTACGTCCCATGCAGTTCTATATCGGAACACCCTTGTCTTACATCCTATGCAGTACTATATCGGAACACCCTTGTCTTACCTCCTATGCAGTACTATATCGGAGCACCCTTGTCCTTTTTGGTAAGTCTAAAGTCACAGTTGATAAACCCCAGTCTCTTTGTAGCTTTTGGGGAAATTCCTATAAATTAAGCCACGTAAACACAAAATTACATACGACTCGGAGCGAAATTAAGCCACGGTACATGTTTCAGGTTGACTGCTTTTAAAAACATTGTATTTATTGCTCGTGAGACACCATGAAGACTTTGAGTCTAAGATGGTTTCTAAATTTGCAACACCTAAGTGATTTACGACAGGATGATGAATGTATTTTTGGCATAGACATCACTATTACGCTTCACAAAATTATCATTATGACCTTTGTATTGAGCAATATTTGCTTATCTTATCAGACCATCATTTATACAACTTCGTATCCATTTGTTCGAGGAGGTTAAAAGAATTCCCCTCAGATTTATCAATCAAACTATTGGATAAATGTCTAAGATACCACCGATACCTGCTGAACAGTTGGCACAAGAACACTAAGTCCAAATCATATCACGATGCAAAGAGGGAGTGAGTTTTAACAACATCCCAGTTATATCACGGCGTATCAGCTTAATATGGGAGGAAAGCCGGAAGTGATGCAGGTCTCAGACGTTTACCACTTTGGTGTATGAGTACCGATGGTGCTGACAAACCTACACACATAGTCGGGGCGAACCGGGTTTCGAACCCACAATAATAGGTTTCCTAGGGACAGCAACTCTGCACTGCGAATGGCGTGCCTTAGACGACTGGGCCACCCTTGACCCCCATAATGCACTTGAGCAGAGGAAGCTCTCGAAAGGGTAGTCTCCTGTCGATATAGTTCTTACCCGATGATGCTTTTCAATTCTCCGGGCAACTTAGAGCAGCATTGTATAAATACTGTTATATTTTTTTTATAAATGTAAGTATAATGTGCCCTATCCTATGAGTACAATTGACTTTCATTATATTATACACTTCAATATTATTAGATTTTTTTTTCCACAAACAATCGTTGCAGCTGGTATGTAACTCCTCGATGTTTTTCCATCTACTTTTGTATTATTATAAGGGGGGCTTTCATGCACCGCGCAAACATCACTGTCTGCCTTAATACGTATTTCTAGACCAGAGTTGCTAATATCAACACCTTACTTGTTTGTTTTAAAAGCAAAGCCAGGTGATGTATAAACATGGCTAGACCATCAACAAGTGTCGAAACATGTACGAGTATGCTAAATAGGAAAAATGAACTCAAAAAGTGGCAATAATGCTGCTGAAGAAAATGTATGCTACAAACCACAACAAATTGATCATTTGTTCCTTCTCTCTCTTTTGAAATGTATGGTATTTTTACGAATAAACGTACATGGTCATCTTAATCTGCAAGATTCCTTCCCTACGGATAATGTCAAGTTCCAAAACGATACAAGTATAACCTCTGTGAATGTTTTAGGGCAGCAACTTCACTTCATACTTTCCATAAGGAATGCTGTCAACTATTCACTCGTTAAAGGGAAAGTTAAAATGAAGATCGAGGTCGAATCACACAGTGTGTCCACATGTCTAACAACACGAGCGACAGTGGGATTTCCTTTCAGCTAAAGTTGACATGTTGTTACAATTAAAAGGGACCAGACCCGTCGCCAACCCATAAGCTATCGATATCATGAACATGCGTCTATGAATCACTATCAAATAGTGATGACACCAGGTGACCGAGAAAAGGTAAGAGTATCCTGCTCCAAAGGCAGGGTAGGAAAACTTTAGCGAAGCTTCATGAACAAAAACATATTTGGCAGAAATGTTTTCTCTGCAGAAATATCAGGAGTATTTTATATTTCTGGCAGAATTTTATTTTCCAAAAATCTCACTTTCGGTGTATTAATTTCAGAAATTAATTCAGAAATATCACTTAACAGTCAGTTTTGTGTAATAAAATCTGCATGGGGGCTGAAAAACTAGGCTCTGCCGTAAAGTACACATAGTAATATAACATTAATGATGTGGAGTAAGACTAACACACTTGTACCACAGACACACACTCCATGTTAATGTTAACATGACCCAGAAAGCACATGCATATCTCGGATGTAAATAAGCCGTGCTTGTGAACTTGTATGAAAGAGGATAACATGTATCTTTTATTAAAATGAGAGATCTACATTACATTGTCAGGTTTGTGTGTGTGTGTGTGTGTGTGTGTGTGTGTGTGTGTGTGTGTGTGTGTAGTATGTGTGTGTGTGTAGTATGTGTGTGTGTGTAGTATGTGTGCGTGTGTGTTTGCCTGCGTGAATAGTGTCTGTGTATGTGTGTAGTGTGTGTGTAGTGTTTATGTAGTGTGTGTGTAGTGTGTGTGTATGAGTGTCTGTGTATGTGTGTCTGTATATGTGTGTAGTGTGTGGTGTGTGTGCGTATGTGTGTAGTGTCTGTGTATATGTGTAGTGTGTGTATGTCTGTGTGTGTAGGTGTGTGTGTGTCTGTGTGTGTCTCTGTCTGTGTCTGTGTCTGTGTATGTGTATCCAAGTGTTTGTGTGTGCCAGCACTATACCTTTCATGTTTGATTAATGAGGGACGTTCACCTTGCAGAAACCCCACCACATGGTATCGCACTGAGACACGTATTACAGTTAGGAGTTAAAATCTGACAAGCTACATGCTGTGTAAGCTGGTTAGGGCAGGATGACACGGAAGATGTCTGCTCAAGTTAACCTTGTATCTTCAAAGTAACTGAATTAACCCCACATGTACTTTGTATTTCGATAACAAATCAACTGACCATTTGTATTGCTAGAAAGCATCTATGTAAATACATTCTGCCCGTAGACGAATGTGCTATTGTATTGTGTTCTACCAGGGCTGGCTAAAAAGTTCTAAGCCTAACTGTGAAAGACCCGTACCAAGTCGATGGTTTTCATTTATTTCTTCACATAATCCCCTTCCAGGTTTACACACTTTTGCCAGCGATGCTGCAAGGCCTGGATGCCGGTCAAGAAGAAATTTTCTTCAGCCACCCTAAAAAAGTAATTCACAGCGGAAATGACGTCATCATTACTGGGAAAATGGCGACCGGCTAGTTCCTTTTTCATTTTGGGAAACAGGTGGAAGTCTGACGGGGCCAAATCGGGTGAATAAGGGGGGTGGTCAATGCGTTTGAAGCCACAATCATGGATCGCTGACATGGCAACCACCGATTTGTGAACAGGTGCATTGTCTCGTTGGAACAGGACTCCTTTAGTGAGCATTCCCCGTCGCTTAGCTTTGATAGCCTCACGCAACTGTCTCAGTAGGTCAGCATAATATCTTCCATTGATAGTCTGGCCTTTTTCAAGATAGTCTATCAGCAGAATACACTTGGAATCCCAAAAGACTGAAGCCATCACCTTTCCAGCAGAAGGAACCGACTTGGCTTGGGGGCTGGTGATTCCGGATGCTTCCAATGATTAGACTGAATTATGGTTTCTGGTTGAAAGTGATGAATCCAGGTCTCATCCATGGTTACAAATCGGGCCAAAAAAATCATCGGGATCTGCTTCAAAACGGCATAAATTGTCACGGGACATCAGGAATCTGACACGTTTCTGATCCGCTGTCAAGAGCTTTGGCACCCATCTTGCAGAAACGTTTGTCATTCCCAACTCGTTAATTATAATGTGCTCAACCCTCTCATGAGAGATGCCTAAAACACTGGCAATATGTCGAATGGTCAATCGTCGATCAGCCATCACCATGTCATGCACCCGGGTAATGTTTTCCGGAATGGTTGCTGTTGAAGTCCTTCCTGGACGCGGGTCTTCGTCAAGGCTCTCTCTGCCACGCTTGAATTCCGCTGCCCACTTGTTTACAGTGGAAAAGGAAGGGGCATCATCCCCTAAAGTGGAGACCATGTCAGCATGTATCTGTGTTGGAGTTAGCCCTTTCAGTTGCAGGTACTTGATGACTGCCCTATAGCCAGTTTTGTCCATTTCTGGTGATTTCAATTGGTAGGTTCGCAAGATGGTCTGGTACAAAGACAATAATAACACTACAGTTGCAGTTCTTATGTCTATGATTCATTAAATGATTGTACTTGTTGGTGGCAAAAGTTTGTTTCAATTCGATTGAGATATCCCACTTAGGCTAAGAACTTTTCAGCCAGCCCAACATATGTGACGTGTAGTTATTATCTCATTTCTGTATTCAACCACGATATCCGAGTAAACATAATGCACCCGCACAAAAGTGTTTTGAGATTACCTTGAAAAATAGTTTATTCGCGCGAATATAATATTTTACAAGGCACGAAAAGGACCACATACAGATAAATCTACTTTTTTTGTCTGTCATATGTACATACAAACATGGCTACACATTGAACGTGTTTATAAACAAATTGGGGCTGTGCGTTTATAATCGTTTTTTCTCATACATGTGTGTACATACACGTAATGCTGTAATATTTCTGTTGCACGAACATACACAATCATCGGAGAGCGTCACATTTATATACGATATCACTATAGTGTATATACTTACATTTTAAACTGAAACATCACATGTGCACTCATAACCTCTAAATCGTCAAAAATGCAGATGGTTATATATGATAATGTCACAACACATAATATGTCTCATTATCGAATAACTCATTACTCAATATTGTATTCCGAAAGCTAGCTAATTGTTCTAATTGAAACGTGTTTGATTGTAATTGAACATGAGACCAACGTTTGATCTGAACGCGCAGTATCTGCACATGCTGTGATAGTTGACGAACAACGAAGGTATACGATACGTGGCAAAGGCCAAGTTTGATATATGAATACAAAAATGAAATATTCGTCATTATAGTAATATTGGTAAAGTTCAAAATACTTATGCATGCCATGATAAGACAATTACTTAGTTTAGAAAGGTTAGGGGATGAATTAGTGTGAGTATTCTCTGTTCTATTAGAACGTACCGTTGGTGGCATAATTGCTAGCTTACTGTGAACTCACCATGGAATCATTCAACGTGAGGGAGCGACCAGGTGATACCCTGTGGGGGACGGGGTGGAGGGAAAACAAATTTTGTTCCAGAACATTCTGGAAAACAATTTTGCCTCAGAATTACTGCCAAAAGTTATTGTTCGATGGACATACTGGATGTCCTGAGTTGATTTGAAGTAGTGACCGGTAGGATATTTTGTCTGTAACACAAATCTCAAGCCTCCCAGAGAATATGGTCTACAAGACGGTGAGAATCGCAGAGATCTAAGCATGTCACCCATACTAACCTTGGGGTCGCATGTCTATTTTACGTCTTTGACATCAACCGCCTCCGTGGTCTAGTGGCAGACAATCTATCCAGTTCGATTCCCGGCCGCTTCATACTAAAAGATGGTATTTGTTTCTACCCTGCCTGGCGCTCGGCATCAAGGGGCTGAAACAAGGACCCTCTCGGCTCGGAGTCAGTATACTGTGTCTGAGTGGTAGTCATCTTAAACTGCGGCATGACATCTCAGTGGGCTAGCACTATACAAATATAATACTTTAAAAGTGCAATAATCTTGGACGCCACGTTTAACCCCATTTCACCTCACCCCATCCCACACCTCAAAATCCCTAATCAAAATGAGGAACTTCGCTCCACGATAACAAGCCATTTTGTATTCAAGCGCTAGCGTTATTAGCGCCTTGTGTGAAAATAGGACATCATCCTGTATAATTAGGGACTTAGATTACTGCAGGTCAGTGTGTGTTATAACACACATAAAGTGGTGTTTAACGACTTCGGTCAAACTTGCTAGACCGCCAGTCGATCTGACATTAGTACCACCACCAGTTGACTACATTTCCGCTTGAATAGATGATACTCGAATGTTCTGAGGAGGTTATCAAATATGGAATATGGCTAAACAATAGAATTGTCAATTATTATATCATGTTCCAAATAGTGAAAACCTGGAGGTGAGTGAGTGAGGTCAACTTTGGCTGACTAGTGTAACGGGCGGATTATTTTGAAGCTGATGATAAATAGTTTGTTTAGCAAGCCAGTTTCGAATCAAAGAATAGATTGTCACTAGCATCGGTCAGATATTGGGGTCTTGGAAAGATACCTAGCAGGATATGGAAATTAAGCGGGAGATACTCTCTACACAGACCGAAGACGAGTGACAACACAATCAAAAAGCACATGAGCTGCCGCGGCAAACTATTCAAGGCATAAAAAAATCATTCGGCATTTTATTATTATAAACTGCATGTGTTATGATGCGCTCTTGATGTTATGATGAGAGTTTTCTTTCTTATGATTGACCAGTATAACGATGCAAGATGGATTCTATGTTCAAATTGTGCAAACCACTGTGTTAGGGCCACATAATCATCGGTCACAAAAAATAGCAGTCTCTCTGACACTCTCGTGTCGAACATTGCACAGTCCTCATCAGCTTAACGCGGTATTCGGGAACTTCCGTTTCGCAATGCAGTTTGTTTGTTTGTTTATTTGTCGTTTAACGACGCAATATTCCAGCTATATAACGGCGGTTTGTAAATAATCGAGTCTGGACCAGACAATCCAGTGATTGATGTCATAAGCGTCGCCTCATACGACAAGCGTAGTCGCCTATTACGGTAAATATGGGTTGCCGAAGACCTATTCTACCCCGGATCTTCACGATTGGCAGTGCAGTAAATTGTGCCAGCAGACTACTACTTTGGCAGCCATGGACAGTGAAGAGAAACGCATCCAGAAGTAGGTCAAGTTCAGCCATGTCGAAATTTAGGGTGCAGAGATAGTCATTCCGAATATGCATGTTACTGGGTCGCTATTTGAAACCAACAGATGATTTGTAAATACCGTTACATACACAACAGGTAGCACATTGCGAGGAGCCGTGCGCTGCACATGCGTTCGATGTAACGTGCGAGATATTGCTGTGATTTGAATATTAAGCAGACCTCGCCACAGCACATCATAAGACAAGACATGGAAGCAAAAACATACAAGAACTGCCGAAAGACAAATAATGTTACGTCTATAAAATATAGTTGGGATTGTAAAATCTCAAGAAGAGAGCAATCGGGTATTCCTTAAGTTGCTTGTCTTCCTTTTGTCAGTGTCAAGCATAACCTTATTTGATCATGTGGATTGCATTCATAGGATAGTTTGCGTCATGTTTGTTTCAAACACAATGTAGTTGTGAGATACAGTACAGTACATTTTCAGGGCTCAGAAACCTTTTTCAGGTTTCAAATATCAACATAATGACCCCTTACATCCGCATCGTCTGACCCCACTGGCATTTTATATCACTTCTGGGGTGGGGTATTACAAACTTAATACAAACCTGCACACGCACGCACGCACGCACGCACACTTTCTTTGGTTGTGGTTCCTCGCTTTGTCTTGGTATTACATCTATTAAAATGTCACTCACTCCAAAGGGGAAGAGTTTCTTTTCCTTTCACATTATTTTAAGTGCGCTTCATATGTCTTACACGTCTTCTTTCAGTTGAGCGTATCCGGTAAGACAATGACCAGCTGAGGTGAGGTGAATTGGGTCTAACGTCTATGCGATTATTGCACATATATAGCAATGTGGATGCATGTGTGTAGTGTGTGTGCGTGCGCTTGTATCTGTACGGACTGATCCCGGTTTTCGTATACTATTTAAGATGTCACCATGATATACTCGACGGTAGCCACTAATTCCTTTAGGGTGTCCTATAACTTGTACACTGTTGACATGTGTAGAGGATGGGCTGGGCAGTAGCCATGCGTAGGAGTCTGGACCAGGTAAGCAATGACAAACTGCATGGGCAACGGGTCACGATGAAGCATATTCAACCAAATAATAACTATCCGATCCTCCGATTATTCAATATTGCAACTATGTTCGGTTGTCATGTGTAAAGCCTCGTGTCCGTATTGTGCGAGCGGTCATAACATTGTTGTTCTATGCATCCCCATGAAGAAGTGTAAATTACTAAGTACAATGTACATTGTTCCACAAGTGTGGTATGTACTACATTTTGATACCTTGTATGAACAACTTCATAAACTGATGGAAATCTAAACATGAGAATTATTTCATCTGGAGACTCGCCAGTGGATCAATCAACACCCAAGATGAAGCAGGGAGATATTTCCACAAGGAATGGAGAGTGACCCACGAAGAAAGTACACCATATTGGCATTGCATGTTTTTGTGAAATACCAAGCAAACTTGGACAATTTTTCATTTGAAAGTGATCGTTCATGAGAATGATGGAGACAAGTTGAATGATGTGTGACATGGTGTGATGTAGCTGCAAGAACACCATGACGTTCCTGAAGGGTATCAAGTCAGAAGGGCCCAACGTGAACATTCGAAAAAGATTGAAAAATATATGGATTTCTGACTGGGTGAACAACAGTGTCTTACATAATGAAGTGCTCGGTGAGGCGATATCAAACTCGACGAGCGTCATCGTACGTCAATGACATAGCTCTTTGCTCATTCTTTCAGACACTTAGTTGTCTGGTCCAGACAATACAAACAGGCAGTCGTAATACAACTGAGATGTTGACTGCGGCGTTAAACAACATTAACTACCCCATTGTTTTGAGATAACAAAGGCAAAAACAACCACGGGAGCATTAAGCATGACGTAACACTCTGTGGAAGCATCACTCCTAGCTTACATCTTCTGGGTATATCTTTACAGTCGGACCCCGTTATCTCGAGATCCGTTATATCGAATGTACCGATATCTGGAACCTATTGCCAAGCTCGAGCGCCTCAGTATGTAAATACATAAAATGTTTACCTCTTTTCTCGAATTCGAGATAAAAAATACACAGCGCTATTTCTAACCTTGGACAGCGCTATCTCAAGTCCCTAAAGGTTGTGTAAATACCAAGACTACGTTCAATTCACTCAGCTGTTGTCAACCGAACACATAATCCATGTACACATCTACATTTGTCACAGGTTGTATTGATCATTTCCTGCGAATATTTTATCGTGTGTGCAGTCGTATTGCTATGTATATATAATACTGAGTCTGCTACTTGTTTTGCCTAGTTGACTGTCCATTACTAGCTCTCTCGAATGTTCAGATATCTCGAAGTTACAACACAGCCCCGCTAGGTTCAAGACACATGGGTCCGACTGAACATGGTCAAAATTTGGCAAATACGGACATGTAAGACATTTATTTAGATATGTATGTTAAAGTTCCCTACAATAAATGTTCAGAGGTTTTTGATAGTTAAAAGGGCAGTGGATGACTGTGTGCTGTTTGTAATACACCAATGTGGAGTTAATTCATCATGTTATTATGACGTTGCTTGAATGCAGCGTTTCTGACGGTGTGTGAAAGTTAGAATGACAGATCTAACATGTTAGTATACTTTCAAGAAAGTAGTAATCGTGCTTGTATCGGAAGGGGAGGGAAATATATTCAGCGTGTTTGTTCTTGACCCTAGTGTTAGTCTTATTTAACAGCAATGCTTGGAGTAGGGTGGTCATTTTATGGGCATATCATGAAACAGAAAAAAGATCAAAGTAATTATTTATCACTTCGTTACCCTTATGGGGAGCGGGAACAAAATTGCAAACAATGATATTATTCAAAATGCACGATAAAGCGCTCAGTTTAAATACGCATAAATTTAGTCTGAGGGTAATGATGCACTGGAATAATTATTAATAATAATAATAATAGTTGCCCCCATCCCGTGAAAGTTAGGACAGGTTAGAATAGGTCCTCTTCAACCAATACTTGCCGAAGAAGGCAACTATGCTTGTCGCAAGAGGCGACTAACGGGATCCGGTGGTCAGTCTCGCTGACTTGGTTGATGCATGTCATCGATCAAAATTGCGTGAATCGATGCTCACGATTTCAACCACAGGATCGTCTGGCCCAGACTGGATTTTTTACAGACAGCCGCCATATAGCTTGAATATTGCTGAGTGCTGCGTTAAACAACAAACAAACAAACAATACTATGCCTCATATGTAACAAAGGATTGTGTAACTGATATCATAACGTGCCATATAATGTTAAGAAGCATTTCCTTGTGTGACAGGTGTGGCAACAGGCTCCGATTTATTCGATAAATACCTAGAGGCAGGTGGGTTCTTCGGTGAGAGGATAATGGATGGCTCAACCATAGCGGTGAAAACCCATTTTCTGTATATTCCCCTTTTGGGGAAACCCTTACCTGATATCAAGCGAGCGATTCTCATCATTAGAAATCCCTACCATGCATTAGTGGCCGACTTCAGCCGACAAGAATCTAAAAACCACGTTGGAACGGTGTCTCTTCCAATTTTCATAAGGGGCAGGCAAAAATCTATTATGCTACAGTGTTCCTTTACTGTTTTCTTGAAATAGCGTAGCAGTAAGTTGACTTGTTGAAGATCTAGGGCCAGTTAAATATTATGTAACAAAAAGGTATTGATGTTCACTGACATCCCACCGACCAGCAAATAGAAAATAGGTGTATTTCTCTCCTTTTCTCTTTTTTCAGGGTGGAAGACATATCTCTCCAAATGGACCAAGAGATGGTTCGAATTGAACCATAGCTGGGTCACAAAAATGGACAATCTTGTAATATTTTACGAAAATCTCCAAAGACATCTAGAACAGGAACTAACCAGACTATATTCATTCCTTGATGATAGCAGTTTCCATGGCAACATACAATGTGCTTTGAACAATACAGAGGGAAACTTTCATAGAAATAGAAGTAAAGAGTTGCCAATATCGTTTTTCTATGGTGACAGTGATGTACGTCTCATGAACAGACAAATCGACGATGTTGACATTTTGCTGAAGAAGTACATCACAGTTTATTTGACATTTCTTCATATAAAATAAATGTATGATTTATTTAAGAAATATAGATTGCTCTACAACCATGTGTAGTATAACATAATATACGTTGACCCTGAACCATTATATTTAAAGGACCGGGACGCTTAATTGCTAATTACTAACATTTAAATTCTGAAAATAACTCCATCCTTCGCATGAAAGTTATATAGAAAGCAGAATATATACCATCCATCTTATAGGATCACTCGATTCGACTGTTGTGTACAGCAATCCAATATTGACGTAATGACAAAAAAAAAGACGTTGGCAGTCTCTCTTACGATCGAACTCCCAACTAAGGCCAAATGGTAACATTGATCTTAAAGATTTGTTGCCCCTCCTTCATTGGGAGTGTACAAAACAAAACTCAGTGCTAACGGTTGGGTCTACAAACAGTAAGTCCAAGGTTTTTTGTTTGTTGTTATTTTAACGCCGCAATCAGCAATATTCCAGCTATATAACGGCGATCCTGTAAATAATCGAGTCCGGATCGACAATCCAGTGACTGATGTCGTGAGCATCAAACTGAGCATTTGCATCAAGCAACTTAGCAAGGTTGAACAGCCATTCCAGTCAGTCGACTCTCACGGAAAGCATTGGTTGCTGAAAACCAATATAAAAATCTAGCCCAGATCGTCAGGGCGCAAGAGTCCATAGTATTGACTAGATCAGTTTCCCTAAATGTCCCACAATCTTTCAAATTTCAACAACCACTAAAAGTTTCATTCTTCTATACGAACAACATATCATCCAAGTTATTGCAGAATGTGAGTTTGGCAGCTCATGGTTTAAATTCCACTGTGAAAAATGGTGAAACCACGCTGTCAATAAACCCATTCTGTCCCTACCAGCTGTCATCGAAAGTCTGCCTGCCCTAAATGAAAATTTTGTAGTTGGTCACCCTGACCAGACCTCAAATAACATAACCATATATGTAAGCATCACTACATTAATAGGTTTAAAAAGGAACTTGGTATGAGTAACTTATCACATTATGCCAAATATAAGGTCACAATATTAACTCTCAGACTGGAAGAAATCTGCCAAAACCACGCATAAGTACTATGATAATTGGACCAGACTTTTGTAATGGGTTCCAAAGCTTCATAAACATCCGTACATAAAGAGATACGAGTATATTGCTGGTTCCCACAAATGTGCCTCCAAATTCCCGTCTTCAAGAGTAACCAGAGTGATTAATACACTCAAGGAAGGACTTTCTTTATAATCACAGAAAGTTTTTGAGGCAAATGGAACACTATGTGAATTTTCCAAAGCTCAAATGATTTCTTTTTGATTTATGCATTCTCAGAAAAGAACCATGTTCAGTGACGTCAAAACTTTTGATTTTTTCATTTTTTACAACATTATCCTACACGAAAATCTTAAGGAAAAACTTCATTCCTTGATCCATGGGACGTTTAACTTAAGCTTCAGGTATATCGATGATCTGATGTCACCCAACTATTGTCAAATAACCAGAACCCTCCACTCAGCCTTTCATTTCCCTAACCAAGATACCCACCTTACCTAGAAATAAAATGACCAGTGGAACTCCCTCATCTGTTTCATATTTAGATCTATGCATGAAGAGGCATGACTTCAACTTTCCAATAGTCAACTTTCCAACTTTGTCGAGCAACATTCCAGCAACTTTAGCCTTTGGTGTCTACATTTCACAACTTTAGAGGTACACTCGAGCATACACTTTCTACGAAGACTGAAAAGAGCACCATACGAATCTTGCTCAAAAGGTGTTTGACCAGGACTACAGCATTTAAGGCATAAGTGAAGCTTAGTGAAGCTTAATCATCAGTGACAAACAATATGTCCAATGGAATTCCCAATTTTGACATATGTTCCCGTGTATGTTTCAGTTGAATACTTGACTTGACTTAGGGCGGGTTCCACCGATGGGTCAGGATACGCTTATCCTTTCGCGAATACCTACTAGTATCTTCACTATTTAATAGTGATTCATGAACACATGCTTGTGATATGGTCGGAATCATACAATAGACTCTAATTTAGATTATGGATTTTGTCGTGTTTTTTTCACGAAGTTCGGTGTCGCTGGTTATTGTGAGTTGAGATGTTTTCTATAAAAGTAAAAGTTGCAAGTTATGTTTCCACCACCAATGATAGCAGACCGCAGCGACCTCAAATATAATAGTCAAAACCATTTCCATAATCATGAAATGGAGTGCTTACTGAGTTGGTTGCACTACACGCTACTTTAACGACGGCTAAGGGCTTGAAATAAACATGTTTGGTTTCACTGTTTGACTGCAGTAGTAAGTTGCTAAACATGTCATGCACTATGCAGCATGTTTACATGTGGCTAGGAAACCCTCCTTAAAGATTTCTTATTCCCGTGGCCACAGACAGACAAAATTCAATTGATGCCTGGAAAAAAAACTTTGGGGCTGCTTTGGCACGGCCACCGTGGTTTGCGTTTAGGATGGTTAACATCATCTTTCTATATTTCTTCCCAGGGAATGAAATTCAATTCTCCGACAGGTTTCTTTGTAAAAGAAACTATTACACTGATCAATAATTGATGTGAATGCCATCAGATTGACAGGAATGATAGAAAGATGATACCAAAGATACGTTAGATCGCGAGGGGTAGGGGCAATTTGAACAGCGTCATGACGTCAATCTATTATGACGTAACCCAGAAATTATACTTTATCTTGGAACATGCTTTCAGCCCACATGCTCCTTTACGCAAACACCAGTCCTGGTATCGTCACTATTTGATTCTAGGCACATACTTAGGGTATGATCGGAATCATACAGTCGACTGCTTTTGGCAGAGATTTCTTATGGACGTGGAAAGGGAATATATGGTAATACCTTTTGACACAAATCTTATAAAATGTATTCAATGTTGTCCGCCCCATTTCGTTAAGGGATTATTGTTCTATTTCTCGAGGTTCGTATAACATGTGGCAATATATTTTTAGAAAACAGTGAAAGTTGCGTAATGATCGTTTAATATCATATGAATACATAATAATTTTTCATTTAACAGTTCTTGCTACAAATACAGTATTACCTTTTGCAAAATGTCAGTAATATGTCAAATGTTTTAAATCACACTGCACTTACTAACCATCGCAGTTACTAACCATCTGACAAGGATGTCAGACTATAAAAGTCATCCTATGTTTCATCATGATAAAGACACGGAATATAATTGACTGACGTTTACATTATTGACACTCCCGACAACAGAACATGTGCATTGCCAGGAACATTTTAAGGAACGCCTTCTTGAAATTCTTGTTCATGAAGGAATATATTATGAAGTTCATGCCAGAGTTCAGTAATCCAAGAGATAGTGAAATGCTCGTAGTAGTGCTGCCCACCCCGTTGGTATTGCCAAGAATGTTTACCACTGCCGACGGTAACCAACACACGACGAACGTCCCGTATACCATGATAAAAAGTCTGACGGAACGGAATGTTGATTTGTAGCGTATTGTACATCTCATCGGTGACCCCCGTGCTTGAATGCGTTGACGGTGTTGGATAGCTTCCCTTGTAATGAGGCCGTACATGATTGCGTTCAACACAAAGACGGTGGCTGTGAAGGGCATGATGAAGTACAGTTGAAAAGGTTTTGACACCACGTGAAAGAAGCTACAATACCCAGGCCAGGTCGACGTCAGCAGAGTAGAAGTCCCCACTACTATGGACACACACCATGTACACAGGATGATGAGGCCAGTTTTCTTCGGACTGAGGTACATGTGGTAATGAAGAGGGTACTTGATGTAGACGTACCTGTCCACGGATATAGCACAGATGCAGAGGAAAGACTCAGACAGAATTAGATACAGCGCCCCATATCGAAATGCACAGTTGAACAAGGACATGTCTAACATGTCCTCCACTCTAGGGACAATAGAGGACACGTAGAAGGGGAATGTAAGTCCTGTAAGAAAGTCACTACACGCTAAAGACACGATGTACATGTTGGGCGTGGTGCGGAGTGCCTCTGTCCGATACACAGCTACTACAGTGAGGAGATTGCCAACACAGACTAAACATCCTACTAGTGTGAACAGAGCCAAGGTGAATATCTCAGTGCCACTCAAATTCCTGCATGATGCTATTGCCATGGTCATCATATTGGTGGAGTTCACGGTAGACAGGTTGGCACCCAACGGAATATGTTCCATCGATTTTAAACACAATTATAATTAAAGTCATAGCCTGTTGTTAGAGTTCACCATTTATATCCAAAGTCCAAACGTTATCACTCATGCTTTCGTCCAAGGCAAATTACAGCTCCCATATGCATATCTCTCTGTGCGTATCCTTGGTGTAGACGAATTCTTCTGCAACTTGGATCCTGTCAAGTCGGACAAGTTTCGCCAGACCAATATTCTGAGCGACACGAATTTCAATTACCCTTCTCTGTTGGTAGTTATTACTCTATCCTTCATATATCACACTGGCACGGTCAGCGAATGTGTTTTATCAGTAAATGTTCTCTCATCCACCTGCTCCTCGTCTTGTAATCCTGGTGCGTGTTCAAATAACCTTATCTATCACTCTAATCCACCCATCTATAACAAACACATTGCCAGTGTAATATTGAGGCTTTTATCACTGCTATATAAAATGTATACGTCAATCATTCTATTATTGGAAATAATAGCCTTTCACGTCTCTGACAACAGTATTTATGACATAAAACGTCCTGTAAAAGTAAACGCCACAGCACCTTATGGTGAAGTGGTGAGCTGAAATGGAATGTAACGTGGCGTTCAAGATCATTTCACTTATAAATATAGCGACGTGCTTCACAAATTGTACCAAAGAGGGGAATCGAACCCAGACCTTCGGCGTGACGAGCGAACGTTTCAACCCCACCGCCCCTCAGATTCAGAGAACGGTAATCGGACATATACGAAATACTTGGACATCTTTGTTGCATTTCTGCCCATGACTTTCTGCATATTTTACAAAACCACTCCTCCCGATTTGAATATTTTAGCTCGCCTGGCTTGGCCAGTCAGCTCAATCGAATTTAGCTTTTCGCCACATAGGCGATGTGCTCAAACATTTTTATATAACATAATGTATTTGCAGAATAAATCCATGATGTATCTACCTGAATTGTAAATCAAGTTATCTGTTTGTATCGCATAATTCAAGTTAATACTGGATGCTATGACACTCAGTATAATGCACGTCAAAATATGGCGCATACGGTGTGCTAATAGCATTGTTCGATTATTGTTTAACGCCGCACTCAACAACATCCCAGCTGCTGACGATGACCTGTAAGTAGTTCTATAGTGGATAGCTCTATCCACTAGATCACGGAGGCTGTCACGGCACTATAGGAAACTATGTTGACATAAGATTTAATTTTTTATTTGATATAGTTTCTCGCCGCAGGCAGCAATATGTACCGTAGTGGGCGACTTATAAATAATATGTACCAGTGGCTGAAATCATGATCAATCAGATGACAGATAATCTTAATCTTTATTCCGCATTATCACTAATAATAACAGATAATCTTATCTTAATCTTAATCTGCATTCCGCGTTATCACTATTTAAAAACAGATACATTGCCATATCTACCACAATGGGTGTTATTTGTATAATTCCAAAGTACAGACATTTCAAGCCTGTCATTGTTATATCCGAATTCGTACCAAGATAACCTTATTCACAATTGGAGGGGCTTTTAGATCAAATACAAATATTGAACGAGCAATCAACAACTATTTCTGAATCAATAAAACAACTGTCGATAATTATTAACTAGCCACGTGTGTTGAGCCTAAATATAGACCCATAACCATTGAGTAAACACTAACAGTCATTATTCTAAGTATAAGGGTTAGTTTTTTTTTCACTGAAGGAGCGCGCCATTTTGGTTTCTCTAAAAGATTTGGAGTTTTTAAAATGAAATAAGAGTGACTTAATCTGGACATGTTTTAACCAATTGCCTGTCACATTCTGTGACTTAGTCATGTTTCGTTATGTAGATAATCCATGCAATCTTTTCTTTGTGTTTTTGAAAGGGCTCAAAATGTTTAGGAGAAATGTATCTCCTTTCGCTAAAGTTAACCGGTCTATATTTTGTGAGAATAAACTTGCGCTTTGAGCGATTGTCGCCTTTAGCTATAGGCATAGTATAGAGCATTATCACGCACTGACGTTGCAATGCTGTGCATCGTATCTTATTCAATCTGTATCACTGAGAGTGAGTACTTAACACCCTTACCCGAATTGCTCTATTGCGCACTACCTTTACAAGATATCGTATGTTATTCAGGCAGCCAGCAAGAAAGGTTCCAGGTGGGAACTATGGTCAAGGATGTAACGTGATGCAGGTCTTAGACGTTCACCACTTTGGTGAAACCAACGAGCACGCTTATAGTGCTGACAACATAATTAGGCCGAACCGGGATTCGAACACACTATCACAGGTTTCTGGCGTGCATATAGCGAGTTGCAGCGCCTTAGGCGATTGTGCCAACCGTGTCCCCGTACACAACTGTAACAAACTGTCACACAACAAATATGTTTTAGATGAGATATGTAGTGCGTAATATTCCACGAAGAAACAGTGGCAATATTAAACTATAACAAACTACAATATATATACACAATAAGAGCAAAACACACAGGTACATTCAACATACAGAGGAGGTACATTATAACAAATTTATTTTAAAGCAAGTGTATTACAGTAATATGGAAACAATATTAGAAATGAACAAAACTATGGTAAAATGTTGTACATACAAGGAATCTGTTTATAATTGTAGATATGATAACGGATCTTGGAAATTGTTTCTGGATAACTGTTGTTAAACATTATTAAGAATGGTTCCTTTAAACAGAGTGTTTTAATTCTTTATCGTGATTGAGGATTATTTGTGATTCTCTTTCTTGGTTGTATAATGTTGCTCATCTTCTCAGACATCACATGTTTCACAGAGACGTTGTTCCAATGGAGTACCAGTTTCAATCTTTAGTTTGTGATTACTTAAACGTAGTTTTGAGAAAAGTTACATGTGAGCTTTGTTTTTAAACTATGTAAGATAATTATCAATATTTATAGATAACTGGACCAACCTGTATGTTCTTAACTTGCTGTCGGATAAATGGGAATCCCTTAATGAATGCGTGAACATATTTTTACATTTGGACTTCAGTTTTTTTACTGTTGATTCATTACATTTGTTTGTGTTTACTATGGCAAAAGTTTGTTTTATTAAACCCAGCCAACATTTTGACCAAAAAGATTGATATTTGCTGCCAAAGCATGTTTAAGAATGACATTTGTTGTGTTATCAATATAGGTCTTGTAATCAATTATTTTATATATCATTGGTACTAATAGTGGGTATATACCAAGTTCTGCCTGACAGGCAGGTGTTTTCTTGCCATGGTTATCCTTGTGCTGACCATTTATAGACACTGTTTCTTTTATTGTGCTTACCAAAGATAACTATATTAACAACAACAAATTTGAACTTTACACCAATCCTCTCCTCCCATTGCTTACACGTCCTTCCTCTGCATATGACATTATATGGCGGGGAACAGTTGATGCACTGCAGCAATCTCTACTTGTATTATTTAGCATAGATATATGTCGGTGAATAAACTTGCCTCAGTCCCAATTCTTTCCACGCGTTTTTATCAATTCATGATCGAATTGCTCCATAGACCAGTTGTGTGAATGTACATTAATACAGTAGTTGTGTGAAGTGGGCCGTTTGTTTAAATCCGCATTTTTACATTTTGTGTTGCATCAGCTGCTTGTGACAGATTGAACTTGCACATATTGTCTCGGAGTTGTGGAGTTGATTCAGCTTACCGGTAAGATAATATTTGTAGTGATATGTCACGGGGAAATAAGGCTTAGCGAAAGGGAATGCGGGGGTTAAAGGCAATTCAATTTTATAATCATGGTTCACTGATGTACACAACGCATGTAACGTGTGGTGCAAATTTATTTCGGAACCTTTTTATAATAAGATCGTACTTCGGGCTCGGGCTTCGAGTCCTACTTGTAAACATGTCAGATTACTTTGTTGTTTCAATAATTAGTCATGCAGGATAGTGTCAATACAAGTGTTGAACTGTACACATACCTCAGATCACTTTGTTGTTTCCATAATTAGTCATGCAAGGATAGTGTCAATACAAGTGTCGAACTGTACACATACCTCAGATCACTTTGTTGTTTCCACAATTAGTCATGCAAGGATAGTGTCAATACAAGTGTCGAACTGTACACATACCTCAGATCACTTTGTTGTTTCCATAATTAGTCATGCAGGATAGTGTCAATACAAGTGTCGAACTGTACACATACCTCAGATCACTTTGTTGTTTCCATAATTAGTCATGCAGGATAGTGTCAATACAAGTGTCGAACTGTAAATATACGCCATATCACTTTCTTGTTTCCATAATTAGTCATGCAGGATAGTGTCAATACAAGTGTCGAACTGTACACATACCTCATATCACTTTGTTGTTTCCATAATTAGTCATGCAGGATAGTGTCAATACAAGTGTCGGACTGTACACATACCTCAGATCACTTTGTTGTTTCCATAATTAGTCATGCAGGATAGTGTCAATACAAGTGTCGAACTGTAAATATACGCCATATCACTTTCTTGTTTCCATAATTAGTCATGTAGGATAGTGTCAATACAAGTGTCGACCTGTAAACAGACGTCATATCACCTTGTTACCATACTTATTTGTGAATGCCAACGTTAATTATAACTTTAATAGTATTCGGCTCAGGTAATAGCTAAACCTTTGTTAAAGCAGTTATTTTCGCGAAGTAGTAGTGCGCTTTATTTAGTGTAAGTTCAGTAAAAAGTGGGTAATATGTTGTAACTTGAACTGTCTACAGAAACAAATGATGCAACATACATATTTGTATATATGTTAGGAACACGTGTCACCACTGGTCATATAAAACCAATCGTTGTAGATGCGGTGAAAATATGGTATTGGTATCCAGCTTTATTATGCGCCCATATCCTGCACGAGAAACGCTCCTTTTCAGTATGTGGTGCATTCTCGACGTGTACGTTCTCGGTGTGTGGCTGAACTAAAGGCAAAGACATGTACATACAGCAGGTGACATCTCCATCAATGTATGGAATGAAGGTGATGGATTACACTTCGATTCTGAAGCTTAGACAAAGATCCTTTTCTGAAGTATGTTAGAAACCAAAGAAAATTAAGAATTGATAATCACAGTGCAATACATATACCTCATTACTAATATGCAGACATAAATACTGGTTTCAAAGATTTCAAAGAGCGTCATACAACTCTTGCTCATAAGTTGCTTGATCCAGGTTACAACATTCAAGGCCTCACTAAAGCTTTCAAAAAGTTTTATGGGAGACATGTGGAAGACATTTCCTAATTTGGCGCATCGGTGACAAAAATGATGTCCGATGCAATTCCCTATTTTGACTTGTACCATGAGTTTCCATTTTTTTTTAGATGAACAATTGACTTGCCATTGCATGTGTTTGTGACGGGTGCCACCGATGGGGCAGGATACGCTCATCTTTTCGCGAACATCTGGTATCATTACTATTTGATAGTGATTCATAAACACATGCTTTTTTACGCTAATGCCAACAGACTATTATAGTGACGTCATTACATGATCTGATATCGTTTGATAATTGTCCAACAGCCAATTCCCTTCCACTGATTTAGCCACGTGAACTTGAAATAAAAGAGACCAGTGAAAACGACTCATCTGTTCATACTTTGATCTAAATAGAAAGATTCAGGGTGACAAAAGCTACCCACAAGACTGTATGACAAGAGGGATGACTTCAGCTTGTCAAAAGTAAACTTTCCCTTTCCGTTGAGCAACACTCCTGCAGTTCCAACCTTTGGTGTCTACAACTTTTGAGGTACAATGGAGCATGCTCTTTCCATCATGATTTAAAAGAACGTCATACGATTCTTGCTCAAAAGATGTTTGACCTTGGTTAGTTTCAGCATGCAATACCTTTATAGTAAAGCTTTTAAAACACACCGGTGGGGCAAGATACGCTCAACCTATCGATAACACCAGGTACCATCACAAATTAATAGTGGTTCATATGTGCACGTTTATGGTGTGGTCGGAATCGTACAACAGACTCTCTGTAATGAGATGCGGTGGCATAAAGAAACAGACCTCCGCATATAAATGGTGGGATAAAGACTATTAACAAAAAAGGGTCTCAGGAAATTAATACTACTTTTCCTAATGTTTATTATTTCACATACTGTCGGAAGCACAAGATGGGCATTTCATCGTTATAACAAGCAATTGTTGGATGCGTCATCGTCATGGTTTTATCCATAATTTGGCTGGTTTCATATACAGAAAACACGTCACGGATAAACATGAAGACACGGGTCGCCTCTTCATCCGTGTTATTACCATCAGTTGCCAAAAAGGACATAGAATGTCCCAAAGTCTCCCTCTCCAAGAAGCCTCTGCCCCTCACTGTTCTGGTCAGCTTCCCAGGATCCGGTAACACGTGGACAAGACACCTGCTGGAACAGATGACAGGTGTGCCTTGTTTAATCATCGTATATGTGTCTATTTTACTTCATGGCTGACTCTGCACCATGTGTCTCGGTTTGTCTTTAGTGATGTGATTCTCTTTGATCTTGTGTATCTCACACCCTATGAGTTGCTATATCAGTGACACTTGGAACCACAGCAAGGTGTGTCCTTTCCTCTCTCGACCATTCCTTTAAGTGCCATGTTTGCTTCCGGTATCTGATTTCTTTGATTCGTATGTTCCTACAAATTAGTATGTATAGATTAAAATAAAAAAATGCAGCAAAAGAGGGTTAAGGTGATCCTTGCACAGTCTGGATAATTAGGCTCATCATCAGCTCAGGGCCCTTGCTCCCTCCACACCCCAGCCCAGACAGCGAATGGGACTTCTCCCATTTTCTCCTTATTTACTGTAAAGGCGAAGTTTCATAGTGTGCTAAGATGCCTTCCTTTGTTTCACAGGTGTTGCAACAGGCTCAGATGACTTCGATAAAAACCTAGAAGCACGTGGGTTCCTCGGTGAGAGGAAAATGGATGGCTCAACCATAGCAGTGAAAACCCACACTCTGTACAAACCCCAATCAAGGAAACCCCTACGTGATATCAAGCGAGCGATTCTCATCATCAGGAATCCCTATAATGCAATGGTGGCCGACTTCAACCGACTTCACTCTAAAAGCCACGTTGGAACGGTGTCTCTTCCAATTTTCATTAGGGGTAGGCATCTGTTAAAGCAACATTGTTCATTTACTGTTACTCTAAACGCCACGTTGGAATAGTGTCTTTTCCAGTGGTCATCAAAAGTAGGCATCATATCAAACTGTCCCTTTTCTCAGTTTTCTCGTAGGCAAGTACCATTAAGTTGTATGACCTAAAACATTCATAAAAGCATGATGACTTTAGATATTCCACCAAACAATAAATAGAGCATGTAAACATACTATGTTCTTTTTTTCTTTCAGACTGGAAGAGATATCTTTCCGAATGGTCTCATAAATGGTACAGTTTGAACCATTCCTGGATCACACAAAAGGACAATCTTCTTGTAATATTTTACGAAAACCTCCAAAAACACCTGGAACAAGAACTAACTAGACTATATTCATTCCTTGATGATGGCAGTTTCCATGGCAACATACAATGTGCTTTGAACATTACAGAGGGAAACTTTCATAGATAAAAAAGTAAAGCGTTGCCAATATCGTTTTTCTATGGTGACAGTGATGTACGTCTCATGAACAGATATATCGACGATGTTTACATTTTGCTGAAGAAGTACAATCACAGTTTCTTTGACATTTCTTCAAATAAAATAAAGTTATAATATATACATGCTTAACATTTGATTGATGTTGTTGAACGCCCAATCCTAAAGATATACTGGACCAAATGGTAATTCCTTACACTAATCTTATAAAACGTATTCAATGCTGTCCGCCCCGTTCGGTCGATGTGACAAGATGTTCTACTTCTTGACGTTGATATAACCTGTGGCAATATAAAAAAAAACCACAGTGAAACTCGCGTAATGATTGTTAAATATCATATGAATACATATTGGTTACACAGCAATGACTTTTATTCTTACTCCTATGGTACAAATGCAGTCTTACCGGAAACTTAAGTCACTATTTTGTCAAATGTTGTTTCTTTATCACAGTGCAATTACCGACCATCACGGTTTAGATGTCTGACTAAAAACAACATGTCGTTTTTTCCTTCGAAGAAACATCCTACTTTTAACGGTTCATCATGGTGAAGACACATTTACATTATTTACACTCCCGACAACAGAACATTTACATTGCCAGGAAGATTTTAAGAAACACTTCTTGAAATCCTTGTTCATGAAGGAATATATTATGAAGTTCATGCCAGAGTTCAGTAATCCAAGAGATAGTGAAATGCTCGTAGTAGTGCTGCCCACCCCGTTGGTATTGCCAAGAATGTTTACCACTGCCGACGGTAACCAACACACGACGAACGTCCCGTACACCATGATAAAAAGTCTGACGGAACGGAATGTTGATTTGTAGCGTATTGTAGATCTCATCGGTGACCCCCGTGCTTGAATGCGTTGGCGGTGTTGGATAGCTTCCCTTGTAATGAGGCCGTACATGATTGCGTTCAACACAAAGACGGTGGCTGTGAAGGGCATGATGAAGTACAGTTGAAATGGTTTGGACACCACGTGAAAGAAGCTACAATACCCAGGCCAGGTCGACGTCAGCAGAGTAGAAGTCCCCACTACTATGGACACACACCATGTACACAGGATGATGAGGCCAGTTTTCTTCGGACTGAGGTACATGTGGTAATGGAGAGGGTACTTGATGTAGACGTACCTGTCCACGGATATAGCACAGATGCAGAGGAAAGACTCAGACAGAATTAGATACAGCGCCCCATATCGAAATGCACAGTTGAACAAGGACATGTCTAACATGTCCTCCACTCTAGGGACAATAGAGGACACGTAGAAGGGGAATGTAAGTCCTGTAAGAAAGTCACTACACGCTAAAGACACGATGTACATGTTGGGCGTGGTGCGGAGTGCCTCTGTCCGATACACAGCTACTACAGTGAGGAGATTGCCAACACAGACTAAACATCCTACTAGTGTGAACTGAGCCAAGGTGAATATCTCAGTGCCACTCAAACTCCTGCATGGTGCTATTGTCATTTTCATCATATTGGTGTTCACGGTAGACAGGTTGGCACCAAACGGAATATATTCCATCGATTCTGAACACAATTATAATTAAACGCATAGCCTGTTGTTAGAGTTCACCATTTATATCCAAAGTCCAAACGTTATCACTCATGCTTTCGCCCAAGGCAAACTGACAGCTCCCATATCCATATCAGTGCGTATCCTTGATGTAGACGAATTCTTCTGCAACTTGGATCCTGTCAAGTCGGACAAGTTTCGCCAGACCAATATTTCGAGCGACACGAATTGCAATATATATCACGCTGGCACGGTCAGCTAATGTTTTATCAGTTAATGGTCTCTCGTTCACCTGCTCCTCCTCTTGTACTTCTGGTTCATGTTCAAATAACCTGATCAATCACTTTATCACCCTTACCATCCCTCTGTTGCAAACACATTACCAGTTGTCCTCTGGAGGCTTTGATTTCTGTTATCTATATACGACAGTCATTCTTTTATTTGAAACTACAGCCTTTCGCGCCTCAGACATAATTGGATTCATCACGGAAATTTACAAGCCGGCGAAAGTAAACGATATGGTTAGATGGTGAGATAAAATGAGTTCAAGAATATTTCACTCATATAGCATTTGTAGTAAAATGTTTATCTAGAAAATCGATGCACATAAGACAAAAGGTGTATGGAGTGCGTCCAGCCAGACATTGGCTTATGAGACACTATAGACAAGAAAAACAAAAAGCAACGTGCGCACACGTGTGTCTGTGTGTGCGTGCGTGCGTGCGTGCATGTGTGTTTTATTCGCACTTATGCCGGTTTTTTAGTGCAAGCCTGATTGTGACACATTCGTATTTAATTCTGTTGCGCGTGATAGTTTTTAACAATATTCTAGATGGAAAACTTCTTCTTTGTGTATGTTTTTGTTATGAAACTAGTGTCATGAGGGTAAAAGTTTTAGAAGGAAAGGGCGGTCGGGTAGCCTAGTGGTTAGAGCGTTCGCTCGTCACATCGAAGACCCTGATTCGATTCCCGACATGGGTACAATGTGTGAAGCCCATTTCTTTGATATTGCTATAATATTGCTAAAGCGGCGTAAACCCACACTCACTCACTTAAGAAGTCAAATGTTATTTTTAGCATAGAGTTGAGGTGTGACAGGGTTAATAGTATTATGTTTTAAAGTTGCAATATGAAACAGTTTGTGAAATTCATGACAACATGTGTATGAATTATTGTCAAGATCAGAAATAGTATGATGATATTTTGAAGTAGATATCATAAGTAATTCGTATGGTAGGACAAATAATATCTTCAGCTTTAGTGTAGTCCATTTTAATGTTTGTCATCTTAAACAAGAAGATGGAAAGTGCTAGTAATATATTTACTATGGAGTGTAATGTACTTTGTTTACGTTTTCGAACACTCATTGGTGTAGTGTATTCAATTTAATGGTTTAATTGTTCTTCTGCCATGTTAGTCAATGATGATTCATGATGGAATAAGTGGAAATAGTATATACCTTTTTAAAGAATAGTCTATTTCAATATTCGTTATCTAAAATAAGATGCTTGCAAGAAGTGTCATGATTAGTAATATATACCTGTTCATAGTATAGTTTTTTTCAATATAGTCTTAAATAAGAAACTTGCAAGAAGTACTCGGTGATGAAGAATTACTATGGAATGTTGTGTTCAGATCAAGGTTAGTTTAATGGTTATATTTTCGAACGCTCATTGGTGTGTCGTGTTTCAGTATTTAATTACGCTTTTGACTGGTTATTCAATAATGGTTAATGATAGACAAATATACCACATATTGACATTTCTGAAATACTTGAACATGATGAGGTGATATACCTTTACTGTTGATATTATAAAGTTTTACAATGTATCATACTAGCGACAAATAGGTTCCAAATTGTCAATTGTCACCGTCACATGATGTGATGACGTCATGGCACGTCCGTCTGCGACGCCATGTTGTATGATTACTCCGAAATACAACTTTTTAGGGGTGTAACACGTACGTGCTTGTGTTAGGGATGCTACAGGAGGGGCAGGATGACTCACCTTTTCGTGAACACCTGGTATCATCACTATTTAACAGTAATGATTAAATAGGTGCTTATTATTAAGTCCGAATTGTACACTCGACACTGCTTTTAGCAGAGATTTCTTATGATTATGAATTAACGTTGTTACTTATATTTATGTAGTATGATATCGCACTAAAATGATACTGTGAGATATAAAACATTCAACTCAGCAGGTCCATCTAATGTCCCGCTAATTTATTCGATGAAAAACATCAAACTTGTACACTGTTGTAATGGAGTAAAAGAGTATTAATATCTGACTTACAATATTTGGCTTAATATGAACTGATTGAAACTTTGAGCTCACACATTATGTCGACAAAGCTAATACACTACTCAAAAAACACATACGTGGATTAAAGAAAGGTTTCAATCATTGTATTCAAAATCTTCTACCATACGTTGTTATTCAGTGATCAAACGAAAACATTATGTACGTATTATATATCAGCTTGTACTAACGGTATTCTCCTGCATACAGTGAAGTTGGTATTAAGGGTATAATGTATAATAATTCAGAACCACTAAAGATAGATCTAAGTGTTTTACCTATAACATCGACACCCGTCGGGTGTGTATAAAGTCCACAGATATTAATTATATGTACAAAACAAGTTATGTACCATTATGGAAAGAGGCGTGGCAGAGTTATTACTGTTACATGTGTTCTCCCATGTTTGCAGATTACATCTCAGCAATGTCCGACACAACGGCAAAGAAAGATAACTGTACTAGAAAGTATTTCAAGACATGTTGGTATGAGACTAAATCTGAATAAAACTAAGATTATTGTGTTCAGAAATGGTGCTTCCTTTAGGTTATATGAAAAGTTGATTTTGATGGTACATCTACAGAAACAGTGTCTTTACATAAATACACTGGACGTGTGTTCATCCCTAAATTAATCTGGTACAAATCTCTGACCTGTCTTGTATCACATGCAAACAAGGCAATATTTTCTGTTAATAATTATACAAGGGAACTTGGTAATATCAGTTGTCCAGATATCTTTAAGATATGTATGTTAACACTTATTCACTGTAATGATTCTGAAATATGGCCCACCACAAATTGTGATACTTTTGAATTTGTACATTATATTGTTTAACGTGTAGTAATATGGGCAATGTGGAAGAGTGTATTGGTGCAGAATATTACATGTGAACAATAGGTTACCTAAGTAATAATAATAATAATAACACGGCAAAACCCTTTCCATATCCAATAGAAATCTCTACATAAAGCAGAGTCGACTGTACGGCTATATAATGAGCATGTGTTATGAATCACTATCAAATAGTAATGATAGCCGGTGGCACTCGTCACAAACACATGCAAAGGCAAGTCAATTGTTCACTTGAAAAAAAACACACGGGAACATATGGTACGGGTCAAAACAGGGAATTGCATCGGACATCATTTTTGTCGCTGATGCGTCACATTTACCACAACCTTGAGTAATACAGGCATATGAAAACCCGTCTCGAACAGTAATTTACGCATATGCGAGGCCCAGTTTATTTTCCCATTACCATCAAAGCGTTTTAGCATCACGTAACATGCCTTTGGGTATCTGTACTTTTCCAAAAGTAGAAGCCTACACTAATAACCCATGCAACGACTGTAATAATGGACACATAAATGTCCCGAATAACGACACTACTTGACGTGCGTTTAGAAACACCTAGACACCTCTTAAAGGAATCGCTCTGCACCTTTTCTAAGGCCTCCCTAAAAGTTAATCCCCAGGAAGTTGATGGTGTAAGAGGTGTTAGATGTTCATTGGATTAGGTACCTGAAATTACGCATTTGCACTCTCAGCTCTAAATGGAATATTTATTACGCTTTATGTCTTTAAAGTTCATATTCTGAGAAAAAACCCACTTGTTATCAATCCATATATTCACAGTGAGACCTCTGTCCTAGTAGTAGTAGATTTACTGTGGTCAAAACATCAAAGTTTAGTTATTTAAACATAAATGTTTATCATGAGTGTATGATGTTATTTCACAAAATGTCTGTACGTTTCGTTATATAGAGAACATTCCAGCTGGGATAACAGCAGCTAGTCTCTTTGTTGTAGAGTTATCACACTTTGCTTCATCCTTTGTCATTTTCTATATCAAATGCATTATCATCAATCTATCATGATGTCAGTAACTGTGATTGTATCATTCCCTGCCTTCATTAAAATAAAATGTACATTGTAGTTACCTTGTGCTTTAGACTTAGTGTCTTATTCCTATTATCTTTGTTAATATTTTACCAACATGTATGAGTTCTCGTGAGAGATACATGTCATTCCTACCTATTCCGCAAGTTCTCCCTTCTATCTGTGTTTTGGTGTGCAGATCAAACCCTGTGCTATCTCGGCCGAGTTTTCCTGAATATTCTGATTTTTTTGTTCAGATTGCCTCAGAACGATCGCAAGCCAAACAAAACTAGTTGTGAGAAATGTTACAAATGTGTCTCAGCTACTTAAAACATGCTACGAAATACGACCACAATATGTGGGATCAGGTTCGTTTAAGGTTGAATAGCATTGTACAGGCTGAAAGAGGCTTTGACGTGAACTGATGGGCTTAACTTGGCATATTCTGTATGACGTTTGTGTGACATGAAAAATACCTAACTCCTCTTTTGACTCTCAATGTATTGTGTGTTAACCATGCGCTGAATTGTATAAAAGGTTGCATGTAGGTGCTGTCACATGTTGCACTGTGGGTAAAGAAGGCAAACACAATATTAGTTATGAATAATATTTTGATAATGTAGCAAGTTTACCATTGTAGTGAGTGAATATTGTTTTACGCCGCTTTTTGCAGTATTCCAGCAATACCACGGCGGTTTACCATTGTAACCATCGGATCCCCAATAGCCGGTTCTTTATGACTAGCCGGATACAGGGAACCCATGTATCTCCATGTGGGGCATGTT
Source organism: Haliotis rufescens (assembly GCF_023055435.1). Lineage (NCBI taxonomy): Eukaryota > Metazoa > Mollusca > Gastropoda > Lepetellida > Haliotidae > Haliotis > Haliotis rufescens. The sequence continues at coordinate 6,418,637 of NW_025963979.1, forward strand.
TCCCCACGTGTATGTTGAGATTATCAAGTCTTGGTGTCAAGTCTCAGTTTGGTGATGGTGGTGTGTTTTTTGACCCCTCGTAACTTTGACCACATGTGATGTCCACCGCACTTGAGAGACCAAGCAGTCATTTTGTCATGAAATTTCACCTGTTCACATGCAATAACCTATTTATGATACACCAGTGAAGTCGCTCTTCCTTGTTTTTCTTTCAGTTATATCAATAGTAATCTGTGTTCCCTAAATTGTTTTGAGTAGAATGTCATGCACTTTAGGAATTTAAAAGGATATCACTCGAGTTGTTGAAGTAATCAAACGATAATACGACTGCCAATGGATGTTCTTTAATCACGAAGCAATGGTGAGTACATATTATTATTTAGGTATATCGCATAGTAATGCAATTACTATATAAACGAAGCAGAAAACTTAGAAACATGAAAAACACAATCAATTTGAACATCGTAGGTCTCATGGGAACATCACTATGAGGGTAATAACGCTAGTTCAAATTAAACACAGGAGATAATTCTCACAGTGGCACACTTGCTCTGTTGTATTTACAATATTGTCATCGATCTTCTGTTTGTATTACTTGTCTTGGTTCCAGCCACTAATGCCTACGTCCACTTTTGCCTACAGTTACTATTGCCTACAAAAAAATAAAGCAGTGTGGAATAATGCCTACACAATGAAATCAACATACCCATGCTAGGAATGAACTCTTCCAATATTAGATTTCTTGATCTTAAGTTAGATCTTAAGTTAGATGGGCGGCGTACATATACGTTTTTCAAACACCCATGTGATCGGTGGTCGAAATGTAAATAAACGTTTAAAATATATATTTGTCTGTTATTTCTTAAAAGTAATTTTGTTGGTGAATGGTTTTTTGTAATTTGAGAACAGTTTGGTGGCTTATCAGTAAACAGAACATATATATATATATATATATATATATATATATATATATATATATATATATATATATATATATATATATATTTGAAATAGATCGGTTAATCATATTAATTATTCACGTAATGTAATAATAAATTACTGATAATACAACAAGTTGATGCGTTTAGTAATTAATATCCAAAGCATGATACATGAATTTGCTCCATGGATCTATTTTCAACATTAGCATTTTAAAAAAACATAAGACTAAAATATTATGATACTTCAAACCAAACCAAATCCGACATTATAGATGTCGTAGTCACGTTAATGTTGTAAAAAAAAGTTCAACATGGAAACACATTACAAATATACCCAGAGGTCATCTTGATAAATGTATAACTGCACATGTATAACCATGCATATGCAGACACATAAATTGTTGTATGCAAGTTGTTTAAGACTAAAGCAATACAATATCAATGTGCATGGTATATCTGGCAAAGCATCGGAAACTAACAGATAATGGCAATAAACAACAATCTTCATTTTCAGCATATGCATGACATTATCAACATGCTTATAAACATTGTGATAGAATCAAAACAATACTTGTCTGTGTCCATTCGACATCAAGATCAATACAGTTTCAGAAACAACAATCACAATGTAACCATCGTTCATTGTCACTACATATTTAAACAGCATCATCAGACAGGTAGACGTAAGGGTGAGGGGAGCCAGGGGAGTGGCTGTTGGACATTCCAGGGAACTCAACTGCCATGTTCTCGTCATCAACTTCACGAAGACTTTCATAGACTCCCACGCCCACACCATCGTCTTCTCCATAACTGATCATCCGTGAACGTGATTGAGCTGATGCTGTGTTCAGGCTACTGTGGGTTTCGGCAACAGTTACATTCCCACCATCGAGGGGTGAAGGGGAACTAATGACACGCGAACTCTGAGCAGCTGAGGTGCTGTGCATGCTCTTTTCAGTTTCAGTGATGGCGTATCCGGGTGGTGCGACTGCCCCTCTGCGGATTGGATCTCCGCCAGGAACTTCTACTCCATAGCTTCTGTCACCGCTCGAAGGAACCAAAGCACTTGAGTTATCAGACTCATCAGTGATGACTGGAAATTCACCTTGGACATCGACATCATAAAACGGAGCACTGGTAGCAGGGAGGATATCTATGGACGTGTCAGGATGTCCATCCTGGATCTCAACCTCGTAATCTCCATCGCCAACAGTGCTGGGAGGATAACTTTGTTCAAAACCCGCAGGAGAGTTAGGTTGAACTTCAACCTCGTAACCCGGTCCACTGGTACCTGGATCAATATGAACGTAGCTGTTTGGTCGTCCACCATGAATTTCAATTTCGTAGTTGACACCACCGCTAGTTCTTCTTTCATCAACTGTGGGATCGTCACCTTGAACCTCTACCTCGTAGGTTGGGCCACTGGTTGAAGGAACGACATCTACGGTACCCTGTGGTCGCCCGCCATGAATTTCTATCTCATAGTTGACACCACCGCTTGTCCCCTTTTGATCAACTGTGGGATCGTCACCTTGAACCTCTACCTCGTAGGTTGGGCCACTGGTTGAAGGAACGACATCTACGGTACCCTGTGGTCGCCCGCCATGAATTTCTATCTCATAGTTGACACCACCGCTTGTCCCCTTTTGATCAACTGTGGCGTCGTCCCCTTGAACCTCTACCTCGTAGGTTGGGCCACTGGTTGAAGGAACGACATCTACGGTACCCTGTGGTCGCCCGCCATGAATTTCTATCTCGTAGTTGACACCTCCTCTTGTCCCCTTTTGATCAACTGTGGGATTGTCACCTTGAACCTCTACCTCGTAGGTTGGGCCACTGGTTGAAGGAACGACATCTACGGTACTCTGTGGTCGCCCGCCATGAATTTCAATCTCATAATTACCACCAGCATGGCCGTCTGATGTACCAACGCTTCCTGAACTTGCAAAGGAACCATTTTGTCCAGTTCCCTCAGGGTAGCCACCTTGAACGTCCACCTCGTAGCTCCCTCCGTCCTCATAGGTTACCACTCTTTCCATATGGGTATAGGCGTCCTGACTAATCCTGACATCCTGGGCATCATGTATCTCGGTATTAATGTTGTCATTTTCCTCGTCCTGTGATTCCTCTTGTTCTGAGTGTTCTGCTAAAGGCTCAAGAGAAGGCTGAACAGAAGGGTATGGATACTTAGACCCAGACTCTGTGTCGGGTTCAGGCTGGGGCGTAAAAAAATATGTATCAATATCTCCTCCTTGCACAACCTGAGATGAAGACGTTTGAGATTCAGATGCCACCGCTGCTGAAAATGCAACAGTGTCTGAGTTTTCGTTGATCAGAGCCTCAATGACGGGTAAGGGCCCATCGTTGACGTCCGGTCCCACCTGGATGGTCACTTCAGAGGACCCAATAGCACGTCCACGAATTACCTCTGTTTCGATGACAGGATTGTCGTCATCAACAAAGGGGTACGGGTCGTGACTGACGGTTGCATTAGGAGCAGGTGTGGTCTTGGCAACAACTGCATAAAGCTCCTCCACTTCAGTCACCACCTTAGCATCAGTCGTTTCAACTATGGAGATGCTGTTATCGAAGACAGGATTAATCTTCTTTTCATCCTGAAACAAATAAATAAGAATATAATGTTTCCAAATGTAACATTATGTAGATAACATTATATATTCATGGAAGAATGCCACAGGAAAACGTATCAATGTAATGTGTTTATTTATGTCTTTATTTATGAGCACGAGTGATAATTTATAACGCGAACCCCAGGCAATGATCAGTCTCGATTATCTGCCGAAACAGATTTCACTGGTGGTAAAAGGCAAAACAGCATATATCAGTATTGTATCCATGCAAAATCTGTGTTTTAAATGTTTGGTTTATTTACAGTTCGTTCGTTTGAGTCAGTAAGATCAAGATCGACATGGAATTGTTAAAATAAAAAGTAAAGTTATATAACTTCTCACTTTACCTTCTCGCCGATGAGATATGCCACTGAAAAAAAAGTCGGTTTGCATTTTAAAATACCGCCAACGCACACTTGCTTGAAGGGCACAGTCAGCAATATTAAAGCGCCCAGTGAATACCCGAATCTGGACCAGACTGAAAGCAACGACCCACCCTGGCGGGATTTTTTGACACACAGTCAACCAGTTCATGGGGAGGATATGTGTTCTCAAAAGAAAGTAGGGAATATTCGAAAATAACAGATGAATACAGAAATACAACGAGGTAGTGAGTGATAGTTATGTATGGATAAGAACAAAAAAGGACGAGATGTAACATGATCAATAACGGTGGCGGTGTAATGTAAGGTTGCAAACAACCAAGGAAGACAGGGTGTGTAGTCAAAACATGAACGTTGACTTGATCATAAGGCGCGGCATGGTCCGAATCAATCTCAAAATGACAATTTAATGGAGTCATGCTCATTCCTCTTGCAGCGCCTGGCCAGTACAGCTAACGGGTGGCCTTTGACGGCGTACACGTCACGGACTGAGACGCAGTGAATATATGGGCTATGTCTCGCTGAGTACCTCCAGTTAGAAGCATGCCAAAAGCCCTTAGACGTTCATCGAGTAGCGAGTTCACGTGTTACTGTGGATAATGACAAGTCAAGGACAAGTCAAGAATGACCCCTAGCCACGTGCACGGGGGAATTGCATGGTGTAGATGCAGTGTTTATGGTGTGTTGGGGCGTTCTATCTCTGCCAGTCGGTTTTCTGATAAGAAATCATAACATAAATATTTCACAATCCCCTACTATGTAAAGAGAGTATACTCACACGCAAAAGAAAAGCAAGTGGTTTTAAGCAAATAGGTAACAAACACGGAACCAAAAATTGATACGAGTTTTAGCATGTAGTGAAGCCTGATCTTGGTGTTATCAATATTTTTGGTTGCCTTTTGGAAGCCCCGAGAAAATACACAACATAAAAAACGAATCGCTAAACGCACCATTTCAATGAATATGTGGGTATCATGCACCCATTTCTCGCGAAATCAAAAATGCACGAACTGTCACGAACTGTAGTGGGTATAAAACTGTGGCCGATTCTTGGACCTACCACTCCTTGGTCAACAATACCACGCCTAACTCAAATTCAGAGAAACCAGGCTATGGGACGTTTGGAAGCTGGAGAGTCTGTCCAAGATGTTGCCCGTCATTTCAACGTTAACATAACCACAATTTACCGTCTCCTGCATCGATACAATGCTACACAGACCCCAGATGACCTTTCTCGGCGCGGTCGTCCTAGGGTCACCACACCTCGACAAGATCGGCAGATTACCCGTCAACACCAGCGACATCCGTTCCTAACTGCAAGTGAAAGTGCTCGACAGACCATAGGAAGACATAACCGACACATTAGCCGGGACACTGTGATCCGACGTATCCGTTCCAACAACCTCAGGTGTCGCCGACCAGCACGTCGTCCTGTTCTCCAACCACGGCATCGACAAGCACGACTTCAGTGGGCACAGGGTCATCACAATTGGCGTCATCGTGAGTGGAGGCGTGTCATCTTCTCTGACGTAATCGCTTTTGTGTCTCCCATGCAGACGGAAGAGTCAGAACTTGGCGGCGTCGAGGTGATCGTTTCGCTGACAAAAACGTTGTGGAAAGGGATCCATGGGGTGGACCTAACGTCATGATATGGGCAGGGATTGGGCTTAATGCGAGACTTGGACCCACGTACTTTCTGAATGTTGGTCAAGGTCGGGGACACGGCGTCACTGCTCAGCGGTATATCGACCAAGTGATCAGACCCCACGTTGTTCCATTTTTTGCAAAACATCAACAACACATTTTCCAGCAGGACAACGCTCGACCCCATGTTGCCAGAGCTACCATGGCCTTTCTGCAACAACACAACATCCGTGTTCTACCGTGGCCAGCCCTCAGCCCTGATCTGAACCCAATCGAACACTTGTGGGATGAAGTTCAAAGGCGTCTGCACAATGTGCGCCCAGTCCCTAGAACTGCCAATGAACTACGCACAGCTGCTCTGGGTGTGTGCAGGAGGATCCATAGGGCCTTCACAAATCGTCTGATCCACTCAATGTACAGGCGATGTGTGGCAGTGATCAATGCTAATGGTGGTCACACCAGGTACTGACTGACATTTTGGGTATTGACCCGAAACTGTGTAAGCCCTTAACATTTGAAAAAAAACAATTATGTCATCTGCCTTTTAATCCATTAAACTGTCTTCAGTCAATTTTTTGTCAATCTTGCCCTATTAGTATTTTTTGTCTTTGCTGTTGAAAATAAATAACATGTATACCGCATACTCGACTTGCGTTTCTATTGCGTGTGAGTATGTATGTGTCGGCTCTTTCAACTCGCAGGGGCAATAGCGACCTACTCTGCCCAGTAACCACCATGGGATGAGTGAGGTGAAAGTCATGTGAAGAATTATTTTCAACCACCCAGTCAGCAACGTGTGGTGATAAGGCTTGTTTAAGATATTATACACATAAAACGATTGCGCAATATAGTTTGTTTCACGTTTTAGATCTGTTTCATCACAATTACTTACAAGAATAATGCTACTGTAACAAACATTCGTCTACATTTGGTACAGAAGAGAGTACCATCATCAACTTTGACCGAAGTGCTTATTTGAACGATTTAACAAGACTAGATATTGTGTGTTTGTTGTTTTACGCCGCAATCAGCAATATTCCAGATATGTGACAGCGGTCCAGGCAATCCAGTGATTGGCATCATGAGAATCTATTTACGCAATTGGGATACGATAACATGTATCAACCAAGTCAGCGAGCTTGACCTTCTGATCCCGTTTGTCGTTTCTTACGACAAGCATAGTCGCCTCTTACGGAAAGCATGGGTTGCTGAAGACCAATTGTCTACCCGGATCTTCACGGGTCTTAACGAGACAAGAAGCCATTTACAGTGATTATCATCTCCTTAGTGATTTCATCTCACTTGGTATTTATTAATTTATTTTCAAATTTAAGAATCTTTTCAAAGTGGGAGCTATAGCAATTGCTCATAGTATCCCTGGTATTTTTCAAGAAAACAAACAATGCATCTACCTGGTGTCTGCGGCTTTTTCTTTCCACTGAAAAATATGAAAAATAAAGTCAATGGTATAATCAATCATGAATATATTGAATAGAATATGTCTACCACATGGCTTTTATGTATTGGTTGTTTCTACAAGAGGTTTCTCTATGTTTTACTCAATGAAAATACATGCCTGTGTATATTCATTGTACTGACTACAAGGGATTAATCAGCTCAGCCTACTTAGTATCGATATATATCAACGGCATCCGAACAACGAATAGAGCAATATTTTTACGATTGCTTCATTGCTCGGGTAATATCTTACAAACGCGTTGCTATGATCTGACGTATCATAAAATACATAACTTGAAATATGGAGACTGACTTCTTTTTTTAGCTACAGCTGCAAAACCAGATACGTATTGTTAACACAATGAGCCTAAATATTCTTTATTCTAAAACATCTTGCAACAATGTATTTTTGTGGCAGACACATATTTTTTTCGACGGCCGAAGCATTATTATTTTTATCAAGCATTTTCTGAGACACTTTATGTTTTTCGATATGCTATAGCAACGAGTAAGTAGCGGAGAAGTCGTTGTCACTCACGAGTCTTTGATGCAACAGCAACAAAACAACAGCAGCAGGATGGCCATGAGAATCAGTAGGATAATAATGATGACAACTGCCAACACGGGGGTCCAGTCCAGCCAGGTCGCCGCGCCTCCAGCAGGCTAACAGGAAGATTGAATGCAATTTTACAAGTGTTAAAAAACAGAGCTTTTCTTTTGACCGGCCATTGACTATTAAATTGGCAGTTAAAACCTTCTTGGCAATGACAAAAATCTTCTGTTTTTTCCTATCATTGAACTTGATGACAGAACAATTGTCGAAAAATATGTATCGCAAGTGGGTGTTGGCGCCGACAGAAGGCATTCGGGTTCACTCGGCTTATTCCGCAAGCTAGACGATACATCAGTCAGCAATGAGTACTGATATTGCACAAATTCATTGTAAACAGTGTTGCACCAGGTCCCGCCGGTGGTATTTCATATAATTCTGAGGACACGCTTTTCGAAGTTGGGTACTTTGAATTGCAGGCAAAAGCTCAAGATTGTTGTACAGTTAAGTTCACGACTGTGTTGTGTCATGATGTTTGTGATAATCACGTGCACGATTAGTTCTGATGTGGGTGAGGTGAGGTGAAATGGGGTTTAACGTCGCGTTCAAGATTGTTGCATGCACGTGTGTGTGTGTGGCTTCGCCCCGATTATGTTCCTAGGTTTGTCAGCACCATACCTGTGCACCGAAGGCCAACGAATGTCTTCTGTCACAGCGACATGGGAGTTAATTTAACAATTAGCTATTTACAAACATCAAGACACATAGTTAATCTGTTTATGAACTATACTGTACTTAGTTGATCTCATTGAAGAAAGGTGCTCTTACCCCGATAGACTCAACGTAGAAGGAGTGAAAAACCGCCCCTGACTCTCTCCTCTTCTCTTGGAGTAGAAGTAAAAGTTGTGATGTTGACAGCAGAACATATCCTCCCGCTGGAACGGCAGTCGCCGCCACCACGATAACGTCAGATCTACAACATGTACAACGTCGCTGTTAGACATCATCACTGCCTTCATGGATCTGGAAATATCATTAATTCAGATCCAGGGTGTGAGTGAGGGTGGTTTCACGCCGCTTGTAGCAGTATTCCAGCAAAATCACGGACACCAGAAATGGGCTTCACAAATTGTACCCATGTGGGGAATCGAATCCGGGTCTTCGGCGCTTTAACCACTAGGCTACCCCACCGCCCCTCAGATTCAGAGAACGGTAATCGGACATATACGAAATACTTTGACATCTTTGTTGCATTTCTGCCCTTGACCTTCTGATAACAAAACCACTCCTCCCGATTTGAATATTTTAGTTCGCCTGGCTTGGCCAGTTAGCTCAATCGAATTTCGCCACATAGGCGATGTGCACAAACATTTTTATTTAACATAATGTATTTGCAGAATAAATCCATAATGTATCTACCTGAATTGTAAATCAAGTTATCTGTTTGTATCGCATAATTCAAGTTAATACTGGATGCTATGACACTCAGTATAATGCACGCCCAAATATGGCGCATACGGTGTGCTAAAGCATTGTTCGATTGTTCGTTTATTGTTTAACGCCGCACTCAACAACATCCAAGCTGACGATGACCTGTAAATAGTTGAACCTGGACAAGAAAAACCAATGATTGATATTATGCGCAAAGTCCCACGACCCCGGGGTACGATGGCTGATGCCATCAACCAAGTCACCAAGACTGACCACCCGATTAATTTAAATCATCCTTCAGCAACCATAGGTCACTGGGGATCAGGATCAAACCCAGGTAGCCCATGGCACTGCAGCAACTGACCACTGAGCTTCACAACCTGTCACACTTGCAGAATGTCACCCGGATAAGTCTTGTAAGAAACGCTACAGGTACAAGCTACAAGATCGCTGCTACGATGACCATGTAACAGGGGTTCAAGGTTCTCGATTTATTTCCATTTAGTTTCTTTTCCTTTGGTTATATACATTGATACCAACATTTACAGTTCAACTCCTTGGCGGTTCAAGAACAAGCGGTTGTTCATGTTGATATGAGGTGAGGTGAAATGGGGTTTAACGTCGCATCCAAGATTATTGCACTTATGTAGCGACGTGCATGCACGTGTGTGTTTTTGCGCGTGCGTGCGTGCGTGCGTGTGTGTGTGTGTGTGTGTGTGTGTGTGTGTGTGGCTGTTTGTACTAGTCCCGACGGATGCCATTTAAAAGTGCTGGCCCAAGGAGATACCATGCCGCAGTTAAACATGAATACCCCACTCAGACACAGTATGCTGACTCCGGGTCGACCACTCCTTATTTTAGCCCCTTAATGCCGATCACCAGGCAGGGTAACAACAAGTACCATCTTTTGGGCGGAAGCTCTACCACTAGACCATGGAGGCGGTCTTCATATAGATATGAATATATAAAGTAGTTAGGCGTTTTTGTGTGCGTGCGGGCGTGCGGGCGTGCGGGCGGGCGTGCGTGTGTGTGTCATTTACCTCGTGGTGTCCACCACTTGTCCGACCACGTGGTTTTTGATGCTGAGGATGCTGGCATGACTTATACCAGGGAAGGACATGAGTAACCTGTAAAAGAAAAACAGTCGTCAGTGTTGCCACACAACTGACGAAACCTGGGTAAATTAAGCTAAAGAGGGAGGCGAACCATTTTTTGGACAATTTCAATCTTAGTTCAGGCCTTCCTACCTCCATGTTGCTAATTAATAGATAAGAAATTGAAAACATTTCATGTTGGGAAGCCGCGAATTGTTTCAAAATCCCTGATGCGGCGTCAATCAATACTCACACACTCATTGTTGGGAGTCATACCTGATGATTTGTGACCGGAAAACTTTCACCTCTGATGGTTCTAGGTTGATGACCAATTTAACCTCGTTTCCTGCATTTGTGACGAACACCTGGTAAAATATTTTACATGACAGCCGTCAAGTCATTCACAACATCTGCAGATGGCAAATATCAACGTCTGATATCCACATGACGGTTACCTTTGATAGTTAAGCACCTCAGGTATTTGTGACATTTAAACGCGTCCATACTCTGAGTATAATCGAGGAGGAATCACAAATTTTCTGTCCCCAGTGAATTAATATTGATGGTTGATAATTTAGAAAAATATGGTTTGTCAGGACTGTTTGTTTGTTTGTTTGTTTGTTGTGTAATGCCGCACTCAGCAATATTCAAGCTACATGGCGGCGGTCTGTAAATAGTAGAGTCTGGACCAGACAATCCAGTGATTGACATCATAAGCATCGATCCACGCATCCCTTTAGTTGCCTCTTACGACAAGCATGGGTCGCTGAAGACCTATTCTCTACCTAGATCTTCACAGGTCTCAAGAAAATGAAAACAATAGAACAATTGTCATGAACTAGCCACTCCGACGAATAAAAAAGTGCAATGCTCAAGGAGAATTCCGGAATAAAATTGCACCGAGATCCTTGGCCTGTGGGTAATATAAGGTATAAGTAGAATCACATAGATCCATGGTATACTGACATATGTTGTAGCTGTAGAAGTCAGCAGGCTGTCAAACGCTTGTATTGTGAGCGAGTAAATCCTTGTGGTCACTTCGTTTAAGAGGCGCTTATTGGCCACTCTCCCGATCATGTCGACAGTGAAGAAACCACCGTCGTCGTTGCCGCCGATGATGCTGTAGGTGATGGCAGCGGACCCCGCAGCGTCCACATCTGTTGCTGTCACTTGGACAATACGCTGATCATAGGGGGCATTCAAAGAGATAACTGAAACGAAAGATGCGGTTGAACAAAATTTACAAATTGACAGCTAATTTAAGGTTTTAAGCAGACACCTAGATGTAATGTTTCTTCTAGTAAACAAACAGAAATGCCACAAGGGATTTATATATATTGATTATTTGACATCGTACAACAGCAACCTCAGCTTCCTATATACACAGCTTTTAAATAACCTGAATAAAAGGTAACAAGAAACTTTTTTTATAAGGTAACAATATATTTTCTATGTCTTTTTACGTGCTTTAACGATGTGAATTGTTACAGTTGTTTGTTTGTTGTTTGTTTCAATACCGCACTTAGCAATATTTCAGCTATATGATGGCGGTCTGTAAATAATCAATTATGGACCAGACAATCCAGTGATTGATATCATAAGCATCGCTCCATGTAATTGGGATACGAAGACATGCATCAACCAATTCAGCGAGCCTGACCACCCGATCCCGTTAGTCGCCTCTTACGACAGCATAGGTTGCTTAAGACATATTCTAACCTAAATCTGCAAGGGTGGAATTGTATCAATAATGCTTTGAAACAGACTAGCTGCATCTTAAAGCAACCGTTTGAGGTGAAAAACGTAAACAATAATATGCATTGATGACAAAAGTAGAAAACAAAGATTATATATGGGCTTACATCCGAAGTAGTGGTTGTTGGCTGCATCAAGGCTGTTAAATCCCACAAACACTGGCGCGTTGTCATTGACATCACGCAACGTCACCCTGACCGTAATAATGCTGGTGTCGATGGCGTTACGATTTGTTATGAGGAAGTAGTCGTTGTCCGCATTGGTTGCCCTGATGTCGAAAGAGTACGTACTTCTTATCTCACGATCTACCGCCTGGCTGAGCCGTATAACTCCTGTATCTTTATCAACCGCGAACTTTCCTTCACCTCCAGCTGAAAAGACAAATGTCACAAACACTGAATTAATTCTCTCTCTCTCTCTCTCTCTCTCTCTCTCTCTCTCTCTCTCTCTCTCTCTCTCTCTCTCTCTCTCCCCCCCCCCCCCCTCTCTCTCTCTCTCTCTCTCTCTCTCTCTCTCTCTCTCTCTCTCACCAACAATGTAGTAGTAGATGGTAGTGTAAAATTCCGAGTCGTCATCGGTTGCCTTCACACTTCCGATGGCTGCGCCTACGGTGGTATTCTCCCACAACAAGATGTCCATAGGGATTGTTTTGCCATTCTGTAAACATAAATGGAGATTTTACACACTTATAAACAATACTGCACATATTTTATGTATACTCTGTCCATTAAAGGCACCTTTCTTCATTTCAACTAATATTACTGTGTCTACCGTCCATTGAGTACACTTGTCTTTATTTCAACTAATATTACTGTGTCTAACGTCCATTGAGTACACGTGTCTGTATTTCAACTAATATTACTGTGTCTATCGTCCAATGAGTACACGTTTCTGTATTTCAAATAATATTACTGTGTCTATCGTCCAATGAGTACACGTGTCTTTATTTCAACTAATATTACTGTGTCTATCGTCCACTGAGTACACGTGTCTTTATTTCAACTAATATTACTGTGTCTACCGTCCAATGAGTACAGTTGTCTTCATTTCAACTAATATTACTGTGTCTATCGTCCGGTACATATGTCTTTATTTCAACTGAAATCACTGAGACACTTGCACTCATTTCAAATTCGGGGATGTTGTCATTGACGTCAATGATTTTCACGTAGAGATGACGCTCTGACCTCAGCGACAAGACTCCCATGTCCTTGGCGATCAGATGAAGCTGAGGAAAGACACACAACAATAACTGTAGTCATTTACACCACAATGGTAACAAAGGATATCGATTTAAAAAAATATTGAAAAAATAACAAATGATCTTTTCTTTTCTTTTCCCCCCCTCACCATATGGAGGAACATAACCTTCCCGACTGCTAAATGGTACCCGATGATATGGACTGAGAAGAGATAAATTATGAATATCATCAAACATGTATTTCGAGAAAATGAATTAATTTGCATAACACCTGTGCTGCAGAAAGAAGACTGCAGTAACAGCCAAACAGGATTGTGTTATACATCCTCTCACTTATTTTTGAGGACCCGTGAAGATCTGGGATTGATTTCCTCTTCAGAAACCCATGCTTGTCGTAAGAGGCGACTAACGGGATCGGGTGGTCAGGCTCGCTAATTTAATACTTAAGGGACCGAAGGTCAATGTGAACTTGTCATACTTGTGCATTGTTCGTCCATTACTTTAAAGTTTTTCACCGAAACGGTTGCTTTAAGATGCATCTCGTCTGTTTCAAAGCATTATTGAAGCAATTCCACCCTTGCAGATCTAGGTCTTAAGCAACCTATGCTTGTCGTAAGAGGCAACCAATGGGATCGGGTGGTCAGACTCGCTAACTTGATTGATGCATGTCATCATTCACAGACCGCCGTCACGTAGCTGGAATATTGATGACTGCGGCGTTAAACAGCAAATAGACTTATTTTTTAGGGATTAAACTGTTAGGATTTCCCAATACATTTGGTCCCGTGATGAAATGTCTTGAATACCCATCCTCCAGTTATAAAGAAGCATACCGTGTATCGCTCTACTGTTTCGCGGTCATATATTATCTCTGCTCTGATGACCCCAGTCACTCGATTGATGCTGAACTCCCCTGTGTTGGAGACAGTGGTGTTGCCGTCTTGAAAGTAGTATTCCACGATGCCGTTACGGCCGCTGTTGTTGTCGTCTGCGTTTGCGTCAAATACTAGCATACCAAGGTACTGGCTCTGTGATGGTAAAATGAACAGAAAGTTATTGTAAAGACACCTTTGACGATTAGAAACTCGTTAGCGTGAACATTAATCCACTCTTCGGCATCTAGAAACACAATTTTACATTAGTCGTTCAATTTGAGGAATAAATGAGTGAATGAAAGAGGCTAACCTCCGCTTTTAACAGCATTTCTGTCATGACACGGCAATCACATACACATACACACACGCCCACACACTTCTCCACACATATTTTCTCCACAATGAAATACACGAGCTTCGTTTGGCATTTCAGCTCTGCATTATGTTACATCACTATACTATAGAGGGTCTGCACTGACCTCCAATACAGATAATGACATATTATTATAAAGGGTCTGCACTGACCTCCAATACAGATAATGACATGTTATTATAGAGGGTCTGCACTGACCTCCAATACAGATAATGACATGCTTTTATAGAGGGTCTGCGCTGACCTCCAATACAGATAATGACATGTTATTATAGAGGGTCTGCGCTGACCTCCAATACAGATATTGACATGTTAGTATAGAGGGTCTACACTGACCTCCAATACAGATATTGACATGTTATAATAGAGGGTCTGCACTGACCTCCAATACATAAATTGCCTTGTATTATAGAGGGTCTGCACTGACCTCCAATACAGATAATGACATGTTATTCTAGAGGGCCTGCACTGACCTCAAATACAGATATTGACATGTTAGTATAGAAGGTCTGCACTGACCTCCAATACATAAATTGCCTTGTATTATAGAGGGTCTGCACTGACCTCCAATACAGATATTGACATGTTACTCTAGAGGGTCTGCACTGACCTCCAATACATAAATTGCCTTGTATTATAGAGGGTCTGCACTGACCCCCAATACATAAATTGCCTTGTTATTCTAGAGGGTCTACACTGACCTCCAGTACTTCTATTGTCATGTTGTCATTAGGTGGGATCGTCCACACGGGTGGAGAGTTGAGGGACTCCACCACAGTGATGACGATGCGGGAATATCCCTTCAAGCCATCTGGACCGCCGTTCCGGTCAGTGGCGCTCACGTTGAAGGCGTATATTCCAATGCGTCCACGAAGGCTCCTTTCAACGAGGATTTGTCCAGACTGGGGACTCACACTGAAGAGGCCTGCAATAATGATGAGTTTACGTATGTTGTGTTTATTAAATGGAAGGAAACATGTTATGTTCGCTCACGCACAGCTGGTTAATAGACATTAAGGCAGCGAGCTGTCAGAAATCAAAATGAACACATGTAGTACACTCCCGTGTCTTAAAGAAGAGGCATAAAATAGTAAATCTGCTGTAGTCGTCAACTCGAGAAATGACAAGACAGTAGTGACTGTGTCAGGTTTTACTCTTGGCAATATTCGAGCAATATCTATGGTGGCTGATTAAGGCCATCGTCCATATCGTCCTGAGAAATCCACGATACAGGAATATTGTGATACACGAAATAGAGATAACACGCAACGACATGGTGATAACACCACAAGACATGGCGATAACACGCAACGACATGGTGATAACACCACAAGACATGGCGATAACACGACACGACATTGCGATAACACGACACGACATGGCGATAACACGCAACGACATGGTGATAACACCACAAGACATGGCGATAACACGACACGACATTGCGATAACACCACAAGACATGGCGATAACACGACACGACATGGCGACAACACGACACGACATTGCGATATGGTAACGTGATATGGCGACATTGCGTTATGGCGAAATTGCTCGGTTGCTATTTGTGAAATAAATACACTGAACCGCAAAAGAAACGTCACCATGGATAGATATATGAGCAACCTTTGTCCAAACACTGTAAACATACTTTGAGAGATATTGAAAAGATGAAACTTGGCAAAACTGATCATCAAGGTTTCAAGTTGTCATTTAAATATTTGGGTAATTTTTGTGAAAGTTTCTAAAATTTAACATTACCTTGTCCGGAAAAATGAAATTTGATGATAAAAAACAAAGCAGATGACAGCGTATGACAAGGATATAATAATTAATAAAGATCCTCTAAAATTCTACTAACTTGGTTAGTTTATATACATCTATGGATTCGAATTGCCATCCTGAGGTTTTGCCTCCCATATTCATGATTTTGTTTAGGTTGGTTTTATTCTGTGCTGAGAAGGGTCAATATCAGCACTGAATACAGGAGATTAAACGGACTAATACAATTTGTATAACACACTGACAT